>NC_059300.1:2080455-2137955 GCF_017591435.1 Portunus trituberculatus | reverse complement strand
TTTTTTTTTTCTAAATCTTTGCTCTATTATTGCGTTTTTATTTTGTCCTTGTCAGTGGTTTAATCTCTCTCTCTCTCTCTCTCTCTCTCTCTCTCTCTCTCTCTCTCTCTCTCTCTCATTTCTTTGCATCTTCATATAAAAAGAAAAAAATCATAAAGGCCTCTGTCCCAGATGGCCAGAAAATTGCCCACGTCATCTCAGTCTTTAACAATGGCGACAAAAAGATCCCCATAAGAAAGTTTAAGGAGGTTCTTGAGACTAAATTAATATATAAGAAGGTAGGAGGTAACTTTGCCACTTGGGTAAGGAAGAGAGAGCGCTGGGAGTCGTCATAAATGAAGACAGATACTCTCAAGTGGACATTTATTAGTTCATAATGGTGTGGCAAGGAACTGTCCTCGTGAACCGATCGTGTTAAGATTTTAAAATAAATTTATGAGTGAACCAAGAACGGAAACATGGGAAAAATAGAAAGAAAGAAAGAAAACACATCTTGAATCTATAAATGAAGGAATCCCAAAGACAGAAACACAGACAGAAAGAAAGAAAACAATCACACACCTTGAATGTATGAATGAAGGAATACAAAAGACGTAAACACAGAAAGAAAGAAAAAAAAGAAAACAACACACCCCTTGAATGTATGAATGAAGGAAAGCCAAGATAAAAACACAAAGAAAAAAAAGAAAAGAAAGAAAGGAAGAAAGAAAGAAAGAAAGAAAGAAGGAAGGAAAGAAAACAATCGCACACCTTGAATATATGAATGAGGGAACCCCAAAGACGTAGACACAGAAAGAAAGAAAACAAAGAATGTATAAATGAAGGAATACCATGAACGAAAAAAAAGCAGTAAGAAAAAAGAAAGAAAACAAAAAAAATCACACACCTTTTGACACCAGTTGACTTTTCTTTATCATAGCGAGTCACACACACGTCACACAAGTTGAAGGCAGGAGTGAAATAGACCCCACATAGTTACTGCCACTTATTTATGAAACTCACGGAAGAGAAATGTTGCGGAGGCGGGGCAGTGCAGGCCGGTGAATGGTGGAGCAAAGAAACAAACAATATTCACAATTCAGGTGTTCTCTTTCGTTTGTGTCAATTTTCCAGGGAGAACCATTTACTATGAACCATACGAGTACAGTCTACGGCTTCGGTTTCCATACAGTTTTACATACGTCTTTACATGTGTGTGTGTGTGTGTGTGTGTGTGTGTGTGTGTGTGTGTGTGTGTGTGTGTGCTCGTATATTCAATTTTCTTTGTGCTCTATTTTCTCCCCTCCCCGCCCCGTCTCTCTCTCTCTCTCTCTCTCTCTCTCTCTCTCTCTCTCTCTCTCTCTCTCTCTCTCTCTCTCTCTCTCTCTTTCCTTCTCCTCCTCCTCCCCTAACATGCCATTTATCAGTGTCCATCTCAGCAGCCAATTACTTGCCCGGCTCTCACCCCTTGCAGTTCTATCTATCCCACCTACCCCCTTCTCTCTCTCTCCTCTCTCTCTCTCTCTCTCTCTCTCTCTCTCTCTCTCTCTCTCTCTCTCTCTCTCTCTCTCTTGTGGATGCATGCCTACTTCTTTATATCAGTGATTTATGGATCGTCAAAGTAAATTATTCCTTCCATAAAGCTGCAACAAACATGATCTGATCTGATAAGAGAGAGAGAGAGAGAGAGAGAGAGAGAGAGAGAGAGAGGAGAGGGAGTGAGGGAGGGAAGGGTGGTGGGGGGATAGGCATGTCTCTTTACTGTAAAATTTGAGAAGCTAAGGAATGTGGAAATGAAAATGTTGGTATGTTTCAGAGCCTCCCAGTGAAAGACACAGTGTCGCAGTTAACAGTGTAACATGTAGGTACAAGTTCTACAATACAAGGCTGCGGCATAAAACAAGACATTCGGATAGTTACACTTTCAGAGCATCAGCGAGCGTCAGAATAATGTTGAACGATAACAACAGGTGAAAATTTAACACTGGGGAGTTGATGAAACAAACCTATTCTTTATTCCAGCGTTCAGAAGCACTATGTTCTGCACGAGGGAGGCGCGCGGTATGCAAATCTGAAAAGTGAATCAGAAGTGACGGAGAGGACACGCCGCCCAACACTTCCGTACTTCCGCCTCCCGCATTGCTGTTACATCACGCCCCGCGCCCTCCACGGTCACATTTTACCTGCTACTAACGTGTGTGTGTGTGTGTGTGTGTGTGTGTGTGTGTGTGTGTGTGTGTGTGTGTGTGTGTGTGTGTGTGTGTATGCGCCAGTTTAAATTAAATTCCCTACCTTTGGATTCCACGAGAGAAATTCAATCCGTCCTGGCTGATTAGTGCACCGCCGGAGAGAACGAGTCAAGTCCCTTTGGAAAAGAGCTGCGTCCGCTCCACAGACACTTCCTGATTGGTCCTAAATATCAAGTGGGAGAGGCAGCGTACCGAGGAAACTTTGTGCATTTCACTGTGTCTTTGTGGCTTAAAACATACAAAAGAAATCAATTTTATATTACTTATCTCTTTATTTCTCTCTACCATTTTCATTCATATATCTGTCAGTTGTTATTTTTAAAGCTCCATATTGACCCGGGTTGGAAAAAAAATCTTAATTCCTTTATAAAATAAAAGAAATAGATTTTGGTTTATTTAAGTCAGATTTTTTTAAAATCGATTTTGTCTATAATTTTTTCTGTTTTTGCTTTAATCTGTTTTGTTGTTGCTACGAATGTTAAAAGATATCGTAGTTTAGTGTTTTGCATTACCCAGGATGAATTTTTTCCTTTGAAAATCATAAGCAAGATAAATTATCTTATCGTATTCTTATCGTATTTTATCTACGATCCTTGTTCCATGGAGCTTCCAACTGGGCTGAGTTGCCATAACAGAAAAGTCTCCAGGAATCCTGCCACAATAAATTCCTGGAGACCTTTCTGTAAGATTAGTAGTTTAATTAGATCTGAGAACTTCAAATAACCAGCTTACTTAAATAGTGAACTTCAATCAAATGTATGGATATACAACAATATGATTTTGATATACAGTACAATGAAAATCTGCTGTTATTATCAACATAAAAGACTTTATTTTTCCTTTTTATGCTTTTGAATATTTGTCTTGTAAAAGAACGCAAAGGTTCACTGGTGCCTGACTTGCTACAGGACCAGTGCAGGACCTGGACAGGACCAGCAGATTTAATGCCTTTCCTGTACAAGTAGGTCACATTTTCTAATACATGATATTGATTTAAATAATGATTTTTACTCTATCTTAAATCGATTTAAATCACTTGACTTAAGTCATTTAATTTAAATCAAAACAACCCTGCTATTGACTTAGCACTAACAACCTGACTACTGAGTCCATTCCATTCATCAACCCATCTATGTGAGGAATTGGTTCTTGAATACAGTGTTAGATCACAATAATCAAGTTGTTAGTTTTTAGTTATTAGAAAATTGGACATATATAAATGGGAATGATTGGTAAAAGTAAGTAGACATGTTTCATACAGGGACTACCACTGTTGTTGTTGTTGTTGTTGTTGTTGTTGTTGTTGTTGTTGTTGCTGCTGCTGTGCTGTTATCCGGTGTTCAAGCTGTGACCCTGTTCCCTGTAAAGTGAGGCAGGAGTACCTTCTCTTTTCTGTCGAGGGCCAAGAGGGCATTTAATTAAATGTGATGTGAGTGTTGTTTGCCTTGTCTTGGCTACAAACCTTTTTGTTGGAGACAACTATTGTACATTTACGGTGTACATTGTATATATGTATGTATTGTTAATACTATTACTCTTAATGTTATTATTACTGTTGTTGTTATTGTTGTTGTTGTTGCTGTTGTGATCGTTGTTTCTATTGTTATATCATTAAGTAAAGGAAAAAAGGAATCCTTTTGTGTCCATGATTGAAAACGCGTGAACTGCTTGCGTCATGACTGGACACGTGCCGGGCTTTATTCCATAATGTCACTTATTCACGAGGGAAAACCTGACGTAAAACCCTTCCTATGAATAGCAGTGCTGCATGGAGTAGTTCATGTGAGGGCGTCATGGTTGCTAAATCCTCCTATATTTGTTACGAATCCTCGACTATTTTTCCTTTTGTCACCGATCAGCTCAAGGACGAATTATTAAACAAATCTCCTTTCCAGACATACAAGCAACGTACACTCGCGCTACTATGTATCGAGCAGCGCCTCTCCCTGCACCATTGCGACCTGCATGGATATAATTTTTTTTTTTTCATTCCGAATCGCAGTTATTCTATAATCTTAAAATCGATTGTGACTGTGTTCAACGGGAGCAGCGCGAGGCATCGTTGCTCGAACAAAAGAAGAGGGAAATAGAAAACACATTCCACTGTCAACACGTTTATCATCAACTCGCGCCGGTAAAGGTTCCGTCGCTAGTGCCATATATAGCCCGGGGCACGCTGGCCTGTAGGCGGGAAAAAATAATATGCTACACTTCCCTTCCCCCTTCTCTCTCTCTCTCTCTCTCTCTCTCTCTCTCTCTCTCTCTCTCTCTCTCTCTCTCTCTCTCTCTCTCTCTCTGCAGATTAACAAGCCATTGCTGTATGTATAAAATAAATGACTTTGAACATGTGTATCGTCACATTACTACCCTATGACACACACACACACACACACACACACACACACACACACACACACACACACGTACACACACACACACACACACACACACACACACACACCCGGTAGCTCAGTGGCTAGAGCGATGGCTTCACAAGCCAGAGGACCGGGGTTCGATTCCTCGGCCGGGTGGAGATATTTGGGTGTGTCTCCTTTCACGTGTAGCCCGTGTTCACCTAGCAGTGAGTAGGTACGGGATGTAAATCGAGGAGTTGTGACCTTGTTGTCCCGGTGTGTGGTGTGTGCCTGGTCTCAGGCCTATCCGAAGATCAGAAATAATGAGCTCTGAGCTCGTTCCGTAGGGTAACGTCTGGCTGTTTCGTCAGAGATTGCAGCAGATCAAACAGTGAAACACACACACACACACACATAAGCTGAACAGTCTGGCAGCCACCGCAAGGATGACGAAACGGTAAAACAAAAGGAATCAGAATGAAGCAGCGCGGTTCAATCTCAGCTCCAGTGTATTGTGCCTGACTGGCGGCGGGTTTAGTCTCCGATGGCTGGATAAGGGGAGGGAGTAGATGTACAGGTGAGGCTGGAGGAGCGTGAGGGGGTGTGAAGGCGAGGAAAATCCGTCAGTAACAGGGAAAGCAAGGCAGTGTGTGTGGCGGGCGGTGGCGCAGGCGGGGAAGTGATAATGCACTTGGGTGGGGTGCGGCGGGGGTGTGATGGGGTGGCGTGGAGGGATGTGGACGGGGGGTGAACAAGGGCGAGGGTGAAAGTGGTGGAAAGTTTAGTGATCATCCTAGTTGTTTTTTTAATTGAGTCATGAATAATGTAACGTCGTCTCTCTCTCTCTCTCTCTCTCTCTCTC
Source organism: Portunus trituberculatus (assembly GCF_017591435.1). Lineage (NCBI taxonomy): Eukaryota > Metazoa > Arthropoda > Malacostraca > Decapoda > Portunidae > Portunus > Portunus trituberculatus. Next base: position 2,132,511 of record NC_059300.1, on the reverse strand, counting down.
TCTCTCTCTCTCTCTCTTGGTATTGTTTTTATTTGATTCTTTTACTTTTTTTCCTGTCACATTTCTTTGTTTGTAATCTTTTTACTTTTGCTTTCGTCCTTTTAAATATTTTTACTCTTTTCTCCCTGCAGGGCGTTTTTTTACCCCAAAACTTCATTGTGTGTGTGTGTGTGTGTGTGTGTGTGTGTGTGTGTGTGTGTGTGTGTGTGTGTGTGTGTGTGAGGCGGTCTATTGGTTAACGAAGGAAGGCCGTGAACGTTCAATCTGCTGGTGGTGGTGAACTCTTTCATTTGCTGTATAAAAGCACTCCAAAATACCTCACTTTATATCTTAACTCTCGCTATGTAATGCATCGGAGGGAAAAAAAGTGTCTCGTGCGGGGCCAATTGAGTGTTTGTACTTATCATGAAACGTTTGATATATTTGAAACATTTACTTATTGCCATGCATAAGGTGGTAATGTCTCTTGTTTTTTGTTGGTAGTGGTGGAGATAACTGTGGTGACGGTAGTGGTAGTGGTGGTCTTCTTCCTCTTCTTCTGCGGCGCTGATATGTAGTGCATTAGGTCAGGAAGACGCATCCCGCCCCTTGTGGTCCTTCGCTTCTTGTTCACACAGTTCATGCGTAACACGTGGTTAGTTGTGACCTCTCTGCGAATACTCTTTACTTGAAACTTGGTGTTAGTCCTTTCTTTCTGCTATTGTTTCTGCGATGCAAATTATAGTGTCATTTATATCTCCTATTGAATCATTTTCATCCCGTTGCGCATTTTATTTTCACTCATTGTATATCGGCAAGACAAATTCTCACTTCCTGCATCCCCTTGTCTTCCCCACTGCCGGTGCCTTCCTAAGTGGTTGAGCAGTGCCATTTGTTGATAGAGTGCAGCTCCTTCCCTCTTGGATTAGAGCTCTTTGTTGTCACATGTGGTGATTCCCTCCGGCTATTGCTTCTGCTGCTGCTGTTGCTGCTGCTGCTGCTGCTGCCGCCTCTTTTTGCCACCTGCACTGTCTCTCGAGCCCTGACTGGTCGTGGCCACACCTTGCTTCAGTTACCGGGATCATATTACTTTGTTAAAGAGAGAGAGACACACACACACACACAGAGAGAGAGAGAGAGAGAGAGAGAGAGAGAGAGAGAGAGAGAGAGAGAGAGAGAGAGAGAGAGAGAGAGAGATGTGGCGGAATTTCAGGTTTGGATATGACGGAAGTGGAATCCCTCGGCTGTTTGATGCGCCCTGGAAAAGTGTTCTACGGCTGCAAGGTTGACTTTAATAATGAAGGTTGGTGTTATTTGAAGCTGTGCCGTGGGAGTGTTGTAATGAGACGACGCTGGAATTCCGAGCGTGAAGATGTGTCAGTAGGTTAGTAGTGATAGTGTGCCTGTTTGGTTGTGTCTGAGCCATGGTCATGTGACGGGCGGGACTGAGTTAGAGAGCTAGATGTTTATTTACCACGTGTTATCATACGAATCGGAGCAAAATATATAACAATGAAAATAATGTAATGAAAATGAACTTTTGTCGAATGCATGACGTTTGCCTCTATAGAACTCACACAATCACACAAAAACAAGGCAGTGAATTGAAAAAAAAAAAATAGACTAGCATCCTTCCAAAACGTTTCCTACACTTCTCTCATTCGCTGGTGGGAAAACACTATACACTGTATATACATTACCTGTGTAAGCACCTTTGCCACCGTTCAGTGAATCAGATTAGATGTAGAACGAGATTGGTGGTGTTCAGTGTCCCGTGTGTGATTTGCTTTACGGTTGTCAGGTCGGGAAATGAAACAGAGCCGTGCAATGAGAGAATAACGACTGGATGGGGAGCAATACTGGAGGAGTATTTCACCGGGTTGAGTCATGGCTAGTGTTTGTATACTGTGCTTCTCTTCCGATAACTTTGTGCCTGCAGGAGAGAGAGAGAGAGAGAGAGAGAGAGAGAGAGAGAGAGAGAGAGAGAGAGAGAGAGAGAGAGAGAATTATGGAAACCTTCAGTTGGAGAGGTCCTCGATAATTCATTCACTTTAATAATTTTCACTTTCAAATAAAATAAAATACAAGTGTGGTGGTGATGGTGGTTATAGATCCTGCAACGGTAGCAGTAGCAGAAGGAAAAACAAAAGTAGTAGTAGTAGTAGTAGTAGTAGTAGTAGTAGTAGTAGTAGTAGTAGTAGTAGTAGTAGTAGTAGAAGCAGTAGCAGCAGCAGAATATTACAAATCTCGTCGTTCGTGTTGTCAACTTATATTTTTTGCGGAAGCACGACCAGGCGACACGCTGCGGTTTGGCTGAGCGATCACTGCCATCACACTCCCAGCTCATCGTGAAGGGCGATTAAAAGATGCAAACTGGAAACCTCCTCATCTGTACTCTTGCTGCCGCTCGAAAATTTACGCGTCTCGTCTGTCTTGCTATATATCTCCATCAGTAAATCAAATAATAGTACATGGGGAGGGATTCAGTTCTTCGTCTTATTTCTCCCTTTAGACAGTTTGGGCCCATAACTCTCCCCATTTGTTCCAATGTCCAGCTCTCCTCCCGCCGCTGCTTCCTTCTCTCCCTGGCCTCATTTGTTTTCCCTGTCATGTAAGCGTCCACGTCCTTTTTTCCTTCCATCCCTCTTCATTTTCTTTCACTCACTGTCCTTGTTTTTCTTTCCCCTCGGTAATATAACTCCAGTAATATGACGAATTATACCGTTATTTCTACGGGCAGTAAATGTCGCGCAAAAGACAAACATACACATCTATTTAGAGTATATGTAACATCTCTTTCTAGTTACCGTTACTTTTGTACGTCCGTAGAGTGTTTGTGACATTTATAGCGTATTCTTATACATTATCTGAATTTCAAAAGATAATGTTTCTCCGTCGCTTTGATGTTAATGGCCGAGAGAGAGAGAGAGAGAGAGAGAGAGAGAGAGAGAGAGAGAGAGAGAGAGAGAGAGAGAGCGCGTCTGTGTGCTTTTATGAGTCTGTATGCATGTAACGCTTAATAAGATTATTTCATTACTTGTTTTGAAAAAATGACAATTATTTATCTGCTTTATTTTATTTGTCTTTTCTGCTCCTCAAAGCAGGTAAAATATTGGTCGCGAGGCTTGGCGGCGGAGGAAACTTGCCGCCATGCCACGGTGCTTTAAATGACGGAACCGTTTTACTTCTCAGGACTTGTGGAGGAAGGAAACACTGGAAAGTCCTCTCTCTCTCTCTCTCTCTCTCTCTCTCTCTCTCTCTCTCTCTCTCTCTCTCACACACACACACACACACACACACACACACACACACACACACACACACACACACACACACACACACACACACACACACAGACATTTAATCTTTATTTACCTTTTCCTATTGGTTGCAGTTTTCCCTTGATTCCTTTCCTGTTTTCTTTATTATTCTCCTTACTTTTTCTTTACCCATTTATTCTTCCTTCTTTTCTTTTTACTTTTCGCATCTCGTTTTACACAACCTCTCATATATGTGTGTGTGTGTGTGTGTGTGTGTGTGTGTGTGTGTGTGTGTGTGTGTGTGTGTGCGTGCGTTTGTATATAGCTGTAAACCTGAATGGTGTGTTAAATTATTGAAGCACTCATACACGTGCGCTTGCGTGCGCGCGCGCACACACACACACACACACACACACACACACACACACACACACACACACACAGAGCTCACAACTGAGAGGGTTCGGGTTCGAGGAAGCGGCGAGGCAAATAGACAAGCCTCCTAATGTGTAGCCCCTGTTCACCTAGCAGCAAGTAGGTTCGGGATGTAACTCGAGTGGTTGTGGCCTTGCTGTCCCGGTGTGTGGAGTGTGCTGTGGTCTCAGTCCCACCCGAAGATCGGTCTATGAGCTCTGAGCCATCTCTGTAATGAGGAAGGCTGGCTGGCTGGGAGGCTGGCTGGCTGACCAACAGACGACCATGGTGAATTACACTTAAAATATTACAGTAAATGCACCTTGAAAAAATATCAAAGTATACCATCAGAAGTAAACAAACGTAGAAAAAAAAAGGAAAAACACAACACAACAGAACACAACACAACACTTCACATGACAAAACAAAGCATGTTTTCACAGATACGAAAAACTTATTTCATTAAAACGAAAACATATTTTTGGTGTGAATATGTTTTCCTAGCTCTGTTTCACTTCAGCTAAACAAGAAGGGAAAAAAACCACGCCCCTCTTCCACTTGGCTGGCGGTTTCCATGAAGTATCTAGCCAGAAAACACTTTTGATGGGAAAGGGTTGATGATAACAACTACGTGAATGGGAAGGACAGAGGAGGAGAAGAGAAAAGCAATGTCTGTTACGTAACTTAAAGACCACATTTTGAAACACTTCTGCGCGGCACCTCCACCACATTAAAAAGGCTCTAGTTAAAATACAGTACACTTATTTTTAATGCTGTTTTGATGTTTCTAGTGGTAGTGTAACAAGATGTTTAAATTAGAACATAAGAACATAAGAAAATATAGGATGTTGCAAGAAGCCATCAGTGCCTACGTGAAGTATACCTACCTATCATCTAATCTTCTTTTAAAGCTCCCTAATGACTCAATATCAACTACCTGTTTACTGAGTCTGTTCTGTTATCTTCTGTTCTGTTTGAGAACCAATTCTTTGTTATTAAATAAGAAACACTTTTGAGAACGAGGGTGATACTTGATGTGGCTTTTGAAAACAATCCTAGTGACAGAGCAAAGCATTAATTTGAGAGTAGACGATGAGAAGAGGGACTGAGAGACTGGGAGACTGGGAGGTGGTGTGAATGAATCATGACGGCACAAGTGATAGGCAGTAATGTATGAAGAGTATGGATTCAGTGTTTGGTTTTCGTGTTTTAAAACCTGAGATTTAAGAATGATGAGATAGTAGTTTGAATTCAGCGTTTGTCTTACATCTTTTCAGAGTTCACTGTGTATTTATTTTTTCGCTGTTCCACTATTTTCCTTGGCCTTGGTGTGTTTCTCTTTCCCGATCTTAATATTCATGATTTCACTTGCAAGTAAATTAACTTTGGTGCGTTAGAAATGAAAAGTGGTGAAGAAATGAGGTTACGTGAGATGCTATTTGATGTTATGAAAGCAACTGGTCATGAATCATATGGAGTGAGGGAACAGGTAGCATGTCCCTACAAACCTATCAGATAATTTCACCGTGTAACAAAGCTTTTGTCCTTGAGTTGAAACTGTTATTGCTTATTTGCTTATGTCTAGAAAACATGAAAAAATACTTATATTCATTTCTAATTATACTTTTGTGTCCAGAATAATGACATTTTTTAAATTTACCCATTCTCATAGGGACAAAGTGGCAAATTTGAAGTTTGACTTGAACAAAGTAGATACAAAACGACATATAATGCAATAATAGCATTTATTTATTCTAGAATTACACCAGTGAGACAATAGACACATTAGAAATGAGTAGTTCTTCTGTCCTAAAGGCAAAGATAACAAGGATACTTGGTAAAGCCACTTTGGAGACCCATCAGGAAAGCCACCATTTTGAAGTCTCCTATAACCTCCCAACGGTACTCTTCATATTTTAAGGCATCTAACAACATCTTGACACTCTTGTATTCCTCTTTGAGCTGGACAGAGTGGGCGAGGGGAGAGATGGGTACATATTCCGTTATGAAGCAGCACTGCTTTGAGGCTTCTGCACGAGCTGTCGATAAAGAGCCGCCACTCTTTGGGGTTAAGGGTAATTCCAATTGCCTCAAACAGACCGGTCACATTGTGGCAAAAGCAAAGCTCATCTTGACGAGTGAAAAAGCTTGAAAAATGCTGGTGACGCTTTCTCTGACCTGATATGTGCACACTCTCATCTAGCAAATTCCACTGCTTGAGTCTCGACGTTAAAAGCTCGCCATTTGACTTCGTGAGGCCAAGATCTCTGATCAGGTCATTGATGTCTTCTTGGCTGGGGTAGTATGGATTTCTCTCATCAGTTGCGTCTCTGAACTCTGGATCAGTGTCTTCATGTTCTTCTGAACTACTTTCCTTTTGTAAACACTGCTGCTCTCTCTTAGGAGGAGTGGGTACGGGGAGCTCAGAGCAGTGTGGCACTGGCGCAATGGATGACAGAAGGTCAGGATATATGATAGCAGGCGCATTTTTGCCTGCTCGACGTTTGGAAGGGTCTACCATACAGAAAAAGCAATTGCTTGAGTGATCAGTTGGTTCCCTCCAAATTCGGGGATTGCAAATCTCATAGCTCTGTTTTCCCCTCTGTACCAACCTGTAAAAAGCACAATGAAAACATAAGTATAAAAATACAGATACATTCAACTCAGTGTAATAGGATAGGTTAAAATAAAAGTATATACTGTATATATATATATATATATATATATATATATATATATATATATATATATATATATATATATATATATATATATATATATATATATATATATATATTAGTGTTTTTCTTACCTTCCAGAGTTCTTTTGCAGAGTTCGCAGGTGAAATGAGGTGCCCAAGGTTTGTCCTGATCCCCGACAGGCATGCCGAAATATGCATTGTTGGCCTCGCGCATTTTCAGTGATCTTTCCAGAGAGTAATTTTTTAGCTCTAGTTTTGATAAACTCGCCACAGACGTAGCAGAATGCCTCTGACGGATGCTTACAACTTCTGGATGCCATGCTTGATGAATGCAGATAGTGATGACTGATGACGATCGACTTGTTTACACATTAACGGCTAGAAGTGAACTGACCTGTTGAGCATACGTTCCCTGCATTTATACTGCCATATACGTTGGAAGAATGTTCTAGAAGTTCGTGAAACGTTTGGAAAGAATAATTTTAAAGGTTCTAGAGTTATCTAGAAAGTTCTTTATTTTTTTTTTCACCAAATTCGTGTAGAATTTGTCTGGATTTCAAAACATCGCTGGCCAGTTTATAAAAATCTAAGTTTTGTTACACCGCGTAATCAAAGAAATATTTGTCATGATCCTCAGTCATGTAAGTCAAAAACGGTCCTTGTATAACCAGACAGCAATGAGCGAGTGAGGCGTGAATGTGTGGGCAGGACGCTGATGCTATATACAGTATGCACACTTAATAAGAATCGTTACAGTGTGCCCCAACGAATTTCACATGATCAACGCGGTAATCTCTGTAGGGTTGGTTAGCGTGTCGGTGTGCGGGGTGCCAAATAGAGGCAGGCAGAAACAGACGTGGGAGAAGTAGTGAATAGTGTTAATATTTATCTGTGTATAGCTAACTACATTTTAAATTGCTTTATTCACGAGTGCCGCTGACTTGATTAATGCAAGTTCTGTACAGCTCCACTAAACACTCTCAGGGATACCAACATAAGGCGTTTTCAGTAGCGGCACGGCTGAAGCCAAACGATGCAAACGGAGGCAAATTATAGCAAACACTTCCAAACACCTCTCTCAAGCGTTTGGGTTTCATTTGCTTTCGTGTGGCAAACGCTTTCCAGCCACTCAGCATGCAGCAACCTCATCAACCAAAGGAAATGATATAAAAAGGAGTTTTATTTCGAATAAGACTGAATAATAAGAGTTTTTTTTGGAAATGAAAGTGGATACTATAAAAAATATATAAGTTACATTGTATACATGCTTGTTATCAGTGGATCCCTCCTCAATGTCAGCTAGTTTTATGCCAGACGTGAAATGATGTATTTTTTTTCAGTGTGTGTACTGTAACTAGAGAGTAGAGACTCTCCGTAGAATATTTAGTGTTTTGTTATATTATCTTTAAATAAATTCACTGGTAAGTCTCACCAATTCGTCCAGTAATGAAATACTAGATAACTCCTTTTAGAAACTTTTCCAACCATGTAATTCACGTTATTAGGGAGAGATTTCATCAGACTATCTAGGGATGTGTCTCAGGAGGCTATAGGGGGGATGAGGGGAAGAAACGCCAATATCTGCAGTTAATCTAGACCAGGGGTTCTCAACCTTTTTATCGTAAGAACCTTCTGAGTTTATAAGACCATCTACCAGAACCCCCAGTATTCTCATATGGAACATGGAACTCAATATACAATGGTATTGCAAAGGATTTTATTAGATCAGCCATCTAAGTACCCCTTGAAATCTTCTTATGAATCCCCTGGGGTTTCGGATGTCAGGATGGCCACTGTCCATGAGCTAACATAATTAGGTCTCTATGACGCTGAAGACGTCTATGCAGAACGGTTTGGTTGGCAATAGACAATCTCATTATCAGACTTTGATTTCTAAGTTATGAAAACAAACTCATTTACGGGGCTTCATATGTTCATGGTGTCTTGTAGTCTACTTACTAATCTAGAAGGAAAGAAAATATACTAACTTCAAGTTATCAAATGAGGAAGAAGTCATTTTTGTCCCAGGAATAGAGCTAGATGGTATAAAAAAAAACCACACAATACATAGTTATAACTCTACTATTATAGCGTTTTTTGTCGTAGATACATGTTCAAAAATACTTTACCTATCTTGATATCTCCTCATGTGACAGAAGAATATCCAAAAATATACGATATGCAGTTGACCAACTTTTCTGTGAAATATTACGACCCAAACGGGAGTTTGGGTCCTCTCTTAGTGTTTCCTTATATTTGACACATTGATATTTACACGTCATTGTGATCAGGGAAATAAAGGAAACAAAGTTTGCTTTTTTTTCTAAGAGCATGAAATAGAAAAAGGGTCTGGGGTGAACTCTTACGGGGTGAAAGGGTTCTTCTCAGTACCTGTGTAGGCAAGTGAACTTCAATTGCGTCGCAGTGAGGTGGCAGCGCCACTCTCCTCGCACCTAAGGGTGTGGGGTGGACCCTTAAGGGGTGAAAGGGTTCGTCCTAGTACCGGTGTAGGCAAGTGAACTTCAATAATTATTGCGGCGCAGGAAGGTGGCAGCGTCACTCTACTCGCACCCAAGGGTCTGGGGTGGACCCTTACGGGGTGAAAGGGTTCGTCACAGTACCTGTGTAGGCAAGTGGACTTCAATATTGTGTCGGGAAATCGCATCATGAGAACTGGAACCGCATCGACATCGTGGAAACCGGCATCGTTACCGTGGAAACTGGAATTGCATCATAATCGTGGAAACTCGCATTATTATCTTGGAAACTGGAATGGCATATTTATCGTGGAATCGCATCGTTATTTTGGAAACTCGCATCGCTATCGAGGAAACTGGAATGGCAATGTTATCTTAGAAACTCGGAGCGCTATCGAGGAATCTGGAATCACATCTCATCATACACACTGTTATCGTGAAAGTTCTCGTGATCGTCGTTCGTTTCGTTATCTCTGAATTATCTAATTAATCTTGGTATTATTCTTAGCCTCCGTAATAATAGAGATTTTGATCATTTTCATCTAATCTCTTTTACTGTATTTTTTTTTCTCATGGTACAGTTTAGTGTTCTTCAACCTTTTCTAAGTTTGTGCACCTTTTCGAGAAGCAAGGAGGACTATAAAAGAAATGCATCAATATTTGTAATTTTCCCCTACTTTAAGACTGAAAATCGATAGATAACATTATTGTATATCTACCTGAAGCTATAGTTTTTCGGTCCTAAACAGTCGCTATATAGTGCGAAATGTACTATAACAAAATGCCACATCTCAAACACATCAGGCCCATGTTCCGTCTGAGTATAATATATTACTATTGTGAATAAATCGTAATACTTTGATTAATGTCAATAGGAGAGGACCCAAACTGTCACATTTTCAGTGTTCTCAGGTTGGTTTAATTCAGGAGTGGGTCAGCATCGTCTCGCGGTACAGAGTAATCGTCTCTAAACACTGTCGTGTCTGCAAGTTGCACGATCTTGTTGCGTCCCTAATATTCAAACTGCTTTTGTGGGTTTAAGGGAACGCCTCTGAGCTTTTCATAAACTTTACTTAATTATATTATTTACAAACATTTACACTTTACGACCCTTACGACAACAAGATATCCACGAAAACCACGAAAATTTAATCACTCTCTTCACTCAAAGTGCACCTTCAAATACCTCAGATTCTGTCACATTATACCTTGAACTCAATTCATTAAACACACTCAATAACTTCATTGATAATAACAACTCTTCTTTACTCAAACTTCTTCAAAATGGTCCAGATTACTTCACAATATTCACATTATTTCACTCAAATCACGCAATTTAAATTCAACGATAAGATACATCCTACTCACACCCTACAGTTTAACCTTCCAATAAAACACCACTCTACACATCCTACACATAACCAGTTTCCCTTTATCACAATATGACATCAACATTTTCTGTGATTGCATTACAACTGTCTGACTACACTTCCTGGTCTTGAGATAAGCGGTGCGCCCATTTTGACCCTCTGGTCTGACAGATCGCTCTCGCTGTCGTCTCTCGCCTTCTCGGCGTTCTCGGCTTCTCTCTCTCTCTCTCTCTTACACTTAATATACATGCGTTACTTGACTTCTCGTCCCCACAGCTTCCGGTTTTACAATGTTTATTTCAAATGTCTTCAGTAATATCAACTGATGTCAGGAACAAGGACTTTTCCCATAGCTTGTCGATAACCGCCTCGTCCATATCATTTTGTTTCCGGCGACCTCTGATTATTACCAGATATTGGGAGAAGGTTCCAAAGGCTTCTTCTTGTAATCTATTGCTCGTCTCCGGCTGTGTTTGTCTTGTCATGGACTCACCGCCTCTTGTTGTTCTCGGTGGTCACGGGACTTCTTACCTATCAAACTAGTGATAGCGTCTTATAATCTTGGTACCTGCTTTCGTGTCTCTCATGTTTCTTCATTTATTATTCTCCTTCTTACTTCCATCTTCATCTCTTCATTCTTGTTATCTTCTTTCTTACGTATTTCATTTCTTCTCGATTTTCATGTCACAACAACTGTATTACGATGTATCTATTGATTTACCATGCTTTTACTCCTTCCAGTCTTTTTTTTTTTTTCATTTTACCATGGTATTTCTTTATAGTTACTTGAGTTTATACGACTAACAGCATAATATAGAGCAATACATAATTGTCTGGTGTACCAAGATCTTTTTGATTTCTATAGACTTAAATACAGCATGAAACATTAACACACATTTCACCTTGCTTCTGCACAGGTTAATTCTTCACAAGGAATGAGTAGAGCAATATTTGTTCGGTTTTCTTTATGAGAAAAAAAAAAATTAGCGGCAGAAACAAAAATAGTCCAAGAGTGCTGTAGTGTTTTCATCACCGTGACCCTAAGGTCTGTCTTGCCATAGCCTCAACATGGTATTCAGTTCAGTTCAGTTGATAGGCGGAAGTGTAGCCTGGATATCGGCACTTTCTGATGTGTTTTAGTTTGGGTTTTGTCTGGGTCTGTAGCTGTAATTGATTATTATTTAACTTTTTACTTTATGTTCTCTTATTTTCAAAAAAAATATATATTATTTCTTTATCTTCTTCTATACTAGATTTAAAAAAAAAAAGTAGTTTTCCAATGAGATGTTTTTCATTTTCTGGGTAAGGACGCTGCCAATTGGGGTGTTTGGATCTTTCATTGGTGTAGGCTGGGCAATGTAGGAGGAAATGTTTATGTCTTTAGACTATAGATCAGGGGTTCTCAACCTTTTTCTCGTTATTAGAACCCTCTGAGTTATAAGATCATCTACCCGAATCCCGAGAAATTTGACATCGAACAGAATGTTAATTTAGTGACTGACACTAACTCAGTAGGCAAAAGTATTCTGCAAAAGATGTATCATTAAATCAGCCATCTAAGTACCCCTGGAAATTTTCTTGTGAACCCCTAGGGGTTCACAAACCCCAGATTGAAAACCCCTGATCTAGACAGTCCACAACAGATATAAGGCCGTGGATCAGAGGGTACACTCCGCTCTTCAGTAGGCCGTTGTTGGTGGTAAGTACATAATCAGGTTTGGAATGTATTATGATTTCATGCAGGTTGCGTAAGAGACTTTGAGTAGACAAAAAAGTCATGGAGAAATCTTGTCAGATGTTCAAGTGTTGCATGTTTTTGTTCCTTATTCATGTGTGTTTCACTGTTTGATCTGCTGCAGTCTCTGACGAGACAGCCAGACGTTACCCTACGGAACGAGCTCAGAGCTCATTATTTCCGATCTTCGGATAGGCCTGAGACCAGGTACACACCACACACCGGGACAACAAGGTCACAACTCCTCGATTTACATCCCGTACCTACTCACTGCTAGGTGAACAGGGGCTACACGTGAAAGGAGACACACCCAAATATCTCCACCCGGCCGGGGCTTGTGAAGCCAGCGCTCTAACCACTGAGCTACCGGGCGTGTGTGTGTGTGTGTGTGTCTTATCGTAGCGCTGGTTAATAAAAGTTATTTACTCGTAGTAACCCAATTTTTTCATTCATTCATTCAGTTTTATTGACTTGTTTATCTATTTTCATCACCTCATCTGTAGTTTTTTCATACACTTTTACACCTTCATCTTGTAGCTTCTCGGATATTCGATATCGCTTTGACTTTGTTGTAATTCTTCTTTTCGTATATATATTTTTTTCCAATGAATCAATTTGTGTATCTTAGAAAGGGGTAATCTCACCACTCTCTCTCTCTCTCTCTCTCTCTCTCTCTCTCTCTCTCTCTCTCTCTCTCTCTCTCTCTCTCTCTCTCTCTCTCTCTCTCTCTCTCTCTCTCTCTCTCTCTCTCACACACACACACACACACACACACACACACACACACACACACACACACACACACACACACACACACACACACACACACACACACACACACACACACACACACACACATTCTTCCCTTGCTGCATTGACTTAGATTTTTCTCAGCTCGAGACGGCAAAATTAAATTCTGAGCTAAAAAAAAAAAACATCAAGAAAGATGAGGTTTAACTTTTACGATTAAAGCAGTAGTGTCCAGGCCCTGTGTGAATGAATGTATGTATGTATGTGTTTGATTGTGGTGCACTGTGAACTATTTTTGATGTTTCTTTGGAATAATGTGTCACTGTCTGGTGGAAATTAAGTTTTTTCAAAGCCTGAAAGCCAAAAAGGTAAATGGCAAATGTTGTTTATCTTTCATTAATAGATGTCCAAAGTAATAATGCCATAGCTTAAAACAGTATATTAAAAATGCGATATCTGATGACTGCCTTCGCCATCGCATCTCCAGATCTTCTTGGTCTTAGCAGAAATCTTAATATAAATTTGTTCTTTTGTGGCACATTGATTTCTATTGGATTTTAGACATGGAACTTACGTCATGAGGCCGGTTATTGGAACAAATATATATGTTTATAATTACGAAGTCTTTGTTTAGTTGGTGTAGGGTCATTTATTGTTACAACTTGTAATTTACTGTACTGGATATGATAATTTACAGATTCAATAAATTTCTTTTTCGTAATGTAATATGTGACTGTCATGTATAAGATTAATCTCAGTTAGTTGTGTTTCTGAATAACTAACCAGAAACGTTGGCATATGTATAGCAATGTGCTTTTGTCCTCCCACAGGTATGTGTTTGGCGGAGAGGACCATTAACGCTTTCCGCCAAGACTGGTGTGCAACCAGTGTGGCCTGGCTCAGGACGGCCGCAAGTGCAGTGAGTGTTATGTGCTACCAAACTGAAAGCAAATTCATACCGTTGTTGCTATTGTTATTGTTGATGTTGTTGTTGTTGTTGTTGTTGTTGTTGTTGTTGTTGTTGTTGTTGTTGTTGTTGTTGTTGTTGTGGTGGTGGTGGTGGTGGTGGTGGTGGTGGTGGTGGCAGTATTGCTGTTGTTGACCTCTGGAATAACATCATAGAATCATTTGAAGAAGAATAACCAATCATTACAGAAGTGTAGGTGTGGATTGATGTTTCTACTCAACACTAATATAGTTTGTCGGTCCTTATCAACGAGAACCTGATCAATGTGTCAAGGGAATATTCATTAAGTCTGTCACCAAATAATTCATAAATTAATCCACTAAACTTTCATCCGGAATATAAGCGATAATGGTTCAGTCCTATATGTGGCAAACTCTATGGAAACTTCCCGTTGTTGACTCCCTGGTGCAGTCTGTGCTCACCTCAGTAAAAGAAAATAAAGCTCCGTACATTGAAAAATAAAAATAAATGTGTTCCAGGTACAGTAGAATGGAAGATAAATTGTGCTCTATGATAAACAGTAAAATGTGTTAGAATACGAAAATTAAATTATGTTGCACATTAGAAAGTAAAACGTGTTGCCGGAAGGAGAGGAATTTGTGTTGCCTAATGAAGGAAAATGTTCTGGTGATGAAAAAGTAATGTTGCAGAATGGAAAGTAAAATATCTTATAGAAACGTGAGTTAATATCTTTATAAAAGCGAAAGTAAACGAGTAGTTCTTATACTAATTGATTCATTAATTTTTCTCTCATCCCTATTCTGTCCATCTCTAACGCAAGAGTTAACCAGTATTCTCAATCATTCATCCTTTTCTCTGGTAAATTCTGGAACTCCCTGCCTGCTTCAGTATTTCCACACTCCTATAACCTGAATTAATTTAAAAGGGAGGTTTCAAGACATTTATCCCATTCTTTTGGCTAACTCTCGGCGACTGGTATCTAAATGGGCCTTTTTATTTAATATTTTTTTGTTACTCTTGGCCAGATTTTCCCTTTTACATGAAAGAAAAAAAAATCGAGGCTGTATTTGTTTTCATGGCATCGGTGACATGAGAGGAAGCAGCCGATGGGTTTCTTCACCCGAGTCCATAAGACGTCTGGGATGCAATTGTGTCCTTTAACCCGTACAGCGTCAGCAGATCTGAGACTTTGTGATTTCGCCAGTGCTGGCCACAACATGGATTTTTTTTTTTTTGCTAAACCAGTCTTAAATTATGTGAAACAAATGAAAATGACAGTCATTCCTCCCAGAACTGACTGAAAGTGGTATTAATTGGTGCGAGATATTTTGCGCTAAGGTTAGCGACTTAGCAAAGCCTTATGTGACTAGTTTATTCGCTTCCTCGTTTCTCCCCAGTCGATCCCCGAGTTGGACTCATGCATAATATCGCTCCTGAGTTGAAAGAAAAACAACATGTCATGTTTTGCTGTTTGGGAGTGCTTGTGGATAAAAATAGACACGAGATATCGCGAGGGAGTGTTGCCTTTCACGGTGCAAATATTTTCCGAGTAATATGTACTTGTTTTTCCTTATAACAAAGCGATTGGAAAATTCTTATTTATGTCATACAAAGTTTTCACTACCACAATATAACAGTTACCAAAAACAACTGAAATGGTAAGAGTAAGTAATGGAAATTACGCTTTGTTCATATTAGCGGAGTTGAGGCGTCAGTTTCCCGCTATACCTAGCTGAAGGCAGCAGAAACTGCTAAAGTTCAGAATTGCAATAAATAAATACAGGAAGCATTCATGTTAGCAGGGACAAGGAGGCAGCATGAGCAATGTCTACAGTGCATGATGGCAGTATAATGGTAGGTTTTGAGGACGCAATACCTCCGAAAACACGAGGAAGCTCGCCGACGTATCTCATACGTCTCTGACGCCCGGTTCGCTCAGTGTAGCCGACGTATCTCGTACGTCTCTGACGCTGTACGGGTTAAAAACTGAGTCACATCGCCGATCACAATAACACTAGTGGGTAGCGTGGCCGCCCCTTGAAGTGCCATTGCCGCTGCGTGACCTGCTGCTCTGATGGCCGGGCTGGGGTGTCTGCCCGAGCTGCCTTTTGGTCTAGTAGCAGCTCTTTAAAATACAGAGAAGCGTTTTTGTATATTTCCCATTATCATTGAAACCTAACCTTACCTAATTTACCATAACTTCCCTTTTCCCTTATCCATGTTTTTTTTTTCCTTCTTTTACATTTACTTTTCTGCGCTTGTTCTCTTCCTTGTTTTCTTCATTCTCAGCTTCGTCTCCGTCAGTGATGCTGCTTTCCTGTTTAGTTCCACGGGTGTTGCTTTTGTTGTCAGTCTAGTTGTGGTCATCGTTGTTGCTGTCTCTCTTCTCTTATTCTTATTCTTCATTTTGTATTCCTTGTCGTCATTTTCCTTCTCCTCCTCCTCCTCTTCTACAATGAAATTTCCATGTCCCCTTTTCTCTCTTATTTTTCTCGAATGGCTGCTGTGCTGGAGAGAGCAGGGTGTCAAGGAACACGTCTGTGCTTCCTTAATGAAACGTTAAAATTTTTATTAAAGATTCTGATGCATGTATGTAGGTTTATTGAAAAACAAATCAAGTTATTTTTCCTCATGTAGATAAGACGACTGCTTACCTTCCATTTTCTGTATCTTTTTTTTTTTTTTTTTTTTTTTTTACATTACAAGGGCACTGGCCAAGGAAAACAAAGTTGGAAAAAAACGCTGGTTGCCAGGCCCTGTTAAGAGGAATAGTATAAAGAGAAAAAACAAAAAAATCTAAAAGGAGGGTCCAGTTAACATAAGAGGTGTCTTGACATCTACTGTAGTTGTTTTCGTGTTTACTCAAGTGTCTTTCTCCTCCTCTCTTCCTCCATTGTCGGGCACCAAGCTAGTCTTTTACGCACACCTCATTCATTTTTCTTTCTCTCCCCACAGTTTTACAAATGTTTCACTGCCAATTTTTCGTTCCTGTCCACCTTCACTTCGCAAAAATGGAAAGTGGGAATGAAAGATAGTGACAAGGAGGTGGGGGAACGAGGAGGCAAGGAAGGAGGGAAGGGGGAGGAGGGAAGGAGAGGAGCAAAAATTCCTTGTTATGTCTGTTCCTTTGTCTCAGGGATCTTCGTTCTCTATTTGGGTACTCTGTTGCTGAAGTTCTCTCTCTCTCTCTCTCTCTCTCTCTCTCTCTCTGCCCCCCCCTTTTTTTTTTATCAAGGTTTGCTTTATTATTTTTTCATACATTTTGTTTCCGAAAGTTTATTCTCTCTCTCTCTCTCTCTCTCTCTCTCTCTCTCTTGCTTTCTTTGCGTTTGTGTTTGCATGTTTTCTTTCTTTTCTATTTTTGTCCGGTTACAATTTTGTTAAAAACTTTAGCCCTTGTATTTTTCTTACACACACACACACACACACACACACACACACACACACACACACACACACACACACACACACACACACACACTGAGATGCATATGAACGGTGTTTTTAGAGTACTTGTGTTATGTTGTTCTACATAGTACTAATTATCAAGTCCAGTTGTCGGCTCGAATAGTTGCTCTTTACTACTGATACACATCCAGTTTATTCCCAACTTCTTTCTTTTACAAGTTCCACAATGGCCACTCGTAAGAGGAGCTCTGTATGTGTCTCGAGACGGTGAACTGAAACTGTTCTGAGCCTCGCGCCGCAGAACTGCAGTAAAGAGAGTTTTGAATAGTAATTACGTACTTTTCATATTTAATATCTCTAAAATTTAATCTTATGGCACAAGATATTTGTAGTTTGCATCATACTTGTTTATTTGAAGGTAATTCACCATTGTTTTAAGGATCACGCCATCTCTGACCGTTCCAGACGGAGCTTGTAACTCGGTTTATGGATGTGTGACCCTACAATGTATCATGGAGCCTCTCCTCGCACTCTTATTCAAGCTAGAACTACCGAAAGTAGTTATAGATGAAATTGGTTTCTTAGATTTTCTGTTAGTTTTGTTTTGCAGGAACTGTCATTCTGGTGATGCAGTATCTGTCTTGTAGATGCATTGGTGACTTTTTGAAGGTCGGTAGCATCATAGTATAATACACTTTGCTGAGTAACTTGCTAATACTGAGTATTATTGTCATTTAAACAGAAAAAAAAACTATTTTAGTAGCATCATAGAACACTATACTATGCTGAGTAACTTCTTAATATTCACCATTCATGTAAATCAAACGGAGAAAAGTCCCATCTCGATATCAAATAGTCCTTGGCGCAACACAAAACACTCTTCCGTCCACCATCTGGGATTTAGCGCCAGACGTCAAGAATGCAAATATTTTCTCCACTGCTTGCATTACTCACAACGTCTGGACAAAGCATTGGGCGTCACCTGCGGGATCACAGAGCCAAACTATGACATCATCACTACACTCTCCGAAAGAACTGTGACCCAAAATCTGTTCAATATTTGCTTCATACAAGTAATAGAAATAGAGAGAGGAAGAGGCAGCCACCCTTCCTCATCGGGGGAATTAACAACAATGGATCTGAATGCCACTTTTCCTTTCAGACTAAAAAATATGCACTCTTTTCTTTCTGTCTTTTCTTTCTTTCTTTCTTTCTATCTCTCACTCCCTTTCTTTCTTTGTTTCTTTTTCTTTCTTTGTTTCTTTTTCTTTCTTTCTTTCTTTCTCTCACTCCCTTTCTTTCTTTCTTTCTTTCTTTCTTTCTTTCTTTCTTTCTTTCTTTCTTTCTTTCTTTCTCTCTCTCTCTCTCTCTCTCTCTCTCTCTCTCTCTCTCTCTCTCTCTCTCTCTCTCTCTCTCTCTCTCTCTCTCTTTCTTTCTTTCCTTCCTTTTTCTTCCTATCTTTCTGTCTTTGAGGTCTCTCTCTCTCTTCTCTCTCTCTCTCTCTCTCTCTCTCTCTCTCTCTCTCTCTCTCTCTCTCTCTCTCTCTCTCTCTCTCTCTCTCTCTCTCTCTCTCTCTCTCTCTCTCTCTCACACACACACACACACACACACACACACACACACAACGCGTAGTGTAGTGGTTAGCACGCTCGACTCACAATCGAGAGGGCCGGGTTCGAATCCCGGTAAGCGGCGAGGCAAATGGGCAAGTCTCTTAATGTGTGGGCCCTGTTCACCTAGCAGTAAACAGGTACGGGACGTAACTCGAGGGGTTGTGGCCTCGCTTTCCCGGTGTGTGGAGTGTGTTATGTGGTCTCAGCCCTACCCGAAGATCGGTCTATGAGCTCTGAGCTCGCTCCGTAATGGGGAGGACTGGCTGGGTGACCAGCAGGTGACTGAGGTGAATCACACACACACACACACACACACACACACACACACACACACCGCGTAGTGTAGTGGTTAGCACGATCGACACACAATCGAGAGGGTCTGGGTTCGAGTCCCGGAAAGCGGCGAGGCAAATGGGCAAGCCTCTTAATGTGTGTCCCCTGTTCACCTAGCAGTAAACAGGTAGGGGATGTAACTCAAGGGGTTGTGGCCTCGCTTTCCCGGTGTGTGGAGTGTGTTGTGGTCTCAGTCCTACCTGAAGATCGGTCTGTGAGCTCTGGGCTCGCTCCGTAATGGGGAAGGCTGGCTGGGTGACCAGCAGACGACCGTGGTGAATTACACACACACACACACACACACACACACACACACACACACACACACACACACACACACACACAAACACACTCGATCATTGTGTATATTTTTTATCGTAGGAGTAGAAAAAAACAATAACAAAGGAAGGAACATTTTTCCCCCTTACAAGCGGCGTAGTCTTAATGGAAGTACTCCCCGCATTGTTATTTTCTTCCAGCAATGAAATAGTAATGGTAAACGAAACGAAACTTATTTGTGGCAAGTGACAAATGGGTAGGAGTGTGGCAAGCAAGTTGAGACTCGCTCTTTGAATCTATTAATACTTTTTTGTTCATTGGATTTCGTGGTTGTTGTAATTGGTAAAGTTTGTCTGCATTCATGAATATTACTCCTTGATTCATCCCAGTCTGTAAGAAGCTTCGGCTTATCAGACTGGTCCTTAGTGTGTCTTTGTAAATTTTATAAGGTATGTGTTGTTATGCCAATAAATTTACTTATTTACTTACTTACCTGAAGGTTATTCATCCAGTGGCCTCGGGAGAGTCAGGACGAGTGCTCTACCCTCTAATCATGTGATGTTATTTGCACTCATTCACTGACCAACCATGCAAGGAGGAAGAGCTAGAGAACTGGAGCAGTAGAGCGTCCAGCTGGCAGAGTTTTATCATGACACTTCCTGACAAAGTTGTGTCGTCGATTTCCCAGACGTCACGTAACTTTCACCCAGCCAAATGTGAACTATTCATCAAGGTTCGGAGAGCCACACAATGTTTTATATTACGAGTTGAACGCTGCCTCAGGAGAGAGAGAGAGAGAGAGAGAGAGAGAGAGAGAGAGAGAGAGAGAGAGAGAGAGAGAGAGAGAGAGAGAGAGAGAGAAAGGTGCAATGCTGCTCCCCAGTGGTTGATGCTGACCCGCCTCGCTTACCCACTCACAAGTAGCTTCTCTCTTTAAGTTGTGCCAGCGAGACACGAGGCGCAGCGAGCGTGTCTCCGCATTCCCAGCGCGTGGTGAGATGCAGCCAGAGGGACACAGGGAGGGAACTTGGACCGCCTCTTTTGTGTGTTTGCTCTCATGATGAGCAAGGCGCAGGGGAGAAGGGGTGATTCTGAGACGCTGCTGTAGAGTCTTTGTAGGTTAACTTTTTTAGGGAATGTCAGTTTGGTTTACAAATGGATAGACATAAATGGAATCATGGAATATTGAATTTTGATACACAGATTCAATTGGAGAACAGTGTTTGCCGGATTTATCACCCACTCCACTTCGCTCCGCTCCCATACCTTAATCCTTTCCGCTTTCTCTCTCTCTCGGTATATTTTTTCGCTGTAGAGTTTCCATACAGTTTCTGGTACAGATTCAGTGTCCATTTATTTGTACGACACTTCTTGCACTGTCTCGCTTTGCATTTGTGTGTGTGTGTGTGTGTGTGTGTGTGTATGCACACGCATATACACACACACACACACACACACGCCCGGTAGCTCAGTGGTTAGAGCGCTGGCTTCACAAGCCAGAGGACCGGGGTTCGATTCCCCGGCCGGGTGGAGATATTTGGGTGTGTCTCCTTTCACGTGTAGCCCCTGTTCACCTAGTAGTGAGTAGGTACGGGATGTAAATCGAGGAGTTGTGACCTTGTTGTCCCGGTGTGTGGTGTGTGCCTGGTCTCAGGCCTATCGGAAGATCGGAAATAATGAGCTCTTAGCTCGTTCCGTAGGGTAACGTCTGGCTGTCTCGTCAGAGACTGCAGCAGATCAAACAGTGAAACACACACACACACACACCGCGTAGTGTAGTGGTTAGCACGCTCGACTCACAATCGAGAGGGCCGGGTTTGAGTCCCGGTAAGCGGCGAGGCAAATGGGCAAGCCTCTTAATGTGTGGCCCCTGTTCACCTAGCAGTAAATAGATACGGGATGTAACTCGAGGGGTTGTGGCCTCGCTTTCCCGGTGTGTTGTGTGTTGATGCGGTCTCAGTCCTTCACGAAGATCAGTCTATGAGCTCTGAGCTTCCTCCGTAATGGGGAAGACTGGCTGGGTGACCAGCAGACGACCGAGGAGGTGAATTACACACACACACACACACACACTCTCTCTCTCTCTCTCTCTCTCTCTCTCTCTCTCTCTCTCTCTCTCTCTCTCTCTCTCTCTCTCGCTTCCCGTTTTTCTTTTCCCTCGTTTTCTGTGTATTTATCTGCAATATTTTCTTCAGTACAAGTCCTTTAAGAACATTTTTCAAACCGTCCTCAGCCTCGCGCGGAGTCTCCCGGTTGGCAACGTCTGCTGGGTAGGAAAAGTGCTCTTCTCTCCCTCTGAAAAGAATGGCAGGCGACTAAAATAATAGCCCTGGTGCGGGGACGGACGCTGTGTGGGCTGCGGGCTGGAGACGCTAACACTGCAGTTCTTACAGGGGTGATTTAAAATGTATAAAAGGAACAAATCTAGATGAATGACATAGGAAGTGCCTCACTAATAGAGACCGAAAACATGGCGAGGCTGCGTGTTGGTGTTATTTGACGGGAAATTAAAAACACATCCCCACCACTCTTGCCGCATCGAGTCTGCCAGGGGTGGAGGGGGAGGGGGAAGGAGGGAAACAGATGGGGAGGGTGAGGCGCAGGACTGGTAGCGGGGCGTTCAAAATAGTAGGGTCATGTAATGGCCAATTTGTCTTAATTGGTTTTCCAACGTGTTCACATATTTAGATTTCGAGTTCAGGTCTGTGTTTGTGGGTCGGGAAATTTTACTGCGTCGAAACTTCCGTGCATGTGGTGCCAACTTCTGCCCGCTTCGACATCTGCAGAGAGACGTGCACCATCAGAAGTGGCACTTGTGAGGAGGGCGGTGGTGCCGCACGTGCGTATTGCGAGTGTTGCAGTGTTTGTTTTGTAGGATGCTAAGATTGAGGAAAGTACAGAGAGAGAGAGAGAGAGAGAGAGAGAGAGAGAGAGAGAGAGAGAGAGAGAGAGAGAGAGAGAGAGAGAGACACTCTTCCACGTCTTTTCAAAGATGACCAACCCTTCAGGAAATTAGCAGATTCCGCAGGGACGCTACAGAACGCCAGACTTCTGGTATTTCTAAAAATTTTTATTGCGACACAGAAAACTTAGCAGTGTTCAGTGCCTCAAAAAAAAAAAAAAAAAATCAATTCCTCTGTCAGTCAACTCGACACAATCGTCCAGACAATTATCCATTCTTTTTCAATGACACTCAACTGTCCCCCTCTTGTACACTGAGTATCCTTGGTTTGTCCTTTACTTGTAATCTAAACTGGAAACTTCACATCTCATCTCTTGCTAAAAGCAACTTCTGTGAAATTAGGAGTTTTGAGGCGTCTCCGCCACTATTTATCTTCCTCCCCAACTGTTTACTCTGTACAAGGGCCTTATCAGCCCACCACTACAGGGACTGGGAGGGAGATCTGTCACCTGGATAGGATGGAAAGACCCTGAACTAAACTTTCAACTCCTCTTCCTTATTACTGACTTACTAATGTATACGCTCTCATGATGTACACTTCCGTACTGGTTTCTCTCTAAAGAAATAAACACACACACACACACACACACACACACACACACACACACACACGCAACAATTGTGGAAATTTTCATGATAATTGTAGCGAGGGGCGCAGCAGAAAGAATACAAAGACACTAAGGAAAGCAAGAGGCAGTCACACTTACATACAGTACCGCCCCCCTCCTCATTCACACACACACACACACACACACACACACACACACACACACACACACACACACACACACACACACACACACGTGCTACCTGGCCGACACCAAGGATCGGGTATTGACTTCATAGGTGTTTCGGAAATCAATGCTCAAGTTCAGTGTTTTGTGTTACCGCCACCAGACTCCAAAGGGGGAAGAGAGGGGAGCGAGAGGTCAGGAGGAGACGAGGATAGAGAAGTGGAGAGGGTGGAAGAGCTACGGGTGGAAGGGGAGGAGGAGGAAGAAAAGGAAGAGGAGAAGGAGGAGGAGGAGGAGGAGGAGGAGGAGGAAGAGGAGGAGGAGGAAAAGGAGGAGAGAAGAAGTAGAATGGAGATACAAGTAAAGAAAGGCAGAAGTTTGTAAAGTTCACACAATGATTCATATCAAAGAGAGAGAGAGAGAGAGAGAGAGAGAGAGAGAGAGAGAGAGAGAGAGAGAGAGAGAGAGAGAGAGAGAGAGAGAGAGAGAGAGAGAGAGAGAGAGAGAGAGAGAGAGAGAGAGAGAGAGAGAGAGAGAGAGAGAGAGAGAGAGAATCTTGATGAGGAAATGCGAAAAAATCAAGAAATATGAGTAAATGAGTTTAGGGTATTGAAAGAGGTACAAACGGAGAGGCGAGGTGAGGGAGTGGCTGTGACCTGGATCAGTCGGTGTGCGCTATGATGGCGAACACTGCTGGTCCCTTTTATTGCATGTCCCCGCTGCTGGCCGGTGCTCCTTCCATTAAGGGCGTGTTTCATTGACTTTAAATGAAACACGCCTGCCACGAGGGGATTTCTGTCTTTCTGTGGCTCCGGTCTTCCTTGTCCTAGTTCCCTTGTAGTCTTACTTTACTATTATCTTCCTCTTCTTCCTCCTCCTCCTTCTCTTCCTCCTCCTTCTCCTCCTCCTTCTCTTCCTCCTCCTCCTCCTCCTCCTCCTCCTCCTCCTCCTCCTCCTCCTCCTCCTCCTCTTCCTCTTCCTCTTCCTCCTCCTCTTCCTCTTCCTCTTCCTCCTCCTCCTCCTCCTCCTCCTCCTCCTCCTCCTCTTCCTCTTCCTCTTCCTCTTCCTCCTCCTCCTCCTCCTCCTCCTCCTCCTCCTCCTCCTCCTCCTCCTCCTCCTCGCCCTAAGAGAAGACGGGGTGATGATAATGATACCTTTACAAATAAATATAACAGACTGAGGATATGTTGTATTAGTAAGAATACTTTCCTTTTTAGTTTGTTTTTCTTTGTGTTTCTTTGTGGTTTCTTGTGTATCCCTCCTCCTCCTCCTCCTCCTCCTTCTCTTCCTTCTTCTGACGTACTGTTCTTTAGCCTTTCGTTATCCTAGCCTCCTTAATCCTATTTCCCTGGTTTACTTTCCCTTGTTTCATAATCCTTCTTCCCTGTGTTTTCGTCTCCTTTATCTTGACCTGAATCCTCAACGCTTACTCATCTTTGCACTCTCTTAATCCTCTCTCCCTTCCTGCTTTCTTCCCTTCTTACCCTCTGAACCTCCTCTTCTTCCTTCATCTTCCCTCTTACCAGACTTTACCTGAGGCTCTTTCACTTCCTTTACCTTCCTTCATAACGGCACCTAATCCAGGCCTCTTCTTCTTCTTGCGTCATCTTCCTCCCTCCTGTGTGTTTCCTCCTAACACCACTTTTGCCTTCCTCCAGACTTAAAAATGGAAGTTGTCCTAATCTCAAACTGAGGTAGCCAGGCCATACGCACTAAATGACGTTCCCTGTTGCCTCCTTCACCCCAGTCTTGTTTACTTCCTTTTTCGCCTCTGTTTCTACCTGCCGTTCTCTCCTACTCTCTCAAAGTTTTCTTTCTTCCCTTTCTTCCTTGATTTTTTTTTTTTTTTACATTAGCGTAGTTTTTTTTTTATTTATTTACTTTTTTTCACTTTTCTTTCTCACCTCCTTGTGTTTATCTCATGTTCTCGTCTGGCTTTTTCCTAACTTTTCTTCGTCCTTCTAGTTTCTGTTGGTCCTCTTCTTCATGTAAGCCTTATTTAGTTCCCCTCTCACTTCTTCTTTTTCCTTTTTTTTTAGTATGTCTCTCTCCTATCTTCTTTCATTCATTCTTCTCACTGTTTCTTTAGATCCTCTTCACTCAGTCCTTCTCATCTCCCAGTCTGCATTTGCCTGTCCTCTTCATTTAGTCTTCTCACTCTTTCTGTTGGTCCTCTTCATCACAGCCCTTCTCATCTCCTAGTTTGTATCTGAGTTTCTATCTGTCCATCTCAGACGCCCTCTCTCGGATCTCCTTCATGTAACACTAGGTCCTTCTCGTGTCTGGCCCGCTCTCACCTACCGTCGTTTCTTCATTGTCTTGCTGGGTTCATGGTCGATTCGATTCTCTTTTGACAGAGACAACAGTGCTGCTTCAGGCTTTGTCCCTTTGATGAAGACGCTCTGGAAAAGGAGGGGGAAGGATGGCCAAGAGAGGGGTGAGGAGGAGGTGTGTGTAAGTGAAGAGGTTTCTGAATGATCTCAGTAGTGTCAGGGTCTGTAACTTCGATAGTGGCAGTCTGTGTGATAAGGAAGGGAAGGTTTGAAGGATCGTGTATGTCTCTGTGTTGCCCTGCCTACTTAACATAACTTTTATTCTCCCATAGACACTCTCTCTCTCTCTCTCTCTCTCTCTCTCTCTCTCTCTCTCTCTCTCTCTCTCTCTCTCTCTCTCTCTCTCTCTCTCTCTCTCTCTCTCTCTCTCTCTCTCTCTCTCTCGGCATCATTACAGGTGGAAGAGAGAGAGAGAGAGAGAGAGAGAGAGAGAGAGAGAGAGAGAGAGAGAGAGAGAGAGAGAGAGAGAGAGAGAGAGAGAGAGAAAACTGCAATACGTTCATTACAACAGATGATGTGCAACTTTTCTCCACTCTGTTGATTTTCTTTCGTCAAATCAGTTTTATTTATTCTTATATTGTTGCTAAACGGGGTTTTTGTTTATTTATGTGTATTTATTTAGTTTTTTTTTTTTTTTTTTATCGGTGTTGCTTTTATATATTCAGTTATTTTTTTGTATAATCCACATTCAGTTTTGATGAAGTATTGTTTCATTTCTTCTCAGTTTTCGAGAGGTGCTTTGTTTGGTATCTTTTCATAAGCTCTTTTATCCGTTGCTCTTTCCTCATTAATTTGAAGTTCGTATTGCCAGCCATTAAAATAACATCATACATTCCTCTTGTTTTTTTTTTTTTATCAATCCTTACACTGAATTTCTATATTGTTCACGTAATGTATATATATATTTTTTTCAGCTTCCATTTTACCCGTGACTTTTTTTTTTTTTTTTACCTGTGAAGAGCGTGTGTGGAGGGTGACAACAAAGAGGTGAAGTGCGGTGTGAGTGTCGGGGCCTCCAGAGACAGAGGGATGCTTCTTGGCTGTAGTGTTTTTCTTTTTCTACTGTATTGTTGCTTCTCCTTCTGGTGTTGGCGAGGGCACACACACGGGGCGGAGGTACAGTGTGTGGAGAGGTGGAGGCTCTGTCAGGGATGGGGTTGTGTTAAGGTGCAGTTACGTAGGTAGTTCTCTAGAAATTAAAGGACTATAACCAGAGTTTTTGTTTGTTTATCTATTTTGATGTTTTCCTTTCAAATTCTAAAATGTTTGATTGTTTTCTCATTCTGGAGATTTTCTAGTTTTTTTCTTGATTAATTTTTTGTTCCACCTTTTTTGCTAACATTTATTTCACTGGTGTATCTTTTGTACAGTGTGTTCTGTTTTATTGTGCATGTTGTTTGTCTTTTTCTCTAATTGATATTCTTTTCGTGTAAATGTGTCACGTGTCTTTTCATCTTGTCTTTTTTTTTTTTCCTTGCTTTTCTTGTATCAATATGTGTCTTAGCTGTCCTTTGTGTCTCATCTCTTGTCCCTCTTTCTCTTTTTCCGGTGTCTTTTTTCTTGCACTCGTCTTACCTTTTCTGTGTCGCTTCCTTACGTCTTTTTTTCTTCATCGTTTTTCTTGTATCCTTTTCCTTTTACCTTTACTCTTGTGTCAATTTCTCGTTTTTTTTCCTCATATGTTTTCCCTGATCCTTTTTTCTGTATCTTTTGTCACAGATTTTTTTTTTTCTCGTGTGTTTATTCTCGTCCATGTTTCCTGATCTCCTTTACTCTCTAGCTCGTCATTTATGTTATTGTACCTTCTGTGTATCGTGTCATTTCTTGTATATTTTTTGTATCACGTTTTTCAAGTGTCCTCCTTCCCTGCATCTTATTTCTTCCTGTTTTCTTTTCTCTTTACGTCGTGTTCCTTCTTGTGTCCCATTTTTCCTTGGCGTCTTTTCTCCGATGTTCAGTACAGGTCTGTGGGTGAAGAGGAGGTCGCTGAATGGCTGTCCTTAGGGTATGTAAAATCAAAACAATGTTACGTGTATTGTTGGCGTCACTCTTTCTCTCCTCTCACGTGTGTTGCATCAAGGCGTGTTGGTGGCGCACTGAAAAGGATTCCCTACCCATTAAGATGATGATGGAGGGATGCCTATTGTCTCGAAAAGAACATTCTCTCTCTCTCTCTCTCTCTCTCTCTCTCTCTCTCTCTCTCTCTCTCTCTCTCTCTCTCTCTCTGGATGTGATGTTGTATGTATATTTTTCCTCTTCATAAAAATATCGATTTTTTTCAACACTATTTTTTTACATGTCTTATCTTTCAGCACATCAATCATCATTAACTATACACGGATCTCTCTCTCTCTCTCTCTCTCTCTCTCTCTCTCTCTCTCTCTCTCTCTCTCTCTCTCTCTCTCTCTCTCTCTCTCTCTCTCTCAACACTCATTTCCTGTATTTCTCATTTTTGCCATTAATCACCCTAACGTGTGGAACGCATTCTCATTTGTTTTCCCTTTAGTCTCCTACTCTCCTTGTTCCACTTTGCTATTCATTATTGTTTATATACATTTTCTTTCACCCTCTCTTCGTTCTATTTCTTTTCCCTCAAAATTCTCATCAACAGTAAGCTCTTTCCATCCGGCTGGCTCTCTCTCTCTCTCTCTCTCTCTCTCTCTCTCTCTCTCTCTCTCTCTCTCTCTCTCTCTCTCTCTCTCTCTCTCTCTCTCTCATTTACTTTATTTCTTCCCTATTTTGTTCTTGTTTTCCTTGAGTTTGGCATTATATTTCTTTACTTCTTTCTCTTATTAACTTTTATTTTTTATCACGTGCTCATTTCTTGTTTCCTTTTCTCACTCGCTCCTCTATCCTTCCTTTTTCATTCTTTTCTCATTTCCCTCATATCTTTCTGCTGTTTTTCTTTTAATCATTTCTTTCCTTTCTCTTCCTCTCCCTCCTTTCCGCGTCCTTGTATTCGTGTGATAAACAAATAATCTTCCCTCCCCTTTGCCTCACTTTCCCTTCTATAACGTATTCAATTTTAGCCTTATTTTTTTTTTCATCTCTCAGAACTGCACATCGCGCTCACTGGTCACCTCCACAGCACGAGGAAGACCTGCTGATCCAGTGTCTCAGTAGAACGATGACAAATGTTCCCACCTTTATAGTTAATTATCTTTACAGGGGAACAGTAAATTAGTATCGACTGATGGGAAGATGGATGATGCCGGTGAAGAAGATGGATAGAGGGAGAGGTTGTGTTAGGTAGTTTGGAAGTGGAACAGCCAAAGTTACGAAAGTGTCAAGGAAGGATACAGGAGAAGGTAACATTTTGTTTTATGTTGCACTGTAGCCAAGGTCAACAAAACTTAAGGAAAACGGTATGATGAAGGTGCCACTCATTTAAATTAACCTCTTCAGTACTGGAACACATTTTCACCTTGAGATTTGTGATACCATTAGACCATTTTATTGACATTAGGAAGGGTTTATGGAGGTCAGAAGATTAATGGTCACAGTCTTCACTATCTTAATCCCCACATAAGTATCTGAAGCTATAGAGAATCACCAGACAGTAAGCAGAATGAATAAGGAAAGGTGTCATGGTACTGAAGGAGTTAAGAAGTCAGACGCTAGGAAATCTCAAGTCGCGTTCTGATGGGAAAGGATTGATTAAGAGACGACTTTGGAGAGCGAATCTGGTGGAAATTGCTATAGTACAGTGAGAATCAGTAAGCTCATTATGAAAAAAAAATCTGAAAATAATGCATAATGGGTGAATCAATACTGGCTAACGTGTCTGAAATTGTGTAATGGAAGCACTAACACAATATTCTTTTCTTATCAACGTTCATTGTATCTGTGATTGATATTTTTTCAGTATAGAGTGGAGTGAAATGAAGGGAAAAATAACGTTTAGTAATCCCGAACGTTTTTTTCACTGCAGGTGTTTGTGAAAGCTTGATTGATTCACTAAAGGTGCAAATGAAGATTGATGATAATGAGATTTAAGTTATGGACGTTAGACAGAACAAAAATAGCGAACAAAAGAGAGAAAATTTGGGTCCCACACTTGCGTCCTCACCTGCATTGCCCTAATTAATGACTGCACGCAACATGTATCACGTTTGGAGATTGATTTTTCTTTTATCCTGACAGGCGCACATTACGTCTCTCTCTCTCTCTCTCTCTCTCTCTCTCTCTCTCTCTCTCTCTCTCTCTCTCTCTCTCTCTCTCTCTCTCTCTCTCTCTCTCTCTCTCTCTCTCTCTCTCTCTCTCTCTCTCTCTCTCTCTCTCTCTCTCTCTCTCTCTCTCTCTCTCTCTCTCTCTCTAGATACATCATAAGAGAGAGAGAGAGAGAGAGAGAGAGAGAGAGAGAGAGTGAGTGAGTGAGTGAGTGAGTGAGTGAGTGTGTGTGTGTGTGTGTGTGTGTGTGTGTGT
Source organism: Portunus trituberculatus (assembly GCF_017591435.1). NCBI lineage: Eukaryota > Metazoa > Arthropoda > Malacostraca > Decapoda > Portunidae > Portunus > Portunus trituberculatus. The sequence continues at coordinate 2,102,810 of NC_059300.1, read as the reverse complement.
GTGTGTGTGTGTGTGTGTGTGTAATTCACCTCGGTCGTCTGCTGGTCACCCAGCCAGTCTTCCCCATTACGGAGCGAGCTCAGAGCTCATAGACCGATCTTCGGGTAGGACTGAGACCACAACACACTCCACACACCGGGAAAGCGAGGCCACAACCCCTCGAGTTACATCCCGTACCTATTTACTGCTAGGTGAACAGGGGACACACATTAAGAGGCTTGCCCATTTGCCTCGCCGCCTCCGGGATTCGAACCCAGACCCTCTTGAGTGTGAGTCGAGCTTGCTGTGTGTGTGTGTGTGTGTTTGTGTGTGTGTGTGTGTGTGTGTGTGTGTGTGTGTGTGTGTGTGTGTGTGTGTGTGTGTGTGTGTGTGTGTGTATGTAATAAAGAAAGATGAGGACCGCCAGTGTAGCCAAAATAAAAATAGGAAAAGTCGAGAGTTCTCATCATGATAGATCTTTTGAATCTTCACCTTGATGCCGCAGAGGTAGTTAGCGTGGACTGGTGGTGGGATTGGTGCACACAGTGATTAGAAAATATAGGCAAATTTGGAATAGGAAAAAAAAAAAAAACATGTACACGGAAACGTTCTAACGAAACAGATGTAGACTTAGATACGCGCTGGCAGGATATTCCTGTGTTTGTATCTGTGAGGTTTGAAAGTTTAAGGCAAAGGGAGGTTCAGTTCCGCTAGACTTTCTGTGCATAGATATTTTTTTGACTTGAGATGGCCCTGTCCCCTATATAAAAAAAAAAATAAATAAATAAAGAAATAAAATAGAATAAAATAAACGTTTGAAATTGAACACTATTCCGGTGTAGACATGGATACCTACTAATTTTCCTCCCTTACATCTCAAGAGAGAGAACTAAATATTTTCTCGAGTCTAACCTCACGCCAAGGTGACCACTTAAAACCGGTACCGTGATAACACCTCCACCTTTGTGTACATTAACTTGTGCTACATTCGCTGTCAGTTGTTTATTTTCTTACTATTTTTGGAACGCCACTTCTCTTCCTGTAAGTCTTTCCTCTTCCACGGCCAAACCAGCTGCGTGAGGAGAATGACAGAGACCTTTTTTTTTTTCTTTCTTATATATTCAAGTTTTAGGTTTCAATCCGAAGCTGACTGTGGCTTGTGTATGTGCAATGATTGTCGTATTGGCGCAGGCTGCACCTCTTATTTTCCCACCAATCAAAGTTTTTTTCTCACTAAATTTAGATGCATCTGTACTTCATTGCTTTTATTTTATTGACTAATTTCTGAGCAGCCTATTTTTTCAGAATGAGACACGAATAAACTTACATTGTTTTTCATCTAGAATGCTTTATTTAGATTTCAGCGTCCACCACCACCACGCGTCTATACGTAATTCTTATATGCTAATAAATAAAAGTACCCCCTTTAGCCCATAAATTCCCGTGAAAAGCCCACATGGTATAAAAAAAAAAAAATCAATAACGCCAACACTCTCAAATAAAAAAGTCCAACACGTCCCGAAACTTCTCTCTCTCTCTCTCTCTCTCTCTCTCTCTCTCTCTCTCTCTCTCTCTCTCTCTCTCTCTCTCTCTCTCTCTCTCTCTCTCTCTCTCTCTCTCTCTCTCTCTCTCTCTCTCTCTCTCTCTCTCTCTCTCTCTCTCTCCTTAAATCTCTTCATTCTTATCAGTCTCTTTATTTTCTTCCATTTCCCCTTCTCCCTTATATTTTTCTTAGGATTCGAACATAAATTTCTCCTTTGCAAATCGCGGTCTTACGGCATGCGTACCTAAGTATTAATTTTCCATTTTGGGAGATCTAAGTCTGGTGTGGTGGATGGCCACTGCAAATACTCCTCATCTTGTCGGTAATAGAATTCTGTTTCATCAAATCTCTGTCATATGATTGATTTCGTTCCTACTTTGATGGTCAATTCGCAGTCTTCATATTCAATTAGTAAAGTTCTCTTTTCACAACATTTGGATGATTTGTGAAAAAAGAAATTCTATAAGACGCCTAGCTTCTTTGTCTTAGCTATAATTTTAATTTGTCGGGAAAAATATGGTATTCTCAGTACGTCTACATTTCATTTCATACACAAATGAGCGACAGTCTTCTGTACAACTGATTGTTCTTATATAATCCTTGTTCTTATATAATCCTTGATTAAACATTTAATATTTAGCGAGCAGCCATTCAGAGTGAATTTTAAGTGAAAATTCTTTATATCTCGTCCTCCTTGTTTGACTTCCATTAATCAACCTTCTTTCTCTTACTTTACTTAAGTAAAGGTTTTGCCTAGAGCTGATTAGTCTCTGATCTGTGTGAGGAAGTCTTATAAACCTATAAACACACAAACACACACACACACACACACACACACACACACACACACACACACACACACACACACACACACACACACACACACACACACACACACACACACACACACACACACACACACACACACACACACACACACACACACAGTGTTGTGCGTGCCACTGTAATAATGCACCAGTGATGTCGCGGAGGAGTTATTTATGTTGGACCACCTGTTTACTTTATGGGTGCTTGGTGTAACTGTGTGTGTGTGTGTGTGTGTGTGTGTGTGTGTGTGTGTGTGTTTGTGTTCGAACATGCACAATTATTCGCATACATCGTCCCTTGATAACTGTTCGCCAAGCATATTAGAGGTGTCACTCTTTAACAACACGAGACCACGAGCCTGACATAAACTCATCTCATCGCTCCGTAACCTGGGCACGTGGACGCACCTCACTACGAGCGTAACTCTGTGGCAGCAGGAAAGCTGTCTGGCCTTGCATGAAGTGTGAAATATGAAAGCCACAGATCCACAGATACCACTGAATGTTCCTGTCACTCCACCAAAAGCAATGTGTAGTGGGAAATGCCACTCTGCCTCTGAAATATTAGAAAGCAAGGGAACAAAAATAGGAGACCAGCAAGAGGAAATCTGGGATAGTTTTCATTTCCAGTGATATTATGTAGATTGTTTTGTTTTTACCTGCGTGTGTGTGTGTGTGTGTGTGTGTGTGTGTGTGTGTGTGTGTGTGTGTGTGTGTGTGTGTGTGTGTTCTTTTCTTATAATGTAAACAAGTGTTGTTCGCCCTCATATTCACTATTACGTTCTGTTCAATCTCGCATTTTCTTTCCTCAGCCATTCCTTGTTCAGCTGCTGCTTCAGTATTCACTTTGTTTATCACAGAAACTTATTACATCCCTCTCCGCCTGAGTGTTCAGCGTGTGGCAGCGACCCCATGCAGCTGCACCGCCTGGCCTCCAGCTGCATCATTACTGCTGTGATGCTCGTGAGCATTTGTTATTGATGCTGCTTACACACACGCAAACACACACACACACACACACACACACACACACACACACACACACACACACACACACACACACACGCCCGATAGCTCACTGGTTAGAGCGCTGGCTTCACAAGCCAGAGGACCGGGGTTCGATTCTCCGGCCGGTTGGAGATATTTGGGTGTGTCTCCTTTCACGTGTAGCCCCTGTTCACCTAGCAGTGAGTAGGTACGGGATGTAAATCGAGGAGTTGTGACCTTGTTGTCCCGGTGTGTGGTGTGTGCCTGGTCTCAGGCCTATCCGAAGATCGGAAATAATGAGCTCTGAGCTCGTTCCGTAGGGTAACGTCTGGCTGTCTCGTCAGAGACTGCAGCAGATCAAACAGTGAAACACACACTTTCTCTCTCTCTCTCTCTCTCTCTCTCTGTAATCCCCATCGTCATAAACTTAATTTCTTTCCCCCGAAACGCCAATAGCCATGAAATCCACGAGCCTGACCGACATAGACCCATGCGGAGGGGAGGAGGCGAGGGACACGGGCGGCTGTTAAATCCTCAAGCATCCAGCAGTGTATCCATTGTCATTCATATCAATGTGTATTCATATTTAAACGTCCGCATTAATTTTTTTTCACTCATGCGTATATTCTAGAGCGTGGCGCGGGATTTATATTCAAGGCGTGGTGCGTGTGTGTCATCCCTGCATGCAGATATTCATGGTAGGAGGCTCCGCGTTGCTTTGGTTAAATCAGCCACCAAAAGGAAGCCTGGATCTTTCTATTTCTTTGTAGTGGTTCCCCGTAAGCCGAAGGGATTAAGAGGACGAGGAACAGCGATAGAAAACAGGCAAAGGAGTGATGTACCAGAAGTGCTGCAGGGGAGTGGTGGTACAAAGGACTGGGGTAGGTGTGGTGGAAGGGAATGGGTGGTACGTACGAAGGGTCTGGGTGGGAAGTTAGTTTAGGCAAAGGTGTGCAGAAAAACGAGCCCCTTTCTGTTCATTCTCCACTCCACTAGTGTGAAAAGTTAATTTGGGCTTCCGTCAAATTTCATTATAGGCTACACTTCTTTTCCTTCCTCCCCTTTTACCTTTCCTCTTCCTCCTCCTCCTCCTCCTCCTCCTCCTCCTCCTCTTTGTTACCTCTCTGCCATTGTCGTCGTTCTCATCGTTCTCGTCCTCTAACACCTCGTCCTCCTCCATGTCGCCTTGTCCTTACTGGTCTCCTCGTCCTCTTCCTCCTCCTCTTCCTCTTCCTCCTCCTCATCGTCCTTGTCCTTATTCGCCTCATAGTACTCATTCTTCTTTATATCTTCGTACTTTCAATCCTCCACCTGCCCATCTACTGTATCCTCTTCTGCTTAGTCTTTAGGTTAAATTAGATTGAATATTTTATCACCACCAGTCACTTAAGGGGGAAGTTAATCCACTACTGTAGATTTTCCTCTTTGTATATTATTCCTCCTCCTCCTTCTCCTCCTCCTCCTAGCAGCCACACAAGGACCATAGCTGTTTTTGTCCATGTTAGCGTAGGTATTCCTCCTCCTCAGCTTCATCTCTTGTTCTCCAGCTCCTGTCAGTCAAGCAGGACCCAGGCGTGACCCAGACAGTGGTTTTGAAGGCCTCTGAGACCTCCTGCATTGACTGTGTGTGTGTGTGTGTGTGTGTTTCACTGTGTGATCTGCTGCAGTCTCTGACGAGACAGCCAGACGTTACCCTACGGAACGAGCTCAGAGCTCATTATTTCCGATCTTGGGATAGGTCTGAGAGCAGGCACACACCACTCACCGGGACAACAAGGTCACAACTCCTCGACTTACATCCCGTACCTACTCACTGCTAGGTGAACAGGGACTACACGTGAAAGGAGACACACCCAAATATCTCCACCCGGCCGGGGAATCGAACCCCGGTCATCTGGCTTGTGAAGCCAGCGCTCTAACCCCTGAGCTACCGGGCCGTGTGTGTGTGTGTGTGTGTGTGTGTGTGTGTGTGTGTGTGTGTGTGTGTGTGTGTGTGTGTGTGTGTGTGTCCGTTTTCCTTCTTAATCTTTGATATTAACAACACACGTGCTGAACGGTGCGCGTGTTGACATGAACCTGAGGAAAACAGTTATGTTGGGAAATCTGTTGCAGCGGACGTGGCGGCGGCGGCACGGTGAGTGACACGCCTTGACGCCTTTATTGAGTGTCTGGACAAGGCCGGCGCGCACCTGGCCTACGTGTTGCTGGTGGCTGGTGTTGTCGCGTCTGCCGTCTAGGAGAGAGGGAGGGATGGGGTTGGGTGGCGTGGGCTGCTGGAGGGCTGCTGATACTTTGGGTGGGATATGAAGGAAGAGGCGAGTTGAAGAGTGTGTGTGTGAGGGTGTGAGTGTGAGGGTGTGAGAGACGGCAGGTTGTGGTGCCGCTGTGAACCTTTGGCAGATTATTTTCTTTGTACATATTTCAGTCTGCTAATGCTATGGTTTATTTGGGGTTTGTCTGCCTCTTTATTCTTTTTGTGTTTGTGTATCCGTGTGTTCTTGTATTTATTTCTCTCTCTTTCTCTCTCTCTCTCTCTCTCTCTCTCTCTCTCTCTCTCTCTCTCTCTCTCTCTGTGTGTGTGTTTGTTTGTCAGTCTTCCCATAATATATGCTCACATATTATGTGAGCATGTGTTTGTCTGTCTGTCTCAATGTTAATATTTCTGTATCAATCTGTCCTTTTGCTTGTAAGTATTCTTGCTTGTCTCTTAGATCTCTCTCTCTCTCTCTCTCTCTCTCTCTCTCTCTCTCTCTCTCTCTCTCTCTCTCTCTCTCTCTCTCTCTCTCTCTCTCTCTCTCTCTCTCTCTCTCTCTCTCTCTCTCTCTCTTTGTGTCAGTAAGGAAATAAGATTCAGGTCACCATCAAGACTAGGAGAGTAGCTGTCAAGGAGTTACAATCCCTCAGACCATTCAAGTAAAGAGGAACTTAATTTGCGTAAAGGGAACTCGTGTCTGGCAGAATTTGGTGTTGAACGAATAAATTTATCTTTGTGACCTTATTTCCTCCTCCTTTCTACTTGTCTGTCGCTTCATTTTCACCTATAAATTGTACTTTCTGGTGCAAGTTTAGTTACAACACTTCAGCTCGTTTCCTGCTCGTCTACATTTGCACTTCGAAGTTTTTTTTTTCTTCTTTACAGCAGTTGCTTCTTCCTTCATTCTTTCATCTTTTCGTCTGTCTTTCCTGTGTCTCCCAGTGTTGCTCTAGTTTTCTTTAATTCGATCAACTTTAAGTGTTATTGTTGTGTTGAGTTATTAAGTTTTCTTCGCTCTCTTTTTCATGTCTTTCTTTCGTTCACGCTTTTCATTTTAATTTATACATTTCTTTTCTGTTCTCTCTCTCTCTCTCTCTCTCTCTCTCTCTCTCTCTCTCTCTCTCTCTCTCTCTCTCTCTCTCTCGTTTTTCTATATCTTTTATTGTCCACTTCCCTCATTATCACACATCTCATAAAAAGTTCATCATAACAAGACACACACACACACACACACACACACACACACACCCAGTAGCTCAGTGGTTAGAGCGCTGGCTTCACAAGCCAGAGGACCGGGGTTCGATTCCCCGGCCGGGTGGAGATATTTGGGTGTGTCTCCTTTCACGTGTAGCCCCTGTTCACCTAGCAGTGAGTAGGTACGGGATGTAAATCGAGGAGTTGTGACCTTGTTGTCCCGGTGTGTGGTGTGTGCCTGGTCTCAGGCCTATCCGAAGATCGGAAATAATGAGCTCTGAGCTCGTTCCGTAGGGTAACGTCTGGCTGTCTCGTCAGAGACTGCAGCAGATCAAACAGTGAAACACACACACACACTTACTTTACCCTCCTTCACGGCTCATGCAGACTATCACACTGTCGGTTCCAGTTGGACATCCCTTTTCAGGCCTCACCGTCCAGCCCCTGCACCAAACATAACAATCTCATTACATCTCTTCACTGCGAGCTTCCAAATCCCACTGCCTCCCCTGCATAACTTAATTTGACCTGTTTTTTCTAGCGTTAATGAGACAAGGAGTGACAACAGCCGAGAGAGAGAGAGAGAGAGAGAGAGAGAGAGAGAGAGAGAGAGAGAGAGAGAGAGTAGAGGGAAAGTGGAGGAGATCTTATTGATAATGCATTGTGTGTATCATTTTGTGTTTAAAAGGTTGAATGCTTATGCATGAGCGGAATGGAACGAAAACCAAAAAGAAACGGGTAAAAATGTACAAGCGAAGGGATAATGAAATAAAATATGGAGATTACATATATATAAAAAAGTAAGAGCGATAGAGTGCGGACGAAAAGATAAGGATGCGAAGAATTAGGAAGAAGGGGATCGGGAAAAGATCGATGACAAAAAAGAAGGAAGGAAGGAAGAAATGAAGGAAGGAAGGAAGGAAGAAAGGACCAGCGCTGTGCCTTCCTCATACTCGCTTGGACTTAACTTAATTGAAAAAAAACTACCTCGAGTTAACGCTCAAATCTCTGCACTCAATCCCTTCTAATCTCCGCTTGAAATAGACCTTTTGCCGGACTTTTTCCAGCCTCTCCCTCCTCCCTGCCTCCTTCCCTCCCGCCCAACCCTGTCCTGCCCCGCCCGCCTCCCGCAGCGCTTCCTTTCCTCCTCGGGCTGGTCAGAGGATGGGGTTGCTCCTCTGCATAAAATATTAATCTTCAGTTAGCCCGAGGCGTTTGACTTGAGTAATGCATGGTGAGTATGTTTGGTACGAGAGCCCATTAAGTGTGTGTGTGTGTGTGTGTGTGTGTGTGTGTGTGTGTGTGTAAAAGTATGGGTAAGTTTACTGTCATGATGTTGATCAGCTCTCAGAGTTTGTTTGTGTTACAGTGTTTCACCGTCCTTGGCTGAACACTGAACTTGAAGACTGAATAGATTTCCTTCTGCGATGTGTCTATCAATGATGGTGTGTGGCCAATTGATCAATAAGAAGTCTGTTCTCGTTTTCTTTCTCTTGTTATAAAACTAGGGTTCTTAATATAATAACAAAGCTCGGCACCGAGCAATCACACAACACACGCTGCTCTCTCTCTCTCTCTCTCTCTCTCTCTCTCTCTCTCTCTGACTCTACAGAGGTAACGTCTAAAGAGATTAAGCTGTGATATTTTATTGATTATTGAAATGAAGAATAAAAATCCCTGAGGCTGAAACCGTGAGGTTACTACTTGCAACTGTACAATATCAATGCGCTTGACATTCACTCCATGTGGTTTAAGGAGTGTCTAATACTATTTATGACTAATGACAATGAATTATTTAACAAGTTGACGAGTGCATACAGCAATTTCCTGTTTTGGAATTCGAGCAAGGCTTTACGACTTGTTTAACGAGCTTACCAGCGTTCATGCTGAGGTGATGTTAACCTTTAAACCGTCATGTTAAGCCTGCTCTGTTCAAAGCATGTCTATTACTTGTATATGTGTGTGTGTGTGTGTGTGTGTGTGTGTGTGTGTGTGTGTGTGTGTGTGTTTGTGTGCGTGTGTATGTGTGTTCGCTCTTCATTCTCATCAGCATGATGTTTAGTCTCATTATAATGTTTTTATTTATCTATTTTTTTAGCTCCCTGCCGCCTTGATAGTCGTGTTGTCATTGTTGTCGTCGTTAATGATTGCGCCAATGTTGGTGAAGTTGTGTTGATGTTTCTATTGTTCATGAACTTGTGTTCGTGTTGATGTGGATAGAGTTTTGTTTCTGTGGTCAACGACAATGATGTTGCTTCTATTTGTGCTTTATTAATCTATTTATTTATTTATCTTTTAGGAATTATTGTATTTTGCTGATATTGTTTGTTAGTTTTTTTTCCCTTGAGGTGCTGATGTATGAAGTCGTCTTGTTCTTGCTGTTGTTTTGTTGCTGTTATTTTTGTTATAGTTGTTCATGCTACTAAAAGTGATTATGTAAACGGTATTGATCATAAGAGTAATACAAACAACAAAACAACAACAACAAGTAGTGACAGTAGTGAGTGTAATACAGTTACGGCAACAACAATAATCATAATGATAAGTAATTTAACTCTTCGCCGAGCAACGCACACAGGAAAACTCCGTCATAATTTTGAGAAACGAGAAAATGCAAAGAAAACTTGTTCCATTATTTTTAGTGAGTGAAAATAAGAACACAATTTACCCAAGTGTATAATTTATCACGTTAACAATTCAGTAGTTTTCTGTATTAAAGCACATCCACCACTGTGGGGGGGGGGAGAAGGAGAGATGGGTGGGTGCGTGTGACTTTGACGTTTCTGCTATTAACTCTTAAAGAAGGAGTGACAGGACCAAAACACTCCAGGAATGCGTTATGACCTCAATATATCACACGCCCACAAGACGAATGGTTGCCGTAAATTCAGAGCTACTCCTCTCACAACACCACTTCTTTTTCTTTCTTGGTAAGGATTTAGCGAAGAAAATATGAGCGTGATATTCTCTTGCAATAATTGTAGAGACATTAAGCGAGACATCTCTTGCTGGTGCAGTTTGGTGTTTATTACTGAACATTATCGTAACTCTTAGGGTCTCACATGAAGGGTTTCTCACTCTATTAATCTTAACAGTGGTGAGTCGTGTGTGTGTGTGTGTGTGTGTGTGTGTGTGTGTGTGTGTGTGTGTGTGTGTGTGTGTGTGTGTGCGTGTGTGTGTGTCCAAGGCACTATACTGTGACAACATCTTGATGATTGTCACATCACCATCTCGTTATGCAATTTTTACTCCACCACTGCCTGGGAACACTCGTCTTCCTTGCCTCTATTGTTATGTTGTGTTTTACTCCCGATTTATTTTCTTCACATCACTTGAATATTTTTTTTCACGAGATTTACGATTTTTATTACTTTCTCCTTACCAGGTATTTATTCCGTTTATATAATATGTAACTAGTTGTTGAGCCTCTTTTTTTCATCATTTTAACTTTTTTTCATTCTTTTAACAGACGCAGGAGAAAATCAGAGCAAAATGATAAGGGAGAACAATCAATTAGGAGTGTGAACAAGGTGAAGAAACGGAAATAGAAGAGGGATCAATAAAATTTGGAAAAGAGGAAATAAAAGAGAATAGATGAGGATATATATATATATATATATATATATATATATATATATATATATATATATATATATATATATATATATATATATATATATATATGCTATTGGCCTATAGCGCCTTGAATAATATGGAAAGCGCTGTTCAGCTTCCTTCCATTAGTGGCACAGGCACTTTTATTTATAGTGGTACCCATATTAGGGCCCATATCAACACCCGAACGCATTTTTGGTGTAACCACCTAGAACCTGGGTATCACGGTGACATGTAGGTAACTTCAAACTACTCGACAAATGGCAAAGTAACAAGACAGTATGTGATGGGATTAGAACTTATGCGTGGACGTCTGCGCAATCCCACGGTCACCACCCCATCCATTACGCCATCGCCTCTCATATATATATATATATATATATATATATATATATATATATATATATATATATATATATATATATATATATATATATATATATATATATATATATATATATATATATATATATATATATATATATATATATATATATATATATATATATATATATATATATATATATATATATATATATATATATATATATATATATATATATATATATATATATATATATATATATATATATATATATATATATATATATATATATATATATTATATAGTGTAAGAACCAATGAAGGAAGGAGAAGGAAACCACAGTTTGCTGAAGCGACTTCTTCTACTTGAAGACTTATATGATTTGTAGTTTTGTTTAAATGAAGCGGCTGAATTTTTCTCTTGTTATTACAGAAAATGTTGTCCATTTTATTATACATCACTCATATTTTTAATGTTTTCTGATGCGTCTAATGTATCAAGTCATGAACACATAAGGAAGCTGCAAGAATTCAATAGGACTACACGTGTCATATCATGCATATCTATAGAATGATTTAGTCTTTTAAGGGTCCCACTTGATGTGATGGCTGAGTTTGTTCTAGTCATTTAAAGCTCTATTTGAGAACCAGTTTTTCTCCGATCCCAATCTTAATATTATTGTACTATTTGAAATTTATTCTAAGTAATATTAGTTTAATGTGTCGCAAAAATTATTACGCTGACTGTCTGAGCAATTATCATTTTACAGGGTAATTTTGGCTTGGTTCTAATATCACCACGAATTAAGTCCCCAGATCCATGCGTGCCAGACCCAGTGGTTGATTGCAAGCGGAAGTGCAGTGGTAGGGAGACCAACCAGTGGCGCACGATGGGCCTGCACATGACAGTGTCCTTAATGTGATCATGAAGCAGTCACAGGAAAACAAATCTAGAACTGGCTACGTTTTTTCACTTCTCTCTGCTTGTGCATCGGAATTTTTATTTAGAAATATAGTGTAGTTAGTTCCTGACGTGAAAACTCTTGTACACTGTGCCTGCCAGTGCCTTGTGGGTGCTGACAACCCGGAACAAGAGAGAAATTGATGCTAGCTAGCAGTATAAGTCATGCAGGAAGGAACAGTTCGTTAGAAAACTTGGCAAATCTTGTCTTATTTCTTTTCGCGACTCTCTTAGTTAGTGCAAGGAAAGCTGCTTGAATTTCACTTGAAAATACGATTACATTTTTCTGCGAATTACCCCAGTCCGTAGATGCTTTTTCTTTCTGTTTGATCTGTGCACTTCAATTAAGCGAGAAAAGACTTAATGAAACATCATATAATGTACTTTGCAATTTGCAATCTTTAATGCGTCTTAGAACATTGTATTTTACTTTCCTGACATGTTTATGCACTGATGTTGTTATCTTAACGAAAACTCTCGTGCTCCTGAGTTTAATGCAATGGCAAGTGACGAGTGAGAGGCTTCCTGGTTATTCATGGACGCCTAAAATGTGAGCTTCGAACACATCAGTGGCGATTAAAAGATAAAGAAAAAACATCAGTCTGTTAATAACACTAGAAAGTTTCTTTCATAAATCAGAACGTACAAGAATATCAAATTATATAATCATCTTTGAGTACTTGAATCGGTAGGAGAAAGCTCTTCACATGAACACTTTTCTACAAGACAGGTGAACCAGCCCAGTGCTGCACACAGCGCCGCCACCCGCCTGCAGCAGTGCCGCCCAAAAAAATTCGAAGGAAAGTGACGGAAACAGCACTGCTCCGTGTGGACTATGAAGTGCTCACAAGAAATTTGCAACTTTGGCATCTCCATGCCAGCCCGCTCTACTCTTCTCATCTTATTAAATTTCACATTTTATGATGGGTTTTGATAGAGACTAAATTTCTCTACATAGCGTTATTTATAGGTGAAAATTAGCAACAATTTGGCGTTGAGAGAAAGTGTTAGTTTCATTCTGTGCTTAAATAGACAAATAGATAGAACACTCTTGAGAATATAGTTTGAAGGATGAAGAGGGAGCAGCCTGGAGACAAGGTCGTGACTGACTCAGGAAGCGGAGGAAGGAAAGAGGGTGCATGAAATATCATTACTGTTGCCAGAGTTCATGAGAAGGAAGCGAAACGGACGTTGTGTCAAGAATACCTAATTGACAGAAAAACGAAATATTCTGTAAAGCAAATCCAGACACGGAAAATAGATTGTAATCGTACAGCAGCAAATATTCATCTATTCTCTCTCTCTCTCTCTCTCTCTCTCTCTCTCTCTCTCTCTCTCTCTCTCTCTCTCTCTCTCTCTCTCTCTCTCTCTCTCTCTCTCTCTCTCTCTCTCTCACACACACACACACACACACACACACACACACACACACACACACACACACACACACACACACACACGGAAAAACGCATATCATTACATATTAGGGATGACTAGAAATATCTACTCTTAAGGCAAATATGTAGGAATAATCGCCATAAACACAGAAAGCGAGATAACAGTCTTGAACTATCGATTTATTGAAAGCAGGTGGTCAGCAAGGAAGGTTCATTACACGTGACATTGAAGCAATGGTGAGGACAGAAATGAAAGACTCATTTGCCGCACAGTCGTAAACAAACTTTGTGTCACCGGAGGAAATGAAAAGCCAGACGGCAGCAGACACGCCGCCATCTGAATTGTGATGAGCTGTGATGAACCTTGATGCACGCTTGACAGTCCCGATAAGACTCCTCGTCTCAGCAAACAAACTAGCCAACCAGACTGAAACTTTTCTATATTGATTTTTTTTTTTTAGAGGAATAACAATGAAATATGATGTGTTTCTTTAGCTACTCTTAAGGCATCTTTATATACGAGTATATATATTGAAAAATACGGTAGCATTCATTTAATCTACCACCGCCGCTCAAAATGGTGACTGTGACTGGAACTGCTACTAGATGCGTGTCGCTCTGAACCTGACGGGGACAGATTCACATGTATGAAAGTTACATGTCATGGCAGCTCAAATGTCAGTAACAACGTCGCGATAAATGGGAGGTATATATTTCAATCGAAAACCTGTGCAAAGCTCCACAACCTCAATAAAATGTGTACAGAGAGGAGTAAATATGTCATCTTGAAAATATTTAACGTGCTGGCTTATTGATCTCTGGAAATCTCAGGTGTAGCATAAAAATGAAAGTGAATACGCAAGAATAAGTTTCGCTTTCCAGATATTGTAGCAACAGTCTCTTCGAAGAAAGAAACATTTTCCAGAGCATGAAGTGTTTCTTTATTCCGCTGCGTTTAGTTCGTTTCTAGAGAATCAGATATCAAATGACATGTTAAGTAGGTTTTCTGGTAAGTTACGCGGACTTCTTTAAGCTGCTTTAAATCAAGTTTGCGTAAGTAACTTTGATCCAAACTTGTACTAAGAATGCTGGAAGTCTGACGGGGCGCTTCTTTCTTTTCTTTATATTTTTACTCCTTCACTCATCCTTTGTCTAGCTTTTACGGGCAACACCTATGACAGTATCTCTCTCTCTCTCTCTCTCTCTCTCTCTCTCTCTCTCTCTCTCTCTCTCTCTCTCTCTCGTCATCTACCTATCTATCTATCTATCTATCTATCTATCTATCTATCTATCTATCTATCTATCTATCTATCTATCTATCTATCTATCTATATATATATATATATATATATATATATATATATATATATATATATATATATATATATATATATATATATATATATCTCTCTCTCACAGATCTGTGCACCTGGGCCATATATGTTTCTTCCTACAGACCAATTAGTAGAGCAGGTGTGCGGGGGTTGAGGAGATCTTTCCCTTTCTTGCACACCTGAAGGAGGCTACACTAATTAGCTGAGGTGACGGGGGCCTTTGCTGGGGAGCGCTTCATGGACAAGGATGGCAGGTTGTGGGGAGAAGAGGAGAACTGTGTTGGTGAAGCGCAGCAGGGGACGAGGAAAGATGGTGTTGTGTTATTGTGTGTTGTTGTTTTCATTGGTGTTAGTGGTATTGATGGAGGTGGTTTTTTGGAATTGGTGTGAATTTTAATGGGAGTGTTTTTACTTTCTTTCTTTTTCTATTTTTTCCTTTCTTTCTTTTTTCTTTTCTTTTTTTCTGTGTTTCTTTTTTTTCATTGTTTCTTTTTTTGTTTCACTCTCTCTCTCTCTCTCTCTCTCTCTCTCTCTCTCTCTCTCTCTCTCTCTCTCTCTCTCTCTCTCTCTCTCTCTCTTTCTCTCATGAAATTTTGGCTTAACTATTTTCTTTAACTAATCTGCCTTTGTAAATAATCATTATCGTTTTTAATGATTACCATATTTCACCAATTTCCTGTCATATGTGCTGGATTTTATCTCTTTTCAGCTATTGAGACACTACTGTCATCCTCTTGCTCTACCACCCCGCCACCACCATCACCACCATCACCGCCATCACCACCATTACAATTATTGTCACTGTCATAACTCTCTTCCGTCCCTCTCCTCTCTCTCCTTCAGCTTCCAATAAAACTTATCCTCTTCGTTTGCTCAAGACAAATGTCGACTCTGAGCAGGGTTAATTTATGTTTTAACCTGTCGCATTGAAAATTTGGCGCCAAACAAAATAGTGTATTATTGGTGATACATTTTGAAAAGCTACTCTTTCATTTTGTTTGATACACAGGATCATCTATTATTGTGAAATGAAAGAAAAAAATGTAAATAGTTAGACTAACAGATTATTTTGGGAAGTTTATCTACATTCTACTTGCTCCTAACCACTGACCTTTAGCTTTGTGTTTTGTCTCTAAAGCTTTTCAGTTTGTGAACACGAGGATAACATCTGGATTGCAATTCCATCATGTGTTCACTCCCACCGACTCTCTCCCATAATGGGGAGGATCAGTCCTTTCAGCACCACTATATAAACAGAGTGGTGTCAGAAGCTTTTCGTTCAATAACTCCTTCAACTGAGTGCCTCCAATTCATCATTCATGTTTGCTACCTTTATAAACTAAAAACTACATACCTCTGATTGCACACGACTTTGTAGTCATTCTGATCTTTATTCTGTCTACACTGCCAATGTAATAGTTAATCAAGCTCTTCACTTTTTTATCCCCTACGCTGGGAAACTAAGGAAGTCACTTTCTGCTGTCTGCTTTTCATTCTTCCTACTACTTATACTGTTTCAGAAAAGGAGTAACAAGACATTTCTGGCATAGTAATAGTTAGCTTTTCTGGAATCTCTTAGAACGTGTCCCTTAGAAACTGTGGACCTACTGAGAAAGTTCCATGTCTCATATTGCGATTTTTCCGTACTCCTTCAACACGTAAAAGGAATATCAACAAATACAAAACACTAGATAGGTAGACACACATTGATACAGACAGGCAGGTAGGAGAACAGATGGAAATTTCTTTAAAAGTGGTCAGTAATTGGTCCATAGGGGAGGGTAGTCATCCAATGGGACGGCGGCAAACTGGCGTGGCTTTTCATAGCGTAATTCTGTTTCATATCTCCCCTTCCTACTATCGAGGTAGCTGTTCCGTCGGGATATTGCGTCCTTGTCTGTGTTAGGGCCTGGAATGGCAGCCTCCTGATGCCCTTAAGAGCACTGCTGCGGTTTCCTTTGGTCGGGTGGCAGTAAGTGGGCGTGGTGTGGGACAGGCAGGACTAATGAGGAAGGCACGGGAGGAGGGTACAAATAACACAGGGAATGAGGTAGACAAGGAGGAAAGAAAAAGAAAGATATTGTGACGCTTTCGCTGCGGGATAAGGGCCCTTGGAGACTGACGAAAGCTGTGATGCTGTTATGCTGGGGCGACCAAGGCGATAAAGAAAGTGTCAGGGGATGAAAGAGGAGATAGAGATGAGGAGGAGGCAAAGAAAGGAAGGAAGAAGGGAAGGGAGGGAGAAAATAGAGGGAGAACGGAAAGGGAGGAATGAGAGAAGTAGGAGAAAGGAAAGGTGAGAGAGAGAGAGAGAGAGAGGGAAGAGGGAAGATGGGAGGAAAGGAGTGGGTGGGTGGGGGAGTGGGTAGGTAGGGGCGCCACACCTGTCCCTGTTGGCTTTATTGAGCGGCCAGGTGGAAGTGGTGGGCCGCTCACGGTTATTGTTGTTTACATTTTTATTGGCGATTCTCTGTAGCCTCCATGTAAGCTTTTATGTTGGTATTATTGATGCTGTTGTTGTTACTATTATTATTATTATCATTATTATCATTATTATTGAAATTATTGTTATTATTATTATTATTATTATTAATAATAATAATATTATTAATATTACTATTATTATTATTATTATTATTATTGTTATTATCATTACTATTATCATTATCATTATTATTGCACTATTACTGCCACCACCACCACCACCACCACCACCACCACCAACAACAACAACAACAGCAACAACAACACCACTGTCATCACCACCACTTTTGAGACAGCATAAAGATGAAATCTAAATTAGTAAAAATAACGTAGCTTGAATAAAGTGTATACAAAAGGAACTTGGATACGAATAAACAGATTCACAAAGGCAGACACACGTGGCTAGAGAGAAACACAGATAGGATCGGTACAAACAAATACTTGATGCATACTTCATTAGGATTCCCAGTGGATCTGCGTCATCACCTGCGTCTCTCATAACAACAACAAACTCCTGGGGGGGGAGGGAGAATCTAGCGTCTAATTGCTCTCGTCTTCTAACCAGTGAAAAATTATTCCACGCATTGTCATTCCTGTATTTTTTTCTTTATGTAAGAGAGGCGGACTGGCCAAGGGCAACAAATAATATAAAGAAAAAAGGCCCACTGAGTTGCCAGTCTGCTTACAGAGGCGATAGAATTAGCCAAAGGATAGGGACAAATGTCTTGAAACCTCCTCCTGAATGAAGTCAAGTCATAGGAAGTTGGAAATATAGACACGGCAGGGAGCTTCAGAGTTTACCAGAGATTTTGTGAGTGTAACATTAAGGAAATCGAGAGCAAGTATCGTAATGGTAATGTTCATCGATCAGTTACACACATACATGCTTAGTGTATCTATAGAACCTTCATGTATCCTCAAGGGCGGACTGTTATAGTTTTTTTTCACGTTTTGCTGCTGTTCTGTGTAAACGCCAAGGTTCTCCGCCTCCCTACGTCTGCTGCCTCCTTACCTTTCTCTACAGCACCAGCCTTAGTCTCTCTCCTCGCTGACTTTTCCATGCTAGGCGAGACTCCCTCCGTTGCCACTGACGCACTTATATCTGTACTCTCCATGGAACGAAGGAGAGTGAGGCTTTTCAAAATTTTAGCTTTCATTTATTTATCTATTTGTTTATTTCTAGTTTATTCATCTTTAAGTAAGACATTCAGTGGGAAAGAAGAAGAAACTTTTTTTTCTTATTTTCCTTTTCTACCACTAAAACTAAAGATAGATAAAATCAAGTCATTCTTTATGCACTTAATCTCGTTCTAAGCCAAAAGATTTTAATGCCAGGTTTCTCTTTCTCCTCCTCCTCTTTTCCTCCAGCTCTTCCCTTTGCTCTTCGTTGTGTATTCTTTATAACGATGCTCCCTTCCTATCACGTGTCATCTACAGAACTACTTTTTTACGGCGCCCCTGCACAGCCTGCCTCTACCTCGCCTCACACGCAGCCCCGCAGGTTCCTCCACCGCCCCGGAGAGGAAAGACCGGGGAGGGGTGAGGCAGAAACTAATGGACAAAAAAGTTGAAAAGAAACTCGCTATACTTCTTATTCAGGAGCAGGAAGGTAAATTGAAAGAGAGAGAGAAAGGAGAACAGGGGAGGAGGAAGGTAGGAGAGAAAAGAGAGCCAGCCAGTGTGGGATAGAGGAAAGTGGTTAAATCACCTACGTGGCGAATGACTAGCAGTGGTGCTTCGAGAACAAACTCCTGCACCATTAAGAAAATCACACACACACACACACACACACACTCTCTCTCTCTCTCTCTCTCTCTCTCTACCATACCAGCGGGATGCACTGAAAGTCGTGATGAAATGCATAGGTGTCGCGCGCGCTCGTGCGTGTGTGTGTGTGTGGGGGGTGGGGGTGGATGGGTATGTGTGCTAGGATGTATCTAACGGTGTCATATATTGTGTGCAAGAAAGAATTGGTATCCTTGTAAAAGAATAAGTACCACAGAAAATTTTTCATCTTCACCATATTAGCTTTCTTTTTGAGGGGAAGCTGAATGTCTGATTGAGAGAGAGAGAGAGAGAGAGAGAGAGAGAGAGAGAGAGAGAGAGAGAGAGAGAGAGAGAGAGAGAGAGAGAGAGAGAGAGAGAGAGAGAGAGAGAGAGAGAGATGATTGACGATAAGGGAGATAGTAAGTTTTCTAATTCAAGATACATCACTGAAGCAGCAGGGCCTGAGGGAGTGGAGGGGCGCGGGATGAGTGTAGGGAAAGCCTATTAGCTGAGGGAGGCTGGGGCTGCTGGCGTGAACAGCTGAGCACACCTGCTTCGTCTCAACCTGGCAATGGCTCACTTACACACTTACAGGAATTACTGACGAAGAAATCATACTTAAACTTCATAAAAAAGTGACTATTGTGTACTTTGTTATTGTTATTAATTTGTAATGAATAAAGGAAGTTGATCAAATTATGTAAGAAACTATTAGTCTTTTTATATCACTAGTATACATTGGCGGTTGTTACCAGCGAGTGTCTTCACCAGCTTCTACATAGTCACCAGAGGCATAATAGCACTCCCTTTTAATTTGTTATATGAAAAGAAAGAAGATATAACTAAAAACACACTATTCATTCTTAATTTTTGCACAGTACGACATAACTAAAAACGTACGATTCACTCATATTTTTTTGCATGGTACGACTTATCACGAGTGTGGACATACATTCTATCTCAGTTACTACTTTAATAGACACTCGATTTTTGTTTACTCACCGAAAATCTTTACATTCACTCACTCTCTCGACCCTAACCCTTTTTATTTAATCGTTTTTATTGCCCTTGCTTAGTTTTCCCCTATTACTTAAAACAACAACTTGTAAATGTACACTATAGAAACGAGGTATTTGCTTAACAGTACAAGAACATCAATACACGTATCACATTTTTGTATGCCATCATACACTTGCTTGTTATGAAGGACACTATACAAAGAGAACACTGCACGACAATTCCTGACATCCTGGTTTTTAGGTTTGACCATTGAGAGAGAGAGAGAGAGAGAGAGAGAGAGAGAGAGAGAGAGAGAGAGAGAGAGAGATGAAAAAAATATAATGAAAAAGGGCAGCAGAGTAACACACACACACACTCACACACACACACACACACACACACTCAGAGAATTGAATAAAAAAAATAAGATACATGTAGAGGTATATGAAAAAAAAAGAAAAAAAAAGATGAGAGAGAGAGAGTGAATATGCAGTGTTTCTCTGTTTCTCTTTTTTTCTTGGGTGGGCGACCGTCACATCTCTCTCTCTCTCTCTCTCTCTCTCTCTCTCTCTCTCTCTCTCTCTGACTGACCCTGAGATGTTTCAACAAATGCTTCCTCTTATTTCACATTAGAGAAGACTTCCAGTTGGCTTTCTGGTTTATTTTTGCGAGTTTGTGTGTATGTTCCCAGCCAGACGTGTGTTATTTGTTATTCTTGTTCTGGTTTTGTTGTGTTGCTTACCTTACTGATCTACCTTTATTTTTTTTTCTTTTTGGCTTTTTTTGTTGCCACTGTAAGGGGCGTTCGAGTTGAAGAGTTGGCATTACACTCATCTCCGGTTTTGTTCTAAAGGAGTTAGGTTGTATTTATATCTGCTATTGTTAAGTCATTGTTTCTTCTTTTCTTCCTGATCATGCTTTTGTGTTTTCCTTTAACCTCCTCATTACACATTCTCCGTGAACAATTACCTGTTGTGAGTTGTCCGTAATTCATCATTTATTGGTCAGATTGGTTTCCGTCCTCGAGCCTCTTTTTTATTTTTTTCTTAGTCTTTGGAGTTGATTCCTTTATGATAGTGAAGGGTCATTGATCAGAAGAGATGTAAATGCTACCTTGGATTGTTTTTTTTTTTTCCGGTAAACACATCGTCTTAGGAAGTTCATCTTTGTTTAACCTTTAATTTTCATCAGTCTATGAGTTTATTACGCCTATGCCTCCCTTTAACTACTTATTTATGCTGAGCTTGTCTTAATTTCATTAGCTTCTTACTCCTACATATCCCTTCAGCAGCTTTAGCCCAACCGTATGACTCTCCTAGGAGGCAATCAAGCATTCATGAGATGCAACACAATTTGCATCACCTCCCACCATCCTCCGCCTCCAAGTCTTGAATCCCAAGATGAGAACCTTGCCCGCCACCTGCTGCGTGTCGCCGACCACCCCTCGTGTCGTGTCTGTCATGGAGGTGCACTGGTCATCACCATGCTGTGGTCGTCGCCTCGTGTGTAACTCTTCTCCACACTCTGCAATTTCAGATATTTTCACTTGATTGATTATAGTCATTACCTCGTTCACAGCTGTTTTCATTTGTTTTGTAATTTCCTTGCCCTGCCTGCAACTAATGCCGCTCTCTCTAAAATGGTCGAAATGTTCTTGTCTTTCCTTCACTGTAAATTCAGCCCCTAAAATTTCACCTCCAAGAATTCCTTCGTAAAAGAAATATTCACCCGAAATAATTCCGCCCATGATAAATTTTCGCATCCTAGCAAAGCGTAATCTAACTTCACAAAATTTATGAGACGGTGAACTACTTCCCGGGGAACTATCGTGAGAGTCCGTTAAATGTGTTCTATCTCCTCTTACATGTCTCATAATTATTTCCTTTTTTTCTTGCCAGTCTGAGTAACTAAGCTTAGTCTCTGCTTCTTTTCACTACGTGTGTTATTATCTTGACCCGGCCTGCAATTGCCTTTTCGTCGCTTCTGGTGCAGCACTACAGATACAACACTCGCCACCACCACCATCACCACCACAACCACAGCCAATAAACTTTACTGCACCGCGCCACATTTCATCCCCTCCCAGCGATATGCGTGTAATCTTGTTTGTTACATAATATTAATTCATATTTTGTATCCTCCGCAATTTCTCCCTTCTTTTGCACTGGGCTTAGGTTTCGCACTATTTAGCAAGAGAATCGTTGTTGTTGTTGTTGTTGTTGTTGTTGTTGTTGTTGTTGTTGTTTTCGTCGTCGTCGTCGTCAGCAGCAGTAGTAGTAGTAGTAGTAGTAGTAGTAGTAGTAGTAGTAGTAGCAGTGGTGATAGCAATAATAGTAGTAGTAGTAGTAGTAGTAGTAGCAGTGGTGATAGCAATAATAGCAATAGTAGTAGTAGTAGTAGTAGTAGTAGTAGTAGTAGTTAGTAGTAGTAGAAGCAGTGGTGATAGCAATAATAGCAGTAGTAGTAGTAGTAGTAGTAGTAGTAGTAGTAGTAGTTAGTAGTAGTAGTATTAGTACCAGCAGTAGTAGAAGCAGCAGCAATAGTAATAGCAGTAATAGTAGTAGCAGCAGTAGCAGTAGTAGTAGTAGTAGTAGTAGTAGTAGCAGCAGTCCACTTCATCACTCTTTGTTCTTCTATTTTTCCTTATGGCAATTCATTATCAACAGGCTTTTTACATGCATTTTACGCCC
>NC_059300.1:2040455-2072955 GCF_017591435.1 Portunus trituberculatus | reverse complement strand
CCACATCCCCGTCTCACCGCCCTGGGCCTCACTAATTTCCAGCATTTCTATATCCTGTGCCACACCCTTCCCCCTCACTCACTGACCCTGCCACCTCGTCATTTCACACTCACTGCCCCTGCTGCACCCTTCCTCGATGATTACTCTGTGCCACACCCTTCCCTCACACTCACTGCCCCTGCCATCCTTCCCCACACTCAACTGCCCTGTCGTTTGCACCCTTGTTCCACACTTAACACTTCTGCCATACTGTCAAACATTTACGTAAGTGATTACACAGTGGTAATGGCAATGTTATTGTTATTATTATTATTATTATTAGTAGTAGTAGTAGTAGTAGTAGTAGTAGTAGTAGCAGTAGCAGTAGTAGTAGTAGTAGTAGTAGTAGTAGTAGTAGTAGTAGTAGTAGTAGTAGTAGTAGTAGTAGTAGTAGTAGTAGTAGTAGTAGTAGTAGTAGTAGTAGTAGTAGTAGTAGTAGTAGTAGTAGTAGTAGTAGTAGTAGTAGTAGTAGTAGTAGTATGTACTGTACTTAGTAGTGTGTACTTTCGTTGCCATTAGCATCGCTTGTGTTAATGTTATTGTTGTTGTTATTGTTATTGCTGCTGGTGAAGTAGTGGAATTGGGATGGCAGCAATATATTATGCATTGAATGTGTTATTTCCCTTACATGCAAAGTGGCGTTTAAGAAGAGAGCTTAAAGAAAATAAGACCTCAACATGAAATATGAATGAAAGGCCTTAATACTACTCTCGTTTTTCATGCGAATTGAAAAAGTTAGCAAGGAAAAGAAGGGAAAAGTCTTCAGTCCTGCGTCTTTGTTCCTTTTTAGTACGTTTTTACGGCACGCGAGGAGTGTGTAGGCATGCAATCCAAATCATCATGTTTTAGCAAATAAATAATCAGGAAGTATGAAAACAAAGATAAATAAAAAGAGATGAGGTAGGAAAATAAACTGAAAAAGTAAAAAAAAAATATATATATATATATATATATATATATATATATATATATATATATATATATATATATATATATATATATGAATGATACAAACCATTTCCTTCCATTTTCCATTATGAGAAAGAGAGAGAGAGAGAGAGAGAGAGAGAGAGAGAGAGAGAGAGAGAGAGAGAGAGAGAGATCCCTGACAGACACACAAATACAAACAAAACAAAACATATACATTGACGAGAGGACAGACATACAGAAGAACGAACAGTCGCACAGGTAACCTTACACAGACGAACAGACAGACATGCACAGTGAGGTCACGCCGGGCTGTGATGGTCAGTGGGTCAGGTTATGTACAGCATGGTTTGCCATTGTACTCTGAACCTGCCTGGAACCGTCAGTCACTCTTGCTGGAGCGCGTAGCTAGAGTGCTGCCCTCCACATGACGCTGCTCTTCACAAAATGGCCAGTCTAATAATCCATGCAGGCTTTGTTTCGTTGTGTGGCGGTGCAGTGTAAGGTTTGAGGCACCACAGTTTACCACACCACCACAGCTTCCTCCACATTCTCTCGCTTCCTCCCCGCTCACCTCCAAAAGTAAAAAGAAAGTACTATATTGCAATTACTGTCTATAAGTGTTGTATTGTAATACATATTTTGATGTACAAGTTAAATGGTTCCTGTTGCATGCTAGTTATAGTGCAAAATTTTATTACATTACATATTACACTACATATTAGTTATAATTATTCCGATCGTTAAAAAAAATTAATAGATATATTTTTGATATGTGAAAATTACATTACAGAATATACAAAAAATTATTTAAATACGCATGTTTAATTTGGCATATTTCACACGATGCTGCAAACTAATTGTCTCACTCAGTAGTACACAATCAGCGTCACAAGGAAAAGCAACGACAGTGGAACATGTACACAGGCGCTAGTGTTGGAAATGTCCTGGGAGGGAAACAGGAGCAGGAGCAGAGGTGCCGGATGGGTGGCGGGAGGCGAGGTGAGATCGATATGGCGGGGCCGGCAGGTGAACCGCAGCTTCTGGTCGGAAACAACAATAAACAGAACACTGAACGTTACATTGAAGGCGTCAGCGTGGAATACTGGTCACGGGTGCCTGTTCATCTTTGTGGAGAGAGAGAGAGAGAGAGAGAGAGAGAGAGAGAGAGAGAGAGAGAGAGAGAGAGACCCAACTGTAACCCTTCTGAAACAAACAAACAGACAGACAGACAGGCAAACAGGCTAGAGATACAAAAAGAGGAGTAAAAAGCATTTGGAAATATTTAGCATATCCCAGAGAGAGAGAGAGAGAGAGAGAGAGAGAGAGAGAGAGAGAGAGTGGATGGACAGTCAGACATCGGCAGGGAGACAAACAGAAAGACAGACATGATGTAGTTTGTAGGAAGGGAGCCTGCTCCCTCGCAAACAAAGGGAACGCTCTGGCATATGGAAAAAAAAGAAAAGAAAAGAAACAGAAGGCGAGGCCGCAGAAAACACCCAGGGAGGAGGCAACGGCCAGCACAGAAATAGGAAGCACGAGGAAGAGGATGGAAAAACATAATATATATCGAGGCAAGACAAGCGTCCCACGTCTTTTCTTGTGACACAGAGGAAGCAAAGGAAAATATAAAGAAAACTCCACACAGCCGCGTCTGGCCTCTCCATCAAAAAGAGAGAGAGAGACGAGTGCAAGATTGAAAGGTGAATGGGACACACACACATGCATATAACTAGAATATAAATGTAGCAACTTTATATACCCTTTATATACGAGGCATCAGATTCCAGCAACTACGTCCATCATTATTATCCGTCCCGGTCCTGTTGCAGGTCCACCTGGATCGCTGCTCTATCTTTCTAGGTCCAGCCTGCACCTCCTTGCCCTGGGCCGCGAAGCTTAACAGCCCCCGCCTCGACCATCAATCTAGTCGCTATTGGCAGCCGCTGTGATGGATGGATTATGCCGCCGCCTTGTGCTGGTCGCCTCGCTGCTTTGTGGTGTGTGTGGAGGTGTTTCTGTGTCGTGGTGGTGCAGGGAGTGGTGTGGGTGTGGCCTCCTGCGAGTTTGGCAAATTTTTTCCCTGAATTAATGCTGTTAGGAATGTTTGTTCTTGGCGTTGTGACATGTAAGGATGTGTGTGTGTGTGTGTGTGTGTGTGTGTGTGTGTGTGTGTGTGTGTGTGTGTGTGTGTGTGTGTGTGTGTGTGTGTGTGTGTGTGTGTGTGGTGACGAACTGAAAGGGTGGCTGTGAAGGGTGCAACAGTGGTGATAGAACAGTGATTGGTGACACAGTAATGGAAGAACAGTGATGGGTGATGTATTGTTGAGTGATGCAGTGATTTTTTTCATTTGATTTGATATATATATCGTCACTACAATACGTACAAATTGTATATTACACTCTCTTTTATCAATGGCCTGATCTGCTGATGGATGAACAGTGACGGGTGATGCTTTGGTGGAAGAACAGTGACGGGTGGAGCTATAATAGACGAACAGAGACCGATGAGGCCATGATAGGTAAACAGTGACGGGTAACTCTATGATAGACAAACAGTGACGGGAGATGCTTTGGTGAAAGACAGTGACGGGTGATGCTGCGATATTCAAACAGTGACAGGAAACACGTTGTCGAGTATGATGGCTAGTTGACAGAATGATGAGTGGCTTTAGTGATGAGTGATGGGGAAAGGTACTGCTATCACGGATGACGCCACGCACAGGTACTGAAAGGTCACCATCAGTCGGCTTACATTCTGTGCCTACCTGCTGCTGGTGAACAGGGGCTGCACATCAAGAGGCTCATGTATCCACAGTGCCACTCTTGGGATCTGAACACAGGCTCACCACTACACTGTCCTCCGATGTGTGTGCGTGTGTGTATGCATGTGTGTGTGTGTGTGTGTGTGTGTGTGTGTGTGTGTGTGTGTGTGTGTGTGTGTGTGTGTGTGTGTGTGTGTGTGTGTGTGCCTCTCTCTCTCTCTCTCTCTCTCTCTCTCTCTCTCTCTCTCTCTCTCTCTCTCTCTCTCTCTCTCTCTCTCTCTCTCTCTCTCTCTCTCTCTCTCTCTCTCTCTCTCTCTCTCTCTCTCTCTCTCTCTCTCTCTCTCTCTCTCTCTCTCTCTCTCTCTCTCTCTCTCTCTCTCTCTCTCTCTCTCTCTCTCTCTCTCTCTCTCTCTCTCTCTCTCTCTCTCTCTCTCTCTCTCTCTCTCTCTCTCTCTCTCTCTCTCTCTCTCTCTCTCTCTCTCTCTCTCTCTCTCTCTCTCTCTCTCTCTCTCTCTCTCTCTCTCTCTCTCTCTCTCTCTCTCTCTCTCTCTCTCTCTCTCTCTCTCTCTCTCTCTCTCTCTCTCTCTCTCTCTCTCTCTCTCTCTCTCTCTCTCTCTCTCTCTCTCTCAATCTTCTCTCTCTCTCTCTCATCTTCCTCCCTGGCCTGTTTGTGTCTCCCTTCCCCTTTTCCTTTTGCCGTCAGTTCTTCCCTCCTCCCTCACACCCTTGCTTCCCTCTCCTCGTCCCTCCCTTTGTGTCTCCACCACTCTTAATTATCTCTTTCCCTCTTCTCACACCTTTCTGTGCATTCCATTCTCGTCCCTTTCCTATCCTTCACTCGCTCTTTCCTTAAGCCTGCTACATTCCTCCTATCCCTTCGTCCTCTCTTTCGTTCCCTCTCTATCTCTCTGTCCCTTTCTCTTCCATTTATCAACCCATCTGTGTCTCTCCTCTTCCCACCTTGCTAACATGAAGTGAATTTGATTGTGGAGTGCCCAGGCAGCCTCTCTCTTGGGGGTCGGACAATCTCCACCCCTACACGAGTACACCAACACAGCTACTATTGTATTTGCTGTCCAAACACCAATTACGGGAATAGTTTTATCTTTGTCCATTGTTCGTACGTAGCTCTTGCGCGCCCATTGTCCGCCAACACATAGAAGTAATGACCTCCCCAGCGAGAGTTATAGTGTGTCACCTGCTGGAGGAGAAATGTGAGGCAGAGGGCGAGGAGTTTGGAGCAGGGAAGGTTTTGGGTTTGCACTACATCTGGTATCAAACGGACCTCCACGGAAGTAATGGAGAGAGAGAGAGAGAGAGAGAGAGAGAGAGAGAGAGAGAGAGAGAGAGAGAGAGAGAGAGAGAGAGAGAGAGAGAGAGAGAGAGAGAGAGAGAGAGTGTGTGTGTGTCATGTTTTCTTAACCTCCTGAGTTAATAGAGACAAAATTTCTCCTTGTTCTTCTTGTCCTTGTTCTTCTGTTCTTGGTCTACTTTGTTGTTGTTGTTATTGTTGCTGTTTTTTGTTGTTGTTGTTATTGTTTTTGATGTGGTTGTTGTTGTTCTTTTCTTCTTCTTTTTCTTCTTCTTTATTCATTATCATCATCATCATTATCATCATCATCATCGTCGTCGTCTCCTCCTTCTCCTCCACAGTATTAACAGTTATCAGGTGGTTAGGGCGGGCGAAGGTGCTCTAGTGACAATATAAGAAGAAAAGTTCTCACCTGAGAGAGCGGCGGCGGTTGATCAATGGAAGGCTGGATTACCGGGAAGTATCGTGAGACCATTGCTAGAAATATTCACTCAGGGCGTCATGTGGGAAGTCTTGAAATTAAAGGCGAGGCATCGAGAGAACAAACTTGGACACACACACACATACACACACACAAGATCATAGTTTCTAAAAAGTGTAGCTAAATTAAACGACAACCTAAGGTCATATTGGTTAAGGTTTTCAGTCACCGTCACTCAGCGGCCGCCACCATAATAAAAGGAATAACAGTAACCCATTGACTTAATTTATTATTGGCTACGAGGGGAAATCTTGTAAAGGGCAATGAAAAGAATAAACAAAAAAAAAACACTTAGATGCCAGTTCTCGAGCAGGTCGAAGAAGTTAGCCAAAAGAATGGGATAAATGTCCGGAAACCTCCTCGTAATGAGTTAGGTCACAGGAAGAAGGAAATACAGAAGCAGGTAGGGAAACCCATTGCTCGAGCGACACACTACACTCACTCTCTCCTCTGGTTTGTTAAGAATTATCAGGTTCTGTAAGGAAACCGTCAGCAAATCACGCCGCGTAGAGTGAGTGAGCACGCCAAACACAGCGCAACAGAGTGTGGCAGGACAACAGACTTACAGCCATGACCGCTCCATGTGTCTCCCTTAAAGCCAACACCCGTGTCTTGGTATACAATATATAGTCCTGGTCGAGGCACCTTGCAAGGTGCGCTGATTTACCAACATGCCTCACAATAATTAATCCTTTTAAACAGAATGTTAAAACTATTCGATAACGTGTTTTTTTCACAAATTAAATTTTCTTATTTCTTTCAAAACCGTTATAAAATGTGCTGATTTAAATGTCAAAAAATCGCCAAATGACATTTGTTTTCAAAATGCTTAATTAATGTCACGAAATTAATATGTTTTGTTCACAAAGGGAAGAACACCTTAACTATTTGTCATTAGTTTACCCCAGATGTCTAAATTTAAGTTATTGTGGCATTTCTTTAGAATGTATATCAAATTCACTGCCTAAGACTGGACACCAGTGAGGTTTGCTACTGGGATTCTTGCAAATAGTTTTCCATTAATATTTCAAGTTTTCTCCGTGAACAAGTACCTGTGTGAGGAGCGTTGCTGTGTAGGCTGATGACGCGCGGCTTCCTGAAGGCATAAATAAACTTTCATGGTTACACCTACTTTAATGTTAAAATAAGTAATTGAACAACGGAATTGATCTAAATCTATAAGGATGAGGGCGGTACCAAAATTAGATATTCAGAACACACACACACACACACACACACACACACACACACACACACACACACACACACACACACACACACACACACACACACACACACACACACACACACACACTCAGAGAGAGAGAGAGAGAGAGAGAGAGAGAGAGAGAGAGAGAGAGAGAGAGGAGGGGGAAGAAAAAAAAGTTGGTGAATAAATTTCATCAGTGCGGCACATATAATGCGTAGGAAGGCTTTAAAATTGCATCATTTTTCTCTTAAATGAACGAAGGCTTGAGCGACTATAACCAGTGTGTAAGTTTAGGAATAAATTGTGCGGCGTCACTGTACGTACGGGTAACGCCGGCTGGTGACTGCACACTTTGTCTGTGGGATGGATGGGGAAGATATCAGATGTGAGGCAGTGATGCAGATATCATATTCACCATGTAAATACAACAAATGGAACAATTTTTAACCCAAAACAAAAGCAAAGACTGCACAGCACATGTAAAGAAAAGTGCGTACTTTTGCTATTATTTTTTTCCTTAAAAATACGGAAGCAGTTGAATTCAGAAACAAAAGTTTCTTTTTCCTGTCAGTGGTGAATAATTTCGCGACCAGAATTAAAATTTCAGTGTTTTTACGTGAAAGAAGTCTCAGTAAACTGCCTGAATACATTTTCTATATACTATTCTTTTTCATTCCTGTGTAAAAAATGTAGGTTTATCTTTTAAATGAAGCAGTTTTGTAATTGACTTTTTTTCCCTCTAGTAGCAGGAGGACTGGGATTTGGGTTCAGGGAACTGATGAGTTTTTATAATGATGTTACCTCAATAATGGATATAGTACTACTAACCATTAGTTATTTAAAAACAAAGTTCAGTGACATTAATTTCCTGGGCTAGTGAGTGTAGCTGAGGAAAGAATTGAACTTCCAAAGATTCTGTCTGGCGTCTTATCCACACTAACTTTCACACTTGTTTCACATCTCACTCACTCACACTAACACCCAATCTCACTTTTGTCGTCCTCACCAACCCTTAGCCACACTTTGTCTCTTCCCTTCAAGCGCACTTCACCTCATCGCGCTTTCTCTCTACCTGTCTGTGCCAATGTTCGCAGTGTCAATAGTTCACCGTCCCAGCCGTTACTGCTCAGTGTCTCTCATCTCTCCCTTTCCAAGCCTCTCCTCCCGGGATCCAGTAATGAAGACACGCTCATTATGTCGTAAAATTAAGTGTTGCTGATAGCGCCAACTCACGTAACGGAGCCGTTGCCATGTTTCCCTTAACCTCAAATTTTCTTTTCTTGATGCGGAACGTGAACAAAGGAAAACACGTGAATAACAAAGGTACGTGAGTGAAATTGACGTGGTAAGCTAAGAATTGTTGCTAAGAATTGTTAGAAGTACTGGTATATGGTAAGAAAAATGTTATTCTTAAATTGAAACGACCAAGTGTGTGTGTGTGTGTGTGTGTGTGTGTGTGTGTGTGTGTGTGTGTGTGTGTGTGTGTGCGCGCGCGTGACATCTATTGGTAACATTTCCTCTTTTATGTCTATGTTGACTTTGGTATCAGTAAAGTTTTAACGTAATTTTGTTCAACTGCGCGTTGTTGGATAACTATTGACTTTTCAATGTTATATATTTCTACATTCTCTCTTCTCATCCCCTCTCCATCGTTTCTCCACCTCTATTTCTTTTTATAGAAGCATGTGACAACCAGGGAAGGGAGAAGGAGGGATAGAAAAGAATAAAGATAGAGGGAACTCCAAGAGGGGAGGCAGAAAGGAACCAACAGTTGGAAAAGGAGAAAAAAAAAAAACCACTGGTTCTGATAAATGAAGGGGTTAAAAAGTTGTTTATTTATTGTAAAAAAAATCATGATACGGACAGTGGATGGGAGATGCACGAAAAAGTGGTGATATGTTTTACTTAATCAGTATCTCTCTCTCTCTCTCTCTCTCTCTCTCTCTCTCTCTCTCTCTCTCTCTCTCTCTCTCTCTCTCTCTCTCTCTCTCTCTCTCTCTCTCTCTCTCTCTCTCTCTCTCACACACAAATTACTACTACCATTATCATCATCATCATCATCATCATCATCGTCATCATCAAGAAACACTCTACACAACAACAAAGATGAAGATTGTTTCCGAAGTGAGTTCGTATCCTAGGAATTTGGGAGCAGACCAGTGTGGAACGTTTCAGAATTCACCATTAACACAAGCAAGACACGTAAAGAAGAGTAAACATACGTTATTGTGTAGCGTGCTTGTGAGCTTGTGAGAGGGGAAGGCGTGCGCTGGACTGTCAAGCATCTCACTTATAATTTCTCCTTGCCTGTGCACGTTTCTTTTTCCAAGGATTTCAGATCATGTGCGAAAATGTCAGTCGAGAAATTTTAATACTTGTGTCACTTCTAGCATCTCAATATTCTGGTGCAGGACTGCCGCAAAGTTACCAATACTTACTCTCAATCAATCATGCCAACACTATACCGCAGCAACACACACATCTACAAACTCACATAAAAATTAAAGCAAGAAAATAGAGAAAAAAAATAATGAAATATAACGAGAAGTAAAGAAAACATCGACAAGTAAACACGTCCACTCGTGCAGCTCAGATCTGAAAATTGCAATTTGGTACGTGCAACGCGATCAACACATCAACTCGCCCACGATGAGCTGTTAAAAATTCACCACCATTACCATAATCACTGTCATCACCGTCATCACCATCACCATCCCCACCACCATCACTACCATCTTCATTATTATTATCATCATCATCATCATCATCATGACCATCAGCATCAGCATCATTAGGCTTCATGGCCAGGAACTTGCGCAGGCTTAAGTAACTAGTCTGACCCTAGAGAAATTTGTGGTCCCAGCCTGCACGTCCTGGCACCACTAATAGCAATCAATGGTGATGGTGATATGCGCACCCACAGAGCCTCCTATACTGCCTCACCCCAGCCAACTCACCCGCTCCTCGTCACCGCCCACCACACCCAACAACTTCCAACTTTCATAAACATTTTCTTCCATAAAACCACGAGAGATTTTCTCTGTCAGTTTGCATAAGCTAGCCTTGTTTATTTTTCTTTCTTCCTCCTCTTCCACTCCATTTTTTCTCTTCCTTCTCATCCATTCACTTTTTCCCTTCTCGGTTCTCTCTCATTCCCTCGTCCTTTTCAACTGCTGCTCCGTTCCCATCCCATGACTTCTGCCTTCCATGTTTCCCCGCTGTTGTGCGTTAGACGAATGAGAACAAAATTATGATGGGACTCATTAGAATATTAAAGAATTGTGTAACAAGCGCCTATGACTTTAATATAAATTCAAATATATTCTTCTTTATATAAAAGCTGTCAGCAATTTTCTGTGAAGTGAAAAATGTAGCAGTCTTTGCAGCCAAAATAATTAAGACCTTGATGTTGGGTGGCGCGGTGTGTGCCTCTAGGCTGTCCCTTCGCCTTATTAAATTGTAGGGAAGGACGCTGGTGAATTATTCTGGTCATTGCCTAAGGTATATGTTACAATAACTTATAGTCCAGGTAATGTATGCAGGGTGTGTTGTGCTGCTGTTAGGCTAATGAGGCAGCCAGCAGGTTAACGAGGCAGGTGGGGAATTTTTCTTTGTTACATGAAGAGTTTGCACCGAACATAAGTGATTTAGTATACACACACACACACACACACACACACACACACACACACACACACACACACACACACACACACACACACACACACACACACACACTAGGGGTAACAGGAGTCTAAAGTAAAGTTTACGAGCGTCATTTAGTGTGTAATGTTAAAGGAGGTAGTTACGGACACATAGCTTCCCATTAGTGCAGGGATGCCTTACACTTTAACCTCGCCCTCCTCTCCCAACCCCCCCCTCCTAGCTTTCTCTTGTTGTCTTCTATGATTAAGTTAATCTCCCTTTATTCTTTATTATCTCCATCCCTCTCTCTTCCCGCCCTCCGCATTATTTTTCCCTTTTCCATCTGCTCCAACTACTTCTAACTTTTGTTCTGATCTTTATAACTGATTTTGTTTCGGATTAACTGTACGCGAGCGAACAAAGAAACACACACATACACACACACACACACACACACACACACACACACACACACACACACACACACACACACACACACACGTATGATAATGAATACCGAATTACTCCACATAGATACCCGTAGCACTAAGAACTTGTACGCATATTGACAAAGGAACGGTGGGTATTTTACATACATGCTAGGATGACGATCTGTTTAGTGTGTGGCTGCCTCGTAAGCTAGAGAATTATAACTTCTGGCAATGAAATTTTAGTAATGCTTCCAATAATTCAAGACGTCTATGGATAGCAGCTTTGACGTTCGGAGTGGCTTCATTTATTAAGCCAGGCGAGGTCACTTATAAGAAGAAATGACATGCAATTGCGACAAAATGGTGTGCCTCACGGTTCAGCAGTAATCTCATACATTATATAACTGTCTTTTTGCGTCACTGATATTTGTGGTGGACAGTCATTACATAGACAGAATCTCAGGTTAGACTACGATTGTGGAGTGAACTAGTACTGTTAGCTATAAACAACTTAGGGTAAGCTGTAAAGATAGAGTAAGTTCTGGTAAAGTTCAGATTTATGGGAGAATGAGGTTATTGGTTAAACTGCCATGACCTCGACTCCAGCACTGAAAATAAAAAAAAACTGTTTAGAGCAAGTTTAGTATGTCCTTTCATAGTAATACACCACTGACAAAAAAAAAAAAAAAAATCGATTGGTTAAAAGTTTTCATTGTTCATAGTCGTTCTGTAGTTCACGAAATTGTTCACAAGCCGCTTACTTAGATGAACGTGTTATTGTATCATTAGCAGTCACAAGATTAGTAAGTCGCAAATGGGATTGAAAATGTTAATAGCACAGAGCAACGAAGGAACGCGCGATAGCAGTGCAGGATCATTTATCACAAGAAGAAAGCTAGTAAATTAATAGGATGTATTACTAATTAGCAATTCAAACAGGGACAGAGAGATAATAGTATATACCGATGCTGCTCCTGAAATCTGTGTGTGTAGCAACAGTGTCATCACCACACAGGATATAAAACTGTAAAACGGAGAGTGAGTGGCCACAAAAATTCTAAAAAATATCAACAAAATTACTTGTCCACATGAAAAAAATACCGTACATGGGAAAATATAAAGAATAACGAAAACATATACTGTACTAACATTCCCGCCAGAGAGAGAGAGAGAGAGAGAGAAATTTGATTATGATGAACAAAGCGGTGAGGGGACTGCGGGGGAGAGTGATCACAGAGGTGGGCTTGGTGATGAGGTGGTGGAGGAGCATGAGAGCGAGGAACTCAAGTCACCGCCACCAACGCCACATGATTAATAACTATCTGAAAGCAAACTCAATAAGGCCAAATATTAGCACTCGAAATACGTATACAGCTAAGAGGTGCGCGCCCGCAACACACACACACACACACACACACACACACACACACACACACACACACGCGCGCGCACACACACACACAAAGCACTTACTGACCGCCATTACGCACAGATTAGTGTAATAAGTCAGGCAAATCCAACATCTAATTGCATATTATTTTCTGCGAGTGAGAGAGAGAGAGAGAGAGAGAGGGAGAGGGAGAGGGAGAGAGTTTAAAAATACCCAAGGGATAATGTGACTGGAAGATGAAGGAGGCTCGCAGAAGGATAAGGAGGAGAGGATGGTGGCGGGAGAAGAATTGAGAGAGGAGCCAAGGAGAGAAGGAGACGAGGTGAAGAGAAGGCACAGCACAGCGTTGGCGAGGCGAGGGAAATTGTGATGGATGGAGTGAGAGGAGCAAAGAGATTAGTGAGGCAGAGGAAGGAAAGGGAAAGCAGGGAAGGAAGATTAATACAGCGTAGTGAAACAGGTAAGGATGGAAGGAAAGAAAGAGATGTCAGCGTAGTTAGTTGGAAGAAAGAGAGTAATAGGAGAGATGGAAGATGCAAAAAAAAAAAAGATAAAGAAAATGAGTAACTGAATGAATGTTGGGAAAATATATAGTCATTGAGAGAGAGAGAGAGAGAGAGAGAGAGAGAGAGAGAGAGAGAGAGAGAGAGTCAATTTAAATCGCAGACTCGGATCAGATTACCTATAAATTTTTTTGTGATGAAGCTTATATTATTTATTTATTTATTTGTCTATTTTATATTTTTATTTGCTCTTCCTCCTCAAGGCATCTCCCAGTCCTTCCCTCTCTCTCTCTCTCTCTCTCTCTCTCTCTCTCTCTCTCTCTCTCTCGAGAGAGAGAGAGAGAGAGAGAGAGAGAGAGAGAGAGAGAGAGAGAGAGAGAGAGAGAGAGAGAGAGAGAGAGAGAGATCCTTCTTTCTCCTTTTCTATAGAGACGTATTGGTTTCATACTTCTTTCCTTCCTTCCTTTCACTGGTTTATTTCTCCATTTCCTATCATACCTTGCTAATTTTAAGTTTCACCACTTTTGCCTTCGTCTTTCTGACATATTTTCGTCATATTTTCCCTTCATCTCCGTCCATATTCCTTCCTGGGTCATATTTCCCGCATTCTTTCCCTTGGCATCTCTCCTGCTTTCCCTTGTTTCCTACTTTTTGTACCCTATTTTTCCCTTCACTTCTTTTGTCTTTTCGCCATATTCTTCTCTCTCTCTCTCTCTCTCTCTCTCTCTCTCTCTCTCTCTCTCTCTCTCTCTCTCTCTCTCTCTCTCTCTCTCTCTCTCTCTCTCTCCTGGCTGCTCGAGGGGAGAGGGGGAGGAGCTTCTAGTGTTTAATCAGCGCCATGTGGGTCGTGTAGCCTCCGGAATGACACTGAAGCGCAAGAATCCCACATTTCAACAGTGTTTTCCCGTGTCTCGCGAGGCCAGGCTCATCTTCACGCACACCAGTGAGGCTGAGGGTGGATTGCCGCCTCGTCAAGCAAGGGATAAAAGCAGCGGCGTTCCCCTAGGCAGGCACTTCACGAAGCCCGGTTTATATTGTTAGCGGTGCGTCTCTGGATTCAGGTCAAGAAGCCACGTGCAAGCTGAGAATCGCGTCTTTGTAGTGAGAGTAGACTGTGCTCTGGGCTGTCTCTTCTTTTTCTTCTTCTTCTTCTTCCCCCTCCTCCTCCTCTTCCTCCTCCTCCTTGTACTCCTCCTCTTCGTCCTCGACGTTATCCTTTTCTCTCACATTTTGTTCCGGATTTTTCTCTCATTTTTTTTTCTTTTTATTATTAATATTATTATTATTATCATTATCATTATCATCATCATCATCATCATTATTGTTGTTGTTGTTGTTGTTGATGTTATTATCATTATCATAATTATTATAATTATAATAATATCAATAATAATAATAAAAAGTAAGAAGAAGAAGAAAACAATAATAACAGTAATAATGATGATAATAATAATAATAATTATAATAATAAAAATAATGATAATAATAATTATTGTTATTATTATTAATATCATTATTATTATTATTATTATTATTATTATTATTATTATTATTATTATTCCTTCATTATTATTATTATTATTATTATTATTATTATTATTATTATTATTATTATTATTATTACTATTACTATTACTATTATTATTATTATTGTTGTTGTTATTAATATCATTATTATTGATATTATTATTGTTATTATTATTATTATCATTATCATCATTATTATTTCTCTTCTTTATCTGTTAGTGTAACCACTGGTCTCTCTCTCTCTCTCTCTCTCTCTCTCTCTCTCTCTCTCTCTCTCTCTCTCACACACACACACACACACACACACACACACACACACACTCGCCCGGTAGCTCAGTGGTTAGAGCGTTGGCTTCACAAGCCAGAGGACCGGGCTTCGATTCCTCGGCAGGGTGGAGATATTTGGGTGTGTCTCCTTTCACGTGTAGCCCCTGTTCACCTAGCAGTGAGTAGGTAAGGGATGTAAATCGAGGAGTTGTCACCTTGTTGTCCCGGTGTGTGGTGTGTGCCTGGTCTCAGGCCTATCCGAAGATCGGAATTAATATGCTCTGAGCTCGTTCCGTAGGGTAACGTCTGGCTGTCTCATCAGAGACTGCAGCAGATCAAACAGTGAAACACACACACACACACACACACACACACACACACACACACACACACACACCGCGTAGTGTAGTGGTTAGCACGCTCGACTCACAATCGAGAGGGCCGAGTTCGAATCCCGGCGCGGCGAGGCAAATGGACAAGCCTCTTAATGTGTAGCCCTGTTGACCTAGCAGTAAATATGTACGGGATGTAACTCGAGTGGTTGAAGCCTCGCTTTTCCGGTGTGTGGAGTGTGTTGTGGTCTCAGTCCTACCCGAAGATCGGTCTATGAGCTCTGAGCTCGCTCCGTAATGGGGAAGACTAGCTGAGTGACCAGTAGGCGACCGAGGTGAATTACACACACACACACACACACACCGTGTAGTGTAGCAGTTAGCACGCTCGGCTCACAACCAAGAGAGAGCCCGGGTTCGAGTCCAAGGCGCGTTGAGGCAAATGTGCAAGCCTTTTACTGTGTTTTAGCCCCTGTTCACCAAGCAGTAAATAGGTACGGGATGTAACTCGAGGGGTTGTGGCCTCGCTTTCCCGGTGTGTGGAGCGTGGTGTGGTCTCAGTCCTACCCGAAGATCGGTCAGTATGACCTCTGACCACGCTTGGCTCACAACCGAGAGGGTTCGAATTTAAGCTCAGGGGGCGATGAGGGAAATGGACGAGCCTTTTAATGTATAGCCCCTGTTCACCTAGCAGTAAGTAGGTACGGGATGTACCTCGAGGGATTATGGCCTCGCTTTCCTGGTGTGTGTGGTGTGTGATGTGGTCTCAGTCCTACCCGATGATCAGTCAGTATGAGCTCTGAGCTCTTTCCGTAGGGAAAAGGCTGGTTGGGTGACCAGTAAACAATCGTGGTGAATAACACACACACATACACACGATGTCTCTCAAATGACCACTCGTCGCCAGCTGTCCAGGCTAATCCGCCAAGCTGCCTGACTGGCTTTTTTAATTGTCCAGCTCGCTCACGTTCTCTTTCAGTCTGCATGTGCTCGAGTTAATGATAAATAAATACTTTGTCAATCAAGAGAATTGACATCAAATGCAACAAATACCAGTGTTACCATATATAAATCACAAAAGCGTTGTAAAGGTAAAAGAGAAACGTGATTGCAGGTATGTAGGTAATAAAAGAATTATATCGATTTTAATTATGTAAGCATCATCTGCCCTTTTTGTTCATCCGTTGCTCCTGCATCCCTGTCCACGCGCTCCAAACGCTGTTGCTGCTCTTCAATAAAGGTAAATGTGATGTGATCCCTGATGTCTGGCACTTTTTTCATCATTACCCTACTAACTAAATGGGAAATGTGCGTAGCGTGGCTCGTAGGCGGTTGTTTGTTTAATAAGTGTTTGTCCCTTTATTCTTTCACTACAACAACATCATACCATTGCAACTGGAACATCACTACACTGTGATTACAGTGCCACCCTCATTCGTCCACTGATAGCCATGCCATACGTAACGGAACAAGAGGACTGTCTGAGACGCATTTGTCCGCCTGGACAAGTGTTCCAGTGTTAATAGAAATGGCGACCAGAATGTTGCTCTCCGTGCTGTGTATGAAATGGGAAGTGTGTTTCAGAGAATGTTTCTTGTTTTCTCGTACAAGAACAACAGCAACAAGATACCGTAAAGGAAAAAAAAATAGTTATAAGGTGAAAAGGGGCAGAAGAATGGCTGAGTTTGTAAACAGTAATTTTCCTGCTCGTTCGTGCAGAATAATGTGTGAAGTAGACTCAATATCAAGTCATTATGGAAGGGAGGTCTTTTTTATTATCTTCGTAATTACTTATTTCAACACAAAGAACTTACCTAGGTAGATGATAAAAAAAAGAAAAAAAGAAAGCCGTTTCACGCCCGTGGCGTTTGTGTTGCATTGTCTGTTTCACTCCTATTTTGACAGATTCTATAGACAAAAGCGTAACACTATTTAGTCATTGTTAAAAGCTGCTGCTGTTGTTGCTGTTGGACCTACGAAGTTTAGCGAGTCTTATGAGCAAGAATGTTAAACACACACACACACACACACACACACACACACACACACACACACACACACACGGTAGCTCAGTGGTTAGAGCGCTGGCTTCACAAACCAGAGGACCGGGCTTCGATTCCCCGGCCGGGTGGAGATATTTGGGTGTGTCTCCTTTCACGTGTAGCCCCTGTTCACCTAGCAGTGAGTAGGTACGGGATGTAAGTCGAGGAGTTGTGACCTTGTTGTCCCGGTGTGTGGTGTGTGCCTGGTCTCAGGCCTATCCGAAGATCGGAAACAATGAGCTCTCAGCTCGTTCCGTAGGGTAACGTCTGGCTGTCTCGTCAGAGACTGCAGCAGATCAAACAGTGAAATACACAGTGTGAGTACGTGTTTTCTACTATCGGTACTACTATCAGGCTATCGTCACTATAAAGTTGGGACAATGCAGGTTTGGGAAATGCAGCGGCAGTTGCCAGCATTCGGACATGGTTACCTAGTGACCTCCCGAGTGAGTCCTGCCGGAAACTGGTCATATTTCAAGATATCGGCGAGTGACCTCAATGACATCCGCTTGTTTCCCATCAGCCCAATCCTCGACGACGATTGCAACAGGAAGCTTGGCATGGGAGGATGGCATGTGGCTCTGCAAAGGCGTCACTCAAAAAATCTGCCTGTGCCGATCCACAAAGCCTCCACAAATATAAGAGGCTGACCCTTTAAGCCTCGCAGTTGCACCAGAATTGCCTATCGGCGCTACAGACCAAGAGAGCGAATAAAAGCACACACACACACACACACACACACACACACGGTGTGTGTGTGTGTGTGTGTGTGTGTGTGTGTGTGTGTGTGTATGTGTGTGTGTATGCGTGTGTGATGTGGTCTCAGTCCTACCCGAAGATCGGTCTATCAGCTCTGAGCTCGCTCCGTAATGGGGAAGACTGGCTGGGTGACCAGCAGACGACCGAAGTGAATTACACACACACACACACATTCCTCAGAGTAAACTCAAACTGTCCTTTGCTGGTAGATCCGAAGTTAGGAATAGAACAGACCTCTATCGACCATACCTGCTTAATTTAACTCAGCACCACAAACTTAAACAGATTATATGTAAAATCAAATCAGATGCTAGAGCATGAAGCAATTAACACTACTCATATCTGATGTAATTAAGAGCAAGGCGGTAAATAAAAAAAAAAAAAAGTATAATTGAAAAGCAGTAATGAAAAAAAAAGCTCACGAGTTATTACAGCACTCGCTATTAATGACTGGTAACGAGAAGTACTGATTCCCGTGTGTTTACCTTGCGGAAATTGAGGGTGATGGTGGTAAGAGGTTTGTTGATTTCTTTTCCCCCTTTGATACACGCGATTATTCAAGTATTTCATTTGAGGAATTTTACCACAGAACCAGGACTGTTTGATGCGAGGAAACGGGCCTCTGGAATACCTCGGGAATCAATACTGTGACTGGCGGCGGGACGTGGAGGGCGATGGGGAAGGAGGAGGTGGATGAGGAGGAGAGGGAAACTGGGGCATGAGGTGAAGGAAACGAAATAATACAAAGGGAAAATGAAATAAAAGATTCAGGGAAAAAAAATCTGAGCTTCTGAAAGAAAATAGTTGAAGAATTTAAAGACAAAAATAGTGAAGAGAAAAAAAAACAAAAGGAATGGGAGGATCGAGAGAAACGAAGCAGGGAAAAAGAAAGAAAAAAAGAAAAAAAGTTGAGTTAGAAAAACAAAACAAAAAACAAATGCCGAATCGTGTACAAAGAAACGAAGTCCAGAGATTAATCTATGAAAAAATACGATAAATAAGAAAGAAAAGACAACAAATGACCAAGACATGGATAACAATATTTGAGAGAGAGAGAGAGAGAGAGAGAGAGAGGATAATAAGTTCATGTCATTCCCCTTTGAAATTTTTTGTGTGGGAGTTTTACGTTCTCTTATAACTAGTTTTAAAAGCAGTCCCGGGGGTACGTAAGCGCTGCCCTCGACTTCCCTGCATCTTTCTAATCCTCGTTTTGCACATTTGCTTCGTTTTTTTTTTTTTAATCTTCCTCTCCATTTTCTTCATCTCTCTCTCTCTCTCTCTCTCTCTC
Source organism: Portunus trituberculatus (assembly GCF_017591435.1). NCBI lineage: Eukaryota > Metazoa > Arthropoda > Malacostraca > Decapoda > Portunidae > Portunus > Portunus trituberculatus. The sequence continues at coordinate 2,054,037 of NC_059300.1, read as the reverse complement.
TCTCTCTCTCTCTCTCTCTCTCTCTCTCTCGCACATTATTCTATTCTTACTCCTACTCCTCTTCCTGAGCCATTTTCTTCTCCTCCTCCTTCTTCTAGTTTGGTTCCTTGTCCTCTCCCTTCTCTTTCTCTTTTTCTTCCTCCTCTTCATTTTACTCCTCATCATTTTTCTCCTTCTCTTCCAGTTTTTCCTCTTTCTCCTCCTTCGTCTCTTTTTTTCATTCTTTTTGAGTTGGCTTTAAATATACCTTTTCTTTCTTTCTTTTTACTATTTCTCTCCTTTCTTCTCCTTTTTCTCCTTTTTTATTTTTTCTCCTTTTCTCCTTCCTCTTCCTCCTCGTCCTTCTCTTCTTCCTCCTCTTCCTCCTTCCTCTTCTTCTCCTCCTCCTCCTTCTCTTCCTCCTCCTCCTCCTCCTCTTTGGCCTTCTTTGTCCTTTTCTTTCTTCTTACTTCTTCCTCCACTTTCCTATTCTGGTCTTTTGTTTTTTTCCTCCATTTCTTTTTTTCTCCCTTACTCTTCTCTTTGTGACTCTCCTCTTCTGTCTCCTTCCCTTCTTTATCTCCATTCTCCTTCTCCTCCTACTCCTTCTCCTCCTCGAAATGCCTCCAAAGAAAGTTCATCAATCCTTTATCGAGTTTTCGCGTCTCATTGACAGGCGGAGGTGGGTCAGTATTGGTCAGCGAGGCTCGGGATTAAGGGAGGAAGGGAACACACGAACCATGGGAGAGGGAAGGAAAGAAAGGAAAGAAGGAAGGGAAAAGAAAACATTGCCAGCCACCCCCCCATAGTGGTGCTGTCTGTGGGCTCTGGTGTTGATGTATGTTATGTGGTGTTTGGTGTTCAATAAAGTGGTGTGTAGTGGTGTGTGGTGTGTGGTGTTCGTGTAAGTGGTGTTAGGTGGTCCTGTGTGTTCTCTGTGGTGTGTGGTGTCTCTGTGAGTGATGTGTGGGGGTCCTGTGAATCCTCTGTGGTGTGTGGTGTTCGTGTAAGTGATGTTGGGTGGTCCTGTGAGTCCCTTGTGGTGTGTGGTGTTCTTGTTAGTGGTGAGTGGTGTGTGGGGTTTCTGTGAGTGGTGTGTGGGAGTCCTGTGAGAAGCCTGTGGTGTGTGGTATTCTTGTGAGTGTTATGTGGTGTTTTTGTGAGCGTTGTGTGGTGTTACTGTGTGTGGTCTGTGGTGGTTATAGCTTGTAGTCAGTGGTGTTACTCTCTTTGTGGTCTGCTGTGCTGGTCGTTAACAACCTGAGATTTCTGAGAATAGCGAATTACCTCTAGAAACTATTTTAATTTATTTTTCATGACATTCTTTGCTATACCAGAACTCATTAAACCTGCCTCCACTCCCACCACTCCCACCACCACCACCACCACAACGATTGCCTTTTACCTCTAATCGTTTGAAAGACAGAGAAAAAAAAAGTCGGTATATCATGCAGCCATCTGACAACCGGAGCGCGGACCTGAAGGCTTAATCATAATACACAGCCCATAATGCATTTTTCGCACGTATCTCACGGCGGGACATGGGCGTCGATACATTCCTGTGCTGTACCGTTGTAGAGAGAGAGAGAGAGAGAGAGAGAGTGTGTGTGTGTGTGTGTGTGTGTAAAGGATAAGGTAACCTAACGTAAAAAGAGGAAGTTAGCTGTTGGGGCGTGGCTGAGGATACGGTAATGGGATGAAGGTTAAATCACGTCATGCAAAGGTCATGTGTGTGTGTGTGTGTGTGTGTGTGTGTGTGTGTGTGTGTGTGTGTGTGTGTGTGTGTTTATAGGCTACATTGTATTTTGTAAAATTTAGTAAAGTTTGTGATGTCTGACGTATATTCTTCCACATCTTCCTCCTACATCTACTGAAACAAGGCAGGAGTTCTTATAAGAATTGTGCTCATGACTCAATATTCGCTGTTGGCATTAATTGTCCTGAAATAATCACCTTTAGCTGCATTACCGCGGTGGCCATCAGGGAGAGGCACCGTGGTCCCCACCACTCACTAACTGTCACTAACACGTCATGTGAAGGGAAGCCTCGTCGCAGCATGGCCGAGGTGGCACAGACAATTGACTGCAATGCTTAATTACTTTTTAGCGTACAGTACCTTCGATGTTCATCTCCTGTACTGTGATTGTTTGTTTCGCTTCAATGTTATTTGGTAAGCTTTTGTAATCCCATATACTATTGTCTTGTTCTTAGTTTATATAGTTTCAATAAAATGATGATGCTGTAAATCTCTTCCCAATTAGCTACATTTTTTTTTTTTTGAAACTAGAATGCAGGTTGCTAGATCTCCACGTGAAGTATTATTTTTTGTTAGAAATATTATCAGTAAAAAAAAAACTCACATGGTAAGAGACGTGCCTTTGATGTGGAGAGTTTTTGATCGGTATCATTATATCATGAAATCATATTTTCCCTTTGACAGTCTGTCCTCCATACCTAACAACCTTCACAGAGCATCACGTTTTCTGGACCCATCAACTCAGTTCCATCATACGTTAAATGCAAGTTTATTTCTCTGGAGAAGAATATTTAACATCCAGTTTCGATAACTTAGATGATATTTCATTTATGATAGAATACACAACCTTTGACTGCCCAGTGGTGGTGACAGCTGGATGGAGTAATGGTGAACGTGCTGGGCTCACGACCGAGAAGTCTAGGACTAGAATTTCTTATTTGTTGACACAGAATGTGCTGAGTGATGGAGTGTGACAGAGTGCCTTAGTGTTGTCAGCCTGGCCGTATCGTCGTGGCTGACAACGCTTCTTACTTAACTTCGAGTTTTGTCTTGATGAAAACAGCGAGATGCATTGCAGCGTCTCCCGTTGTTGTTGTGTGGGCAAGACTCACCTGAACATACAAGGCTTCATGTTTAGCTGAAACACCCTTATAGTTTGTGACTCCTCCCATGTCTCTCCTCCTCCCACCCTGTTTTTTTTTAGTAGCTTTCTATTTTTTACTTGGTATTTTGTAATTCATATGATTGTTACCTTATAGATGTTGCTTCCGTATACTGCATTACTTCTTAGTTTAATGCATATGTAGGTATTCATCTATATTTCCTATTTTGCCTGAAAATCTTTTTTCATGTATAGGTGGCCTCAATTCAACACCTGACACGACTGTGATATATTTGTTTGGTCATCACTAAATGTTCCACAATGCTTCCCTTGTCTCTGTCTGTAGTAGTTTCCACAGCCTCTCCATTACCCAGTCTTGGTGACTCGTGTCCACTGCTTCTCTGTGGAAACTTTTCTGAATACTTGTTTGTCGTCCCGATAGTTCTACTTTTTATTATTTGGTATTAGTTTTCTTTTCCTTCCGTTTATTTTTTACATCTTATAGTTAGACTCGTGTGTTTTACGTTACCTGCACTCAGTTACTAAATTATTTTTCATGGATATATATTCCCTTAATAATGTTTCGTCTTTTAATTTGAATGCATCATCAAGATTTGCCTGGTGCACTTTGTCTGTGGCCATTGGTGACTTGTGGCTTTGTCATGGATTCCGGTCGATTATGATTTTCCTTTAGTTTTTACGTCACTTTGTTCACTTGGAAGTTGTCCAGTTTCGATTAATTATTCTTTCACTTTTCTTTAAAAAAAATTTATTCTGTTTGTTCGTGTGCCTGTAGAGGAGGAAAGAGGTGTCCTTCATAATGCCACATCCACGCCACAAATTCTCTGAGAAATCCTTTGATATAATCCCTTCAGTCTCCTTCCACCATCCTTCCATCCGGTTTCTCCTCACTTCCACCCTCATTCTCTTTCCCTTCCTCCTTCATTTCGCTAAACCTGTTCCTCTTTTTACCGTCCTCTCATTTCCGCCTCCTTTCTTGCCCTTGCAGGTTTCACTTAATCGTAGGTAGCGTCTTCCTCTCCTTCCCTTCCTTCCTGATTTCCTTTTTCTTCCCCGGGACTCCTTTTTTTCTACTCCCAATCTTGTACCGGTGACCTAATGAACAGCGGTGCGCCAACCAGTTTGTTGCGGAGAGCGAGGTTAGGTGCGTGAAGGAAGGATGAGATTACAAGGGCAGGGAGGCAAAAGAGGAGTTTTCCTACTGAGTATTTTCTTAGAATAATGAAGATTCTGTCGGTCTCATGAATAACAATTTCTTCTAGACGGATGAGGAGCGAGGAGGAAAGAGGGTGAGGGAAAGAATTATTTGGGCAACTGGTAGGAAAGGCAAAGGACAGCGTGAGGTGGAGGAATAATTGAAGGAGAATGAAAGGCTGAAAGAAATAATGCAAAGGGTGTGTGTTGGTGAGAGAGAGAGAGAGAGAGAGAGAGAGAGAGTGTGTGTGTGTGTGTGTCCCTTAAGATTGCATTCCTTTATGGTGCTAAAAGGAAGGCCCTTAGGGGGAAACCAGAACTATTGTCACACACACACACACACACACACACACACACACACACAGCAGAGGCTCACTTCCCTGCCACATAAAGCTGGCGACATCTTCAAAGGAGGCTCATTACGCTTTCATTGTGTGGCTATTTTGAGCGTGGCGGAGAAGCTATTGTAAAGATCTTAAGTCCTTGGCTGCGACCAGGAAGGACTTACCTTTCATAACTTCCATTTTCGCTCATCCTTGGCTCCATTTACCAGCTAGTCAGTCAGTCGCTCTTGCTGATCCTTTCTTCTCCTTAACCCTCTAAGTGTCGTGAGGTCTCGGGGCAAATAAAAGCGAATGTTGCAAGTTTGAGTAGAAAAATCCCAGTGACAAACGAGTAATGGAATGCTTTGAATCTGTTAGTGCTTATGCTTTCACTAGTTACTCCTGTATTTTCTTAAAAAACTTTCTCCACTTAACCTGTTTGCACCTCTGCCTAGCTCTCTTAATTAACCCAATCCAGCCAAATTCCAAACACCATATCTCCAATAAAGGATAAACTTACGATGAATGAAGAGCTGGTGATTGTTTTTGAGCCCTTGATTATAAGAAAAGAAAATCCGAAACAGACATTATTACTACATAGGAGTATCTAGAACAATATAAAACAAATCTCAATCAGTCCTTTGCTTTATTCGCGTCATCACTCTGTCCACTCACGGCTTTTTGACTGGTATGGACTTCACTCAGGTCCTTCCTTCTCTTACCCCTCCCATTGTGCTCCATTGTTGTCTTGGTGCTTGTTTTTTCCCTTCCGGTATTTGAAAAAATGTTCGAAGTGTTCTTTAAGGATTTCCAGAGATGTCTGTATTAATGGTGCACCTGTTGTGGTGTTGATGCGCTCGTGTTTGGTGGTGGGGGTGATGTCGATGGTGGGGGTGATGGTGGTGATGCTCTTGTGCGTGTTGATGTTAGGTTAGTAGTGTCACTAAAACTAGAAATGCTATCTAATGGTGTAGTAGTAGTAGCACCAGCAGTAGCAGTAGTAGTAGTAGTAGTAGTAGTAGTAGTAGTAGTAGTAGTAGTAGTAGTAGTAGTAATAGTGGTAATAGTAATAGTTGTGTAAAGTAGTAGTAGTAGTAGTTATTGCTGTTGTTGTTTTTGATAGTGGTGGTGGTGGTGATGGTGGTGGTGGTGGTGGTGGTGGTGCAGCTGTTGTAGTTGTTTGCTGCTGCTGTTGTTGCTGTGTCAGCAGGAGTGCCTTGTAGTCACACAAGTGCTGCAAGGCTGGGCTCTGTGTCGCCTGTAAAGGATGAGCAATGTGCGCCATCAGGACAGTGATAGCGTTCATAAACCAAGCGCAAGGTAAAATTGGACGATCAGTTTCTAAAAACCGCTAAAAAATAATAAACGGGAATCCATCAGAGCAGCACACATCGCAGACTCTTCGTGGCGTAAGAGGCGTAAACAGCCACTTTTTGAACCGATGGCAACTTAGTCAGTGCCTGCCAGCGTCATGCGGCGGCAGGCAGGGCAGGGCGTCCAAACGGTTGTGCCGCATTCATATACCACGGCGTATTTATTGATGTGTACATAGCTACATACGCACATGATTAAATATTTACATGTATGCATACATGCAGAGAGAGAGAGAGAGAGAGAGAGAGAGAGTATGTTTGACCCCAGCGGGAGAGGGCACAGCCGCCACCACTCGACCCTGGCTTGTTCATCAATGTATTTAATTAATTAATGGAGCGTAAAAATAATTGTGTTTGGTTTGTGTGAAGCTTTACAAACCTTTATTAGGTGCAGCAACAGCCGGTGCCGCCGCGTTGTACTTCGCTGTTCACTGGTGTTGTGTGTTGTTTATTTTGGAGCTGATTTACTGGCGTGTCAGTACAAGCTTTATTCTGACTGGTGACACTCTGTTCAAATTAATGACGTTCAGTTTAACATCATAAATTTTGTTTTCAGACATGAATTGGACAGCTCTCTATTATCTTTTTTTATAAACTGTTTCGCTTTCGTTCTCATGTTATCCGTAAATCAACAAAGAGAGAGGATGTATTCAGAATAGTGTGTGAATGTGTGTGTGTGTGTGTGTGTGTGTGTGTGTGTGTGTGTGTGTGTGTGTGTGTGTGTGTGTGTGTGTGTGTGTGTGTGTGTGTGTGTAGGGATGCGGTTGGATAAATAGGTAGGTGCGTGGATGAGTGTGTGAATGAATGTTGGTGTGATCATGTAAATTCCGAAGCTAAGCAGAGATTTATTAAATTTTTTAAGACACCATTGTCATCATCCTTAAAACTACAAAACAAATATACAGACTCATTTAGAGGATCATCGTAAAAGCGTGCCATTAGGATTGCAAGCCCGCTAAAAAAAAAAAAAAAACATCATACTCGAGCAACTGCGAAGTCAACGATCTCACAACACAAATGTTACATTTATACACAGCAAAAAAGGGGACTGTGTACATAAATCTCGTAAAGTGTACACAATTAAGCAATTTTGAATAAGTGAACAACGGCAATGATTTATGTGGCTAAGAAACTACAAAAACAAAACATGCTCCTTGAAAATCCTTCACATAACCAAGCTACTACGGAATGCCATGTCTCCATGTCAAATAGAGATTCATGTAGAGTTTACGAGAATATGTTGTGATTTGCAGTAGACGTGCAGCTGAATATCATCTCAACACTCTTCACCATTCCATTCCTTTACCTTTCTGCTTCCGCGTTCCCTTCCTAGCAGGCTCTTGTTCTCCTGCTCTTTTATTCTGTTCTCATCGTTTATCCCTTTAACCACATCTACGTTTTCTTGATTTTTAATAATATTCTTATAACGTCTATCATCTATAACACTCCCTTGTTCACTGGTCTTTCTCTCCAAGACGATGCACCATCAACACATTCTTCCCATTTTCAGGTGTGTTTAGAAATATAGACAACGGTTTTGAGCAAAGACAGTCAGAGGGAAAAATTTGAAAGAAGATGAAACGAGAAATGGGCGAGGGCGATTGAAGTGTGAAAGGTGATTATAACGAAAGAGAAAGACGGAAGGAACCTGAAGAAAAAACAGATCCAAATCAAAGGAAGCAACACACACACACACACACACACACACACACACACACACACACACACACACACACACACACACACACACACCACCACCACCACCACCAGGGCCAACTCATTTGCCTTCTCCTCCTTACCTGACCACCCTTTAGTCAACATCATTATCTCCTCACCTTTTTTTTCTCTCATCCACACCGTCCAAGAATTCTTTAGTAACTTTCCTGGAGTCCATAAGATCACACACCACTGCCTCTAATCATGCTTGGCGGGATAGAAGCGGCTGGGAGCAGGAGGAGGATGCGATCAGTTTGGTTATGTACTGCCGATTCTTCCCTTCCTAGACAAGCTCTTGGAGGGGAGTCTGTGTTGTTAACTGTTCCATCTTGTTGTTGTTGTTATAATTGCTGTTGTTGCTGGTATTGTTTTAGTTAAAGCTACATAATACAACATGATTCCACGTATATACAGTTTGTGGCATTTCTTTACAAATTTTCTGGTTAGGTGACAAGAACGAGTGATACATAGCAGACAGCCATGCAGAGAGGAATGCAACATCTGGAGGAGGGAAGAAGGAAGGAGAGGTCTGGGAAGCGGGATAAGATAGAAGAAAGAAAGGTATGAAAAAAAGATGACGAGATGGGGTGGGGTGCAAGAAATTAAGAAACTCAGAGGAGAAGGAATAGAAACAGGAATACCAAGAGGGATGAGAAGATAGTTGTTATATATGGCAATAGCGTGTGTGTGTGTGTGTGTGTGTGTGTGTGTGTGTCCTCACATGAATAAAAAAAAACATTTCTTAGATATCTTCAAAATACCGAAGTGGAAAGTGATTTTCTTCTCTCTCTCTCTCTCTCTCTCTCTCTCTCTCTCTCTCTCTCTCTCTCTCTCTCTCTCTCTCTCTCTCTCTCTCTCTCTCTCTCTCTCTCTCTATCTATATATATATATATATATATATATATATATATATATATATATATATATATATATATATATATATATATATATATATATATATATATGTTGAAATGTGAAGAGAATGTTTGAAAGTACAGTATAACATGAGTACTACACACACACACACACACACACACACACACACACACACTAAAGTGAACTCATCTCACCTTCCCATCACTCCCAGCAGCTCCTCACACCTCCAAGCCCTCTCCTCTCCATCATCCCTTTCACTTGCCCATTCCCTCCCATCTCCTCCTGTCCCAGCCCTCCCCGCCTTCCTTTCCTTCTCAGCCCAGACCCCCTCCACGATCCATAAAGGAGGAAAACGACCGTAACGAGGCCCCATGATCCTCCTCTTCCGTCCCATTAGAGTGGATCACAACCCCACCACTGACGTCACTGGCAGATTACTTTTTGGGGGGAAGGGGTTAAGGGAGGAGGAGCGAAGAAGGATGAAGGATAATGAAAGGTGTGAAGGGATGCCTGTGGTCTGTGGTGTGTGGTGCTAGCAGGCTTCACTTCGGGGTTCACTGATGGTGGTTACAGCTTGTTTTCGGTAGTGGTGGTGGTGGTGGAAATGTAATGTCGGGAGAGGTGGAGTGGTTGTACTAGTGTTGCAGATAAGATGAAGTGGGAGAGAGTAAGCTGAGATTAATAGCAAAAAGAAATGTGGAGAAGTTTAGCTGATAAAGAGAGAAAGGACACTTTTTGAACACTTTTGGGACTTAGAATCACACACACACACACACACACACACACACACACACACAATTATTTTTATGACAAAGAGGAATTTCAACTTTTCACTATCTGCACAAAATCAATGCTTGTGTATTCATTTTTTCAAACCCAACCAAACCAACTTCCTTGTACACAAAGGGAACGATGTATTATTTACGCATGTAATTACCACTTCACGAAACGTACACACTTACCTGAATGTGTCTTCATTCAGTGTATCAGTAGTAATAATGAGTGGGAACATGATGCGCCTTGACCCACACAAACAGGAATCAGGTAAGTAAGTATCTTGTCTGGATTGTTCTCCGTCATTCTTGCAAAATAACACCATCACAGCTCTGCGTTTTATTATTGTACAGTAATGCGTCCTACTCTTTCATGTTTTGTTTTCCATTAAGTCTACGGTCTACCTAGAAGTTACAGGTATAGGAGGCAAGTATAGTTAAACAGGCACTTGTTCCTCTTAATAACACTAGTGTATACGTTTAAATAGGATACAGAAAATGGAGTATAATAGATATAGGGTAACTCTCTCTCTCTCTCTCTCTCTCTCTCTCTCTCTCTCTCTCTCTCTCTCTCTCTGTGGAGGACAATGGGAGAAAGTAAAAAGAATGAATATTAGCATCAAGAGTGATAAGTGAGTCAAGAATTAAAATGACAGAGAAAGTGTAAAAGTCCCTTCCCGCGCGCCCACACACACACACACACACACACACACACACACACACACCTCTAAATGTGTAGTCCCTATTCATCTAGCAATAAATAGGTACGGGATGTAACTCGGGGGATTGTGGCCTCGCTGTCCCGGTGTATGGCGTATGAGACTATGAGCTTTGAGCTCTTTCCGTAAGGGAAAGGCTGGCTGGGTGACCAACTGGAGACACACACACACACACAATCACACACACACACACACACCTTAATGTAAATACCTGCTTACAACATAATTCCTTGTTTCGATTCCACCTTTATGTAATCAATTATTTATTCATTAGTTCACCTTTTCGTTTTCTCTTTGTTGTTACGTTTTCTATTACACGTCCTCAAACCGCAAGCTGGGACTTGCCAGATAGCATCCATTTTTTGCAAATGCGTCATTGTAGGATCTTTTCATTGCATTTCTGACTCTCGTGGTGAAAGGAGCAAATGGCCAAGGATCATTGGAACACATGTGAAAGGAGGCTTGTCACAGAAACTCAAAATATTCACCGCGAAAATTTACTAGATATAGAAGGGTAAGTAAAGTATTTCCAGGTAAGAAGGGCACGCTTCTTGATATATTATCACCTATGGTGTATCTGTCGGTGTATTTGTAAAAAAAATTAAAACGTATATTTACATTTGAATATAATTATCTTGTGAAAAATTAAGCAATAAGTAAGACAAACAAGACTGAACATTGTTTAAGTATAAATTGATTGAATAAGTAACTTTCTTGACTGGAAACATAATTTGTGTTGGAATTTAGTAAAATGATTATAGTCTGCAATAAGATAATCCTGTGCAAACTATTAAAATTACACGTTTTTGTTAATGCAATTTTTTAAATCTATAAGCCTCGTACGTGATTGTGACTTATAAGATGCAGGTAACGGATATCCGTTGATATCGTATGTGTCTTATTAGTGTAATAAACAGCAGTCAGTGTATAACTAATTATTTTAATTCGTCAACTTTGTGTCAGCCCTGTGATAAGTGAGATGTATTACTTAAAGAATATATATAAAGTTTCAGCTATCCAGTTTTGTCTTATGATTATTGATTAATTGTTCATTAAGTCTTAAAGATTAAAGAATTTTGAAGAAAACAGCCTCTCAAAGTTAAAGTAAACGACTTCCAAGAGGGTGAATTGGGCATTATGGAAGCGGTAGCGTAGTGGATTAGGTGATGAGCATGGGATCGGGGAGATGTCCACGCGTAGGTTCGAATCCGAACACGTATCGCCTTGAAATTATGCCATTTGTCGAGTGGTTTAAAATTATCTACATGTCACCATGATACCCAGGTTCTAGGTGGTTACACCAAAGATGCGCTTGGGTAGTGATATGGCCCTAATATGGGTACCACTATAAATAAAATTGCCTGTGCCACTAATGGGTGGAAGCTGATAGGCGCTTCCTAGACATACTCTTGAAGTATATCTACAGGCGCTATAGGCCTTAGGGTTAAAAAAAGAAAAATTGGGAGAAATTACTAGAGGGGAGGTACCATTGTATTAAAATATATATACATAAGAAAATATATGGTAGGACCTTCCAATTAAAATTACATACTGGTTTTGCAATATACACTTGGCTAATGTAGTAAGCTTGAGGTCTTGGCTGAGAACGCTGGCAACAAGTTAACAGCCTCCTTTGGCTTGGGTAGCCACTGTCTCTTACGTAAATGGCATCCAGTCTCAGAGAATCTCTCTCAGAAAACAAGCACTATATACATACCTGGTCACTATGCTTCATTGTGCAAGAACTTGGCTGCTGGTAACTCTTAGAAGGAGGGAAACATTATGAATCGGAGGAGTACATCCAAGTTTGTCACCACATACTTTCTTTTATATTCTTATTCAATTTTTGTTGTGATGGGCCTAAGTCATCACTGTTATACTACTGCATTTTCCCGGTTGCAGGATATCAAAGGAAAGCAAACCAAGAAGTAGTGGCAACCATTTTCATCTCAGGAGTGATCGCCTTATTTCCTGCCGTGGGGATTGAAATGATGTCTCGCACTAAGTCTGCCACAAATATGATATCTTCTCGGTCTTGTAAGGCTTTGACTGCGCACATTATACACAGTAATCATCACTAAATGCTGTTCGGCAGCACTTAGAAAGGCGTGGAGGAGGAAGGAATGGAGGGAGCGGAGGCCTACAAATAAGTTTCGCACAAAACAAAGCATATGTGTATATATTATTTTCGACTTACTTGAACAATGAAAGGGCGAATTATATCCTAACTCCCGGGATACCTTGCTTATTCATTTCCGTTTCCCTCTAAACTAGGATAATTTCAGTTACGAGATCATTTTTCCTACTCTCTACACCGTGTTTTGTAGGAGTAATGCCCATTCTTAAGTCTTTCGTTTGTTATCGTAGAACAATCCTGGTTATCCGTCCTATCCTCTGGGCCTCTCCATGTCTGCTGCAGAGGCAAAGTACCTCCTATACTGCCCGCCCATCCTGCTTTCTCTCTCTCTCTCTCTCTCTCTCTCTCTCTCTCTCTCTCTCTCTCTCTCTCTCTCTCTCTCGTGTCAAACAAGCGCAGACACTTCCATGGAGAGAGGGAGAGCATAGCAATGGAGTCTCAGTTGTCTCTATTTTTTTTTTCTCCTCCCGTTTAGTCTCTATATGACGGGAGGCGAAAAATAAAGGAGTATATATTAAACTCCATTGGTGAACTCCAAAAAATTGCATTAGAATTGACTTCAAGAATCGAGAAATGTGCGTTTGTTTATTTACTTATTTATTAATTTTAAATAAAAAGTTTGCTTTCTCATGTTTTGCAGAAATGGGTATATATATATATATATATATATATATATATATATATATATATATATATATATATATATATATATATATATATATATATATATATATATATATATATATATATATATATATATATATATATATATATATATATATATATATATATATATATATATATATATATATATATATATATATATATATATATATATATATATATATATATATATATATATATATATATATATATATATATATATTCAATTCAGAAAAATGAGCTTTCACCTAATCTTTTCAATTAAATAGAAAAAAGTTTAGTTTATTCTAAATTTCTAGTGTATTGCTATGATCTTAAATAATTAATATGCAACAAATGCACATGATTACAAAACATAATTGTTACTTTCTTAGTTATGGAATTTTTACATCCTTAGGTTAACACAAGTAACTCAAAAATTAAACTTGCATTAAAATTAATATACATATATAATTCGAGCTTCCACCTATTCCAGTATGATCTCTTGGAAAAGGCTACCACTAGCACTGATAATTATAAATCAAATAAGAATATGATGTTATTTACAATAATGCAAAGTGCCTAACTATAAATATATATATATATATATATATATATATATATATATATATATATATATATATATATATATATATATATATATATAATTTATTTATTTTTTATTTTTATTTTTTACGTAGGGAAGAGGGCCAGCCAAGGGCAAAAACAAGAAAGTTAGAAAAAGGCCCACTTGAGCGCTGGCTCTCCAAAGACTTCAAAAAGTGCCAAAACCGTCAGCCAGAATTAGGGGAGTAAATGCCTCGATACCTCCCTCTTAAAAGAAGACAAGTTGTAGGAATTCGGAAATACAGATGCAGGGAGGGAGTTCCAGAGTTTACCAGTGAAAGGGATGAATGATTGAGCGTACTGGTTAACTCTTGCATTAGAGAGTTGGACAGAATAGGGATGAG
>NC_059300.1:1985455-2037955 GCF_017591435.1 Portunus trituberculatus | reverse complement strand
TACGTTGGGATCTGAATGGTAAAGACTTGATCCATTATTCATTTGACCTCCATAGACCTTTCTTAATGTAAGTAGAATCGTCTAATCATACCGAAAACTCAAGGTAAAAATGCGTCTCAGTGTTGAAGGGGTTAAGAAATCAAGCATGAAATAAGTGAACTGCCATCGATCTTATTCTACACATCTTTAATTAACAGTTTGACAAGTTTCGGTGAACCATCCATCTACGGGAAAGGAGATCAGGAAGTTACTCGCAAATCAAGATTGCATCCAATAATTTTTATTTTGCCGTTCGTCGAAACCAATTACTGTAGTCTGTCGCGGGATTTCAGTATGGCACAGACCCCCTTGCTGCCTGCACTGCCAACTCTCCTGCAGATGTGTTGTGAAATACTGTAGATGTGTATGAAACAACTGAGATGGACAGTGGCAGCAGGAGTGATTGTTTTTGTATTTGTTGCTTTAATCCTTTGGCTGCCACTTGTTACACTTTTCCTTAATACCTGAGACATCTTTACTTGTGCTATATCCTCAGACAATCTTTGAACTGGTAAGAGAGTCCAAAATGTATTCTCTTCATCGCACACTTTTTTTTTTTTTATAGGTGCTTATAAAGATTTCACGCCTTGCTTCTGGTGCTGCTAATTGTTTCGTGCTGCACTGGAAGGATTAAAATTTACATGCAATTTCTGTCACACTGTATGGTAGGTATTTCTCCCTTTCCTGTTGGTCCCAGCTGGAGGGAATGGTAGTTGGGGACGGATTTTCTTTCTTCTATGCTGTCACTAATATTAAACTGCTACTGTTTGTTATTTATTTTTTCTCTTTCCTTTCTTCTTTCTTTCCTTCTAACCTTAGTTCATTTCATTGTTTCTTCCTTCCTTTCTCTTTTCATTCCCTCCTTTCTTCAATTACTTTTTCCTTCCTTCTTTCCTTCCTTCCTTCCTTCCTTCCTCCCTTTCTTTCTTCCTTCATTCCTTCCTTTCTTTCTTTCTTTCCTTCTTTTCTTTCTTTCTTTCTTTCTTTCTTTCTTTCTTTCTTTCTTCCTTCCTTCCTTCCTTTCTTTCGTCCGTCTGTCCGTGTGCCGTAAACTTTCATCTTCTTTCGAGGGTGAATGGGAATCAGTCAGCCGAGGAGCATCTTTGAGTCTGAAGGAATGCGTTGAGTCATGTTTGAGTCCCAGAATCCTTCACTCTTCATTCAGTATTGGAGAGAGAGAGAGAGAGAGAGAGAGAGAGAGAGAGAGAGAGAGAGAGAGAGAGAGAGAGAGAGAGAGAGAGAGAGAATGCATCTAATCATTAATAAAAGGTAAAGGAAGAAAGAGTTCCAGTTATTAGGTAAAAAGCATGTATGAACAAGAATAAAATGAGCATCATCTGAATTAGTTATTGAATTAATTAGTGAAGAGGGAAGACTTAACGTAAAGAGTACAGGTTGCTATGGCTTCGTGAATGCTCGGGTTGAAATCTTAAAATTGAAAATGCTATGTTATTGAATTCGTGTGTGTGTGTGTGTGTGTGTGTGTGTGTGTGTGTGTGTGTGTGTGTGTGTGTGTGTGTGTGTGTGTGTGTGTGTGTGTGTCTGAAAACTCTCATTTTTTAAAAGGCAACATCAGTATAGCAACACAACTTCTAGCATCTATTAACCTCTTCAGTACTGGGACACATTTTCACCTTGAGTACGATTAGACCATTTAAATGACACAAGGAAGGGTCTATGGAAGTCAAAAGATTAATGACCACAGTCTTCACTATTTTAATTCCCCACCCCCTCCCGTAAGTTTCGGAAGCTGAATAAAATCACCTAATAGTAACCAGAGTGTATACAGAAACGCGTCATGATACTGAAGAGGTTAATGTCCACGATTTATAGAGAGGATGCGCAATTGAATACCTTTATCATAGCGTATATACGTAAGTATGTGGACAATTGTTTACGTTTTAATGACCTTTGTTTTGTTTCCTCTTGGCATTTAGATCCGATTGGCACTTTCTCTGTATTTGTTATCTACAGCATCGGATTTATTTATCTACATATTTATTCTATTTAATTTAATTTTCATTGTTTAATTAAATGTTTTTGAAGTCAGACATTCTTACCTTGCGCTGCTGCTTTCAAATCTTCCTCACTGCAAAGGCGATGGTGTCCTTCCTCCTCCTGGCAGGGACTGCTGGCTCTTTCCTGACGTGGTAGCAGAGCGAGAAAGGAGCACATGAATAGTAATGCAAATCGTAACATTCACTTCTTCGGCTCGGAAATCTCCTTCAAAACACAGACGAAGATTCTTATACTATCAGAAAAATTACATGATGTTGAGATCTTTGCTTTTCGTCTTACTAACTCCTCTCCTCTGTGACTGCCCCCATCGCCGCAATTTTGTATCACTCGCTATCTTCTACTGTTATATTTTCATGCCAACTGCTCTTCGGATCTTGCTAACTGCATGCCTCCTCTCATCCCTATTCTGTCCACCTTTTTCACGTAAGAATTAAACAGTACTCTCAGTCATTCATTCTTTTTTCTGGTAAACTCTACTTTCTGCCTGCTTGTTCATTTCCTTTTCCTATGACTTGAACTCACTCAAGAGGGAGGTTTCAAGATATTTGTCCCATTTTTGGGAACTCTCTCGACCTTGTTCGGAAATGGTCACCTCAGTGTACCTTTTTGTTTGATCATATATGTTGTTTGTGGCCAGTTTTCCCCTCTGACATAAAGAAAAACTTGTAACATCTGCTGTGGTCTGTTGTGCCTTTACTTTCTATACTTTCTGCTAATCATTTCACTCTCTCATCAGGCACAGTTGGCCCCATATCATGTTGTGAATGGTCAACAATTTTAATAATTAATAGTAAAAATTTGACTTCATGATTTCAGTGTAGTAATTCGTGACGCATTATTGCCTTGCAAGCATTTGTCGTCCATCATGCTTCCACACACTTCATACCCGTAACAATTTCTGACCCAGTGCCATTCTCTCTCTCTCTCTCTCTCTCTCTCTCTCTCTCTCTCTCTCTCTCTCTCTCTCTCTCTCTCTCTCTCTCTCTCTCTCTCTCTCTCTCTCTCTCTCTCTCTCTCTCTCTCTCTCTCTCTCTCTCTCTCTCTCTCTCTCTCTCTCTCTCTCTCTCTCTCTCTCTCTCTCTCTCTCTCTCTCTCTCTCTCTCTCTCTCTCTCTCTCTCTCTCTCTCTCTCTCTCATGAGGAAACCATATTTGGTACGAACACCACCACTTTATTTGACCTGCAGCTACATGTGTTACCTGTGCTGTGTTTGTGTAGTGGTCGCCTCCCAAGGGAATGCAGGTGGCACCAGGGAAGAGGTAGAGAAGAAAAAAAAAAAACAGTGTTCAAGAAAAGCATATTAGTATGACAATTTAGTATTCAAGAAATGTTTTGACATTAGTGGATACTCGCTGGAATACCTTCTTGTTATCAGTCAACATGATGCACTTCAGGTTAGCTCTATCATCCCTCCAGGCAAGATTTTAACCACATTTCTCTCCTGTAAGTCAAAGATGAGAGCTGCCAGTCCATGCCTCCTGTAACCCCCTGTAGTGACCAGCCTTATCATTTTAAGAAAATTTATCAAAATATTAATAATCTCAGTGATTCTAACCATGCTCTTTGATACATAGCGAGGTCACCGTCAATTTCACTAATCATACTATAAATCTGAAAAAAAAAATATATCTTTCCATGTTATTTGATGTTGTGAGCAGTGAAAATCCACCCAGGATAGCACACCAGAGAGAGAGAGAGAGAGAGAGAGAGAGAGAGAGAGAGAGAGAGAGAGAGAGAGAGAGAGAGAGAGAGAGAGAGAAGGGGGTTTTATTCACTTTAATGTGGAGCGTCAGCGACCAGCTATTCTTAGCTGGCCAGAATCTGCTGAAGCCCTGAATACACTGATCAGCGGCCCCCAGCTCCCTTGTCCCTTAATTTACCTGTCAGGGTGTAGAGAGAGAGAGAGAGAGGGGGCGCGTGCATGTGTATAAAGGTCAGAATCGCCACCTCTCAGACAATTCTTATTTGATCTGCTTATAACTCTCTTCAAAGTATTTGTATATACAGTAATTTATCTTTTTTTGTTGATTTTACGCAAAGTTATTTTTTTTCGAAAGTTTCAGAATTTTCGAATAAGAAAAACAGTAACTAAACTTTCATGCTTTTCATTACATTTTTGTTCCTTTTTACATTTGATTGTGTGATGTACACTAAGCAATTCTTTCTCCTTCATGTATTATTCATATTTTTAAAAATGAATTTTTTCATAAGGAAATTGAAAATAAATTTTCACGGATATCTTGGCATTTTTCTTCCTTGTTTTTAGCTTTGACATTTAATTTTCCGTCATGTACTAAACAACTCTGTCGTCATATACCTTTCCTTCAGTCATGAGGGAGCTTTGGCGAAACTTTCATTATGTGTATGAAAGTTTTTTTTTCACTAATATCACTTTCTTATCACACATATTGCTATTTCTCACCAATTTTTCTCATCAGATTTTTTTTTCAAGTGAAACATAACAAAATTTAATTTGATCAGTGTCTTAAGAGAAGATGCAGTTTCAATATATAGTGAGGATTATCTGTGATATGAGCTGTTAAAGATTTCTCTGTCAGTAGGTACTTCCATTTAGCAGTTTTTAATGACCCTCTGCACTGTAACTATAATCTTTACCAATCCTCTCCACCTTCCTCTTCTCTCCTGTGGTGAGTTTCTTTGTAGAATTGCTTCTCTTGTTCACTTCCTGCCGGGGGTACAATGCACCCACGGTGTGGTGGGAAAAAAAAACAAAAAAACAAGTGTTAAGAGGAAGTAGATGTCCCTTCCTTGAAACTGTACACTGAAGTATTGTCTGTAACAGGTAATGTACTGTATATCTACAGTATACATGCAAAATACACAGTTGTATAACTTGATATTATACAACACGATACTCCTGTAAAAGTAACACTGAATTTTTATTTGTAGTAATTAATGTTTGGAACAATATACCAAAATAAATTAACATATACATTCCTGCAAACGCTACACATATGTACCTAACGTAGTAACTTCATGTTATTTCATGTAATTATTGCTAAAAAAAGAAAAAAATTTCTCACTCTAAATTGCCTCTGTCATTGAGGCCCTGGTGTTCATACATCCAACTGCTGCCGATCCTAACTCCAGACAGCTCTCTCTCTCTCTCTCTCTCTCTCTCTCTCTCTCTGGTCTTTTCTTCCTCCTCCTCCTCCTCCTCCTCCTCCTCCTTGCTCACTTTTCTTTATTATCTTATTAATATTTCAAGTGTTACTACTACTACTACTACTACTACTACTACTACTACTACTACTACTACTACTACTACTACTACTACTACTACTACTACTACTACCACCACACTACTACACTACTACTACTACCACTACTACCACCACCACCACCACCACTACCACCACCACCACTACTACTACTACTACCACCACCACTACTATTAGTGCTTGTGCTGGTGCTGGCGCTGGTGCTGCTTATGTTGCTGCTGCTACTACTACTACTATTAATAATAATAATAATAATAATAATAATAATAATAATAATAATAATAATAATAATGATAATAATAATAATAATAATAATAACAATAATAACAATAATAATAATGATAATTATAATAATAATAAAAATAATAATAATAATAATGATAATAATAATAACAATAACAACAATAATAATGATACTATCAACAAAGAAAATAATAATGATAATACTAACAATAATAATAATAATAATAATAATAACAATAATAATAATAATAATAATAATAGTAATAATAATAAAATAATGATGATGATAATAATAATTATAATAATAATGATAATGATAATAACGGTAATAACATTATCATTAATGTTACTGCTACTACTACTACTACTACTACTACTACTACTACTACTACTACTAATAATAATAATAATAATAATAATAATAATAATAATAATAATAATAAGAAGAAGAAGAAGAAGAAGAAGAAGAACATTAATAATAATAATAATAACATTAATAATGATAATAATAATAATAATAATAATAATAATAATAATAATGATAATGATATTATTATTATTATTATTATTATTATTATTGTTATCATTATTATCGTTATTATCGTTATTGTTATTATTGGTGTTATTATCATTACTTGTAGTAACTGCTGCTGCTGCTGTTGTTGTTACCATTGCGATGGTGCTGTGTTGTTGCCTCTCGGCAGTGCTGGTGGCAGTGTTTATGAAGGTGCCAGAACATCTATCAATATTTCTGCTCACACGTCCTACTGCTGCCACTCAATTATTTTCCTTTTGTATCTCTTACTTATTACTTTTTCTTCTTTTATTCTCAAGCCATCTTTCTTTTCGTCAAACTATTTCGTATTACTTTTTTTTCAATCTGATCGCTATTTCTCCTCCTTCTCCTCTTCTTCCTCCTCCTCCTCCTCCTCCTCCTCCTCCTCGCCATTTTACCTGTAGCTTACGCCCGATGTTTTAGGAGGAAAGAGGAGGAGGATGGGAGAGAAGGGAACGACAAAGGTAATAAGGTGTTAGCAGAAACCATGCCAGAGATGGGACAGCTGTGTAATGCAAGGAGGAATGGCGTGTGTGTGTGTGTGTGTGTGTGTGTGTGTGTGTGTAATTCACCTCGGTCATCTCCTGGTCACCCAGCCAGTCTTCCCCATTACGGAGCGAGCTCAGAGCTCATAGACCGATCTTCGGGTAGGACTGAGACCACAGCACACTCCACACACCGGGAAAGCGAGGCCACAACCCCTCGAGTTACATCCCGTACCTATTTACTGCTAGGTGAACAGGGGCCACACATTAAGAGGCTTGCCCATTTGCCTCACCGCGCCGGGACTCGAACCCAGCCCTCTCGATTGTGAGTCGAGCGTGCTAACCACTACACTACGAGGTGTGTGTGTGTGTGTGTGTGTGTGTGTGTGTGTGTGTGTGTGTGTGTGTGTGTGTGTGTAGGATGTAGGGTGACATATAGGGAAGGGTGAAAGGACAAAAATACGAACAAGTAAATGTAAGTGCATGTAAGTGTATGGAAATAGAATGACGATGTTTGTCAAATTGTAGGCGAAGGAACTGTTTTTTTGAGAACAGTAAGATAAAACTAAAGGCGGAATACAAGTTTCCTCTTTCCTTCACCAATGTAGTATCGGCTTCCCAATCAACGGTGAGCAACGAGAGGCAGCCCCTGAGCAACAGGTGATCCATCTCTCGCAATAAAAGCAAACCAAGGGAGGAGAAACAGAATCAGCCAATGAAAGCTATATATACGTGCCGCTTTAGAGCTTCACCTCGTGGTAACAGTATCTCTTGTTTGCAGCGGCTATGCTTAAAGCTGTTACTGAGTTGAGTAATTCAGTTGGAGGGCAGGGAAAGGGTAGTGTTTTAGAGGAAGAGGAAGATGGAAGAGAAATAAAAAGAAAAGATGATGATGATGATGATGGTGGCGGTGATGGTGGTAGTGATAATTGTGATATGATGATGAAGTAAGAAAAATGAAGGTATCAAAGGTATTCCACCACGATTATCATTAACAACAAAGATACGAACATAAGCAGTCCAACAACAGCACCATAACAGCAACAGCAACAATAAACAATGAAACAAGACAGCCCTTACAGTCTCCCTTTAGCCGTGTGGTCAGGCTTAAGCACTCCTTTCCTACTCTCCCCTCTTCACTCCCCCTCTGCTCTATTCCCCCACAGCCCGCCCCTTCATTCCCTGCGTCACTCCCATCGGCCACCACGTATTTGTCGGGTCAATATTTAAGTTTCCTGCCGCCTTTTGACCCTCATCCTCGTTATTAATGCAAGGAACCGATCTTCACAATGCCCTCCTGTCCCCGGCCCACTTCTACGTATGTGTTCCTTTCCTCTCCACCTTGGCCAGCTCGCAAACACCATCGTCATCCCACAACACAACCACTACGTTTTATTTTTAGTGAGTTGTGTACCTGTTTCACTGCCTCTGTATATTCTTTTTTCCGACAACCGTTATACTTATCGTTCATCCATACTGGTAATACTATTGTAACATTGTTGTTCTTTTCAGGTGAGTGAGACACGAAGAAACCTGGCTTCTTTTCCCACCTATCTGGCAGTACTTGGTGGAAGCGGCAGGTACAGTGATAGTTGTTTTATTCACCTGGATGTGGCGTTGTCAAGGCCCGCAGGTAATAGTGATAATTGACAAGCAGCTCTCTGCGTCATACCACTTTAATAATGGTGGGAGGTAATCTGATGTATTCTAAGATAGTGTAAAAGTCTTATATCAGGTCCCCTCTTAACCTATACACGCTTTTGATAAACGTAGGTTAAGAGGGGACCTGATAGAAGTCTTTAAGTGGTATAGGGATTATAACAAAGGGGGACGTAAGCAAAATTCTTAGGATAACTAACCAAAATAGAACTAGAAATAATGGGTTCAAGCTTGTAAGATTTAGGTTTAAGAAAAGATATGAAAGAAATGGTTCTCAAATAGACAGGTTGGTGAATGGAAGGGAGCCAGTAATCAGGTTGTAAATGCTATAAGTCAATAGGGAGCTTTAAAAAAAATTACATAGATATCTAGATAAGGATGATGGGTGGGTATAGACAAATATGTTTCATATTGTGATTACCACTTGTAGGGCTTAAGGTTCTTGCAGCTTCCCTCATTTTCCTATGTTCTTATGTTCTTAAGGCAAAGTTCTTCAAAGTATGAGGAAGTAGAAATGCTGGGTCGCAAGATCTTGTTCAGTAGATCGCCACATCATAGACAGACATATGAACAATTTAGATATTGCTGTATGTATGTATTTATGTGTGTGTGTGTGTGTGTGTGTGTGTGTGTGTGTGTGTGTGTGTGTGTGTGTGTGTGTGTGTGTGTGTGTGTGTGTGTGAGTTCGAGCGATCGTAAGAGTGAAACTCTAACCAATCTGTGCAGTTTATATCTCCCCTAACTCTTCTGAATATAGTAATTTCTTCGACTACTTAACTTCCAAAGTGGAGCACATTCCGTCCCTCTGCCCTTTCGCAGAGATTTCCATCCTTGGAGATTTCAATGTTCACCACCAGCTATGGCTTTCATCTCCCTTCACTGACCATCCTGGTGAACTAGCCTTCAACTTTGCTATCCTCCATGACCTAGAGCAACTGGTGCAACACCCTACTCGTATTCCTGACCGTCTTGGAGACACGCCCAACATTCTTGATCTCTTCCTCACCTCTAACCCTTCTGCTTATGCTGTCACCCTTTCATCTCCGTTGGGCTCCTCCGATCACAATCTCATTTCTGTATCTTGTCCTATTTTTCCAATCCCTCCACAGGATCCCCCAAAGCAGAGGTGCCTCTGGCGTTTTGCCTCTGCCAGTTGGGGGACCTGAGGAGGTATTATGCTGATTTTCCCTGGAATGATTACTGCTTCCGTGTCAGAGACCCATCTCTTTGTGCTGAACGCATAACAGAGGTGATAGTGTCTGGCATGGAGGCGTACATTCCTCATTCTTTATCTCAACCTAAACCGTCTAAACCTTGGTTTAACTCAGCCTGTTCTCGTGCTATACATGATAGAGAGGTTGCCCACAAAAGGTACTTGAGCCTTCCATCTCCTGAATCTCATGCACTTTATATCTCTGCCCGGAATCATGCCAAGTCTGTTCTTCAACTTGCCAAACACTCCTTCATAAATAGAAAATGTCAAAATCTTTCAAACTCAAACTCCCTCGAGACTTCTGGCATCTAGCCAAAAACATCTCAAATAACTTCACTTCTTCATCTTTCCTCCTTTATTTCATCCTGATGGCACCACTGCCATCTCTTCTGTCTCTAAAGCTGAACTCTTCTCTCAAACCTTTGCTCACAACTCCACCTTGGATGATTCTGGGCTTGTCCTCCTCTCCTCCTCCCTCTGACTATTTCATGTCTACAATTAAAATTCTTCGTAATGATGTTTTCCATGCCCTCGCTGGCCTAAACCCTCGGAAGGCTTATGGTCCTGATGGGGTCCCTCCTATTGTTCTCAAAAACTGTGCTTCCGTGCTTGCACCTTGCCTGGCCAAACTCTTCCAACTTTGTCTATCGACTTCTACCTTTCCTTCCTGCTGGAAGTTTGCCTACATTCAGCCTGTTCCTAAAAGGGTGACCGTTCTAACCCTCAAACTACCGCCCTATAGCTTTAATTTCTTGCTTGTCTAAAGTTTTTGAATCTATCCTGAATAAGAAGATTCTCAAACATCTGTCACTTCACAATCTTCTGTGTGATCGCCAGTATGGCTTCCGTCAAGGTCGCTCTACTGGTGATCTTCTGGCTTTCCTTACTGAGTGTTGGTCATCCTCTTTTAGAGATTTCGGTGAAACTTTTGCTGTAGCGTTAGACAGATCAAAAACTTTTGATAGAGTCTGACATAAAGCTTTGATTTCAAAACTGCCCTCCTGCGGCTTCTATCCTTCTCTCTGCAACTTTATCTCAAGTTTTCTTTCTGACCGTTCTATTGCTGCTGTGGTAGACGGCTACTGTTCTTCTCCTAAATCTATTAATAGTGGTGTTCCTCTTTCTATTATTCATTAATGACTTTCTTAACCAAACTTCTTGTCCTATCCACTCCTACGCTGATGATACCACCCTACATCTTTCCACGTCCTTTCAGAGACGACCAACCCTTCAGGAAGTCAACAAAACACGCAGGGACGCCACAGAACGCCTGACTTCTGATCTTTCTAAGATTTCCGATTGGGGCAGAGAAAATCTAGTAGTTTTCAATGCCTCAAAAACTCAATTCCTCCATCTATCAACTCGACACAACCTTCCAGACAACTATCCCCTCTTCTTCAATGACACTCAACTGTCTCCCTCTTCCACAATGAATATCCTCGGTCTGTCCTTTGCTCATAATCTTAACTGGAAACTTCACATCTCATCTCTTGCTAAAACAGCTTCTATGAAGTTAGGTGTTCTGAGGCGTCTCCGCCAGTTTTTCTCACCCTCCAACTGCTTACTCTGTATAAGGGCCTTATCCGCCCTTGTATGGAGTACTCTTCGCATGTTTGGGGGGGTTCCAATCACACAGTTTTACTAGATAGGGTGGAATCTAAAGCTTTTCGTCTCATCAACTCCCCTCCTCTGACTAACTGTCTTCAGCCTCTTTCTCACCGCCGAAATGTTGCATTCCTTTCTATCTTTTATCGCTATTTTCATGCTAACTGCTCTACTCTACTGGTGACACAACCATAAAACCATCTGATTCCTTAAAGAACTTGGGTGTCTTCTTTGATAAACACATGCTGTTCGACACACACATAACAGAAATGACTAAGAAGGCCTTTGGCGTTTTGATGTTCATCAATAGAATAAAAGTGTTTTTCAGTAGTAAGGCCAGAAAGATTGTTATTCAAACACTTGTTCTCAGTCTTTTAAATTATGGCATGATGATATGGGGTACTACAAATAAGTCACAGCTAAAAAGAGTCCAGAAATTGTATAACTTCTCTGCTAAAGTGGCTGCGATCATGCTTCCCCTATCCTAAAGGAACTAAAATGGCTAAACATAACCAAAAAAATTCAATACGAACATTGTATATTCATGCACAACATAATATTACATGAATATCCTAACTGGTTATTCAACATCCCTGTGGTGAACCAAATTAATCAGAGAAACACGAGGCAACAAAATAATGTCTACACACCAAGAGCTAACACTGACTACGGCCAGAAATCAATTTTTATTAAAGGGCCACGAATATGGAACGCCTTGCCTCAAGAAGTTAAAGATATAACAAATGTCCACACATTTAGAAGAAGCCTCAGGGATCACATGCTGCACCATCATCTTCCTCATGCGTTCTAATATTAGTTTATCTTCTTGCTTATACTTATTTTTTATTTTAGATTTTTACTTATTAGTTTTTATGTCCTTCCCGTAAATTTATTGCTTTAGAATTTTAATTTACTGTTTTTAATCTCTTTCTTTGAGTTTTTACTACTTCAAGTTTTTAATCTTGTATTTGCTTCACTTCTTATGTGTGAATTTGACTCATTATTCTTTTGTAGCCCTATCACTGAATTTATTATATACATGTGAGGAAAACCATTGTAATAATGGAATATGGCAATAAATTCTAAAAATTCTAAATTCTAGAAATTCTACTGACCTTGCTAACTGCATGCCTCCCCTCCTCCTGCGGCCTCGCTGCACAAGGCTTTCTTCTTCCTCTCATCCCTATTCTGTCCAACTCTCTAACACAAGAGTTAACCAGTACTCTCAATCATTTATTCCTTTCACTGGTAAACTCTGGAACTCCCTCCCTGCATCTGTATTTCCGACTTCCTACAACTTGTCTTCTTTTAAGAGGGAGGTATCGAGGCATTTGCTCCCCAATTTTGGCTGACGCTTTGCCACTTTTTAGAGAGCCAGCACTCAAGTGGACCTTTTTTTTAATATTTTCCTTATTTTGCCCTTGGCTGGCCTCTCCCCTACATAAAAAAAACTCTCCTCCTTGTATATTAGCTTTGGGACTTAGTGCGAGAGACCGGATGTTTTCAGTCTCACGCTACACTAGTGGTAAACAGGCGAGCGACCAACGATTTGCACACTAGATAAACGCAGGAAAACAGTTATTTGTGTGTTTACTAGTAGGCAACAAATAATGAGCAGATAGTTTTCCTCATTTGCCAAAAGTTTGTTTGTGAAACCCTCGAGAAGTTTCAGGATGTATCAGAAAATATATTTTTCTTTCTTTTTTTTCATCAGATTCGTTCTTTCTGTTCCTGTGGAAGTGCACGTTACTCTTCGCGCTCTGCCAATGTTCGTTCCCTCTCCTTCCCTACTGGGACAAGGTCCTCGTTCTCTTCTGCCATGGGAAATTCTTCTTTCTTCCCTGCCAGTGTCCACCATTCCTCTTCCTACCAATGTGTGCCTCT
Organism: Portunus trituberculatus; assembly: GCF_017591435.1. Lineage (NCBI taxonomy): Eukaryota > Metazoa > Arthropoda > Malacostraca > Decapoda > Portunidae > Portunus > Portunus trituberculatus. The sequence continues at coordinate 2,025,011 of NC_059300.1, read as the reverse complement.
CTTCCTTCCCTGCCACTGTCCGTAATTCTCATTCAAACTCTTGGTCATCCCTCTTCCTCCACCATCAGCATGGAATCTCCGATTTTCCAAAATTTCCTTTAAAACAAAGCCACCCAGTAAATAGAACGGTACCTTACAATAGAATTTATCTTTTTTTGCTATAGTAAACACACACACACACACACACACACACACACACACACACACACACACACACACACACACACACACACATACACACACACAAACACACACACATCCCGGTAAGCAGCGAGGCAAATGGGCAAGTCTCTTAATGTGTGGCCCTTGTTCACCTAGCAGTAAATAGGTACGGGATGTAACTCGAGGGGTTGTGGCTTCGCTTTCCCGGTGTGTGGTATGTGTTATTTTGTGTCAGTCCTACCCGAAGATCGGTCTTTGAGCTCTGAGCTCGCTCCGTAATGGGGAAGACTGGCTGAGTGACCAGCAGGCGACCGAGGTGAATCACACACACACACACACACACACACACACACACACACACACACACACAGGCGGTGGTATAGTGGATAAGGTGGTGAGCGTGGGATCGGGCAGACGTCCACGCGTAGGTTCGAATCCCACCACGTACAGCCTTAAAACACTTTGGCATTTGTCGAGTGGTTTAAAGTTACCTACATGTCACCATGATACCCAGGTTCTAGGTGGTTACACTCAAGATGAGCATGGGCGATGAAATAAGGGTACCACTATAAATAAAATTGCCTGTGCCACTAATGGGCGGAAGCTGAACAGCGCTTCCCATACACTCTTCAAGTGTGCCTACAGGCGCTAGGCCTTACCGTAAAACACACACACACACACACACACACACACACAATATTATCACTCCATTCAGTATTGCCACCTAGCCACCCTGTCTACAATCAATCCCTGTCGCCTCATGAAGACTTCGTTATGCCTCTTTTTCTCCCCCCGTGCTGGAACTCATTTAGCATAAACATAGGAGACATGACTAATTCCTAATACAGTGTAAGATTCGATTTTTCTTTATCATTCAGCTTTCGTCATCTTTCTCATTCACTTTGGTGGGCTGCTTTTCCCTACACCCGCCGGTTTTTATTGGACCTAATCCATCCATCCTCTCCCTCCCCTTCATCCTCTCCTCCTTTCCTCCCTCCATCCCTCCCCCTTCCGTCCCACGTCAGTTCTCGATCTAATTTTGTGGGTGGAGGGATGGGCCCGCGTGGCCCACCTGGAGTGCAGCAAGAGGAGGCAACAGTCATTGACCTTTCATTGTCCTTCGTCTCTGCTCCCTCGCATCTACTTTATTCTTCTCTCTCTCTCTCTCTCTCTCTCTCTCTCTCTCTCTCTCTCTCTCTCTCTCTCTCTCTCTCATTTCCTTTGATCTTATTCCGGTAGTGTTTGGTGGGTTTTCTCCTTTACCTGACCTTCCGCGTGTGTTCATTCCTTCCTCCATTCCAACTACTTTCACACTTGTAGACACACACACACACACACACACACACACACACACACACACACACACACACACACACACACACACACACACACACACACACACACACACACACACACACACACACACACACACACACACACACACACACACACACACACACACACACACACACACACGGCCCGGTAGCTCAGTGGTTAGAGCGCTGGCTTCACAAGCCAGATGACCAGGGTTCGATTCCCCGGCCGGGTGGAGATATTTGGGTGTGTCTCCTTTCACGTGTAGCCCCTGTTCACCTAGCAGTGAGTAGGTACGGGATGTAAATCGAGGAGTTGTGACCTTGTTGTCCCGGTGTGTGGTGTGTGCCTGGTCTCAGACCTATCCCAAGATCGGAAATAATGAGCTCTGAGCTCGTTCCGTAGGGTAACGTCTGGCTGTCTCGTCAGAGACTGCAGCAGATCAAACAGTGAATTACACACACACACACACACACACACACACATTTAATACTTTATTTCTGTGACACATTTGAGAATGCAATATATTTAAGCAGTGAAATAAATGTCACCACTCACTAGGTATTCTCTCTCTCTCTCTCTCTCTCTCTCTCTCTCTCTCTCTCTCTCTCTCTCTCTCAACAGGTATACAGATATTTCATGATATTGAATTCCAGAAAAAAGTATGTCTTTCTTTTTGTCTTCTTTCACAACACCTGGAAGGAATTAAAGAGCAATGATGATGATGATGATTGTATTGATGATGTGTGTGTGATAATGGTGGTAATGATGATGATGATGGTGATGATGACATTACTTCTACTCTTACTACCACCACCACCACTACTGCTACTACTACCACCACCACCACTACTGCTACTACTACCACCACCACGACTATTACTACTACTTCCACTACTACTTCTACCACTACTATTTCCACTGTGACTGCTGCTACTACTTACGCTGAGGCCAACTGCAAAAACAAGAACTCTAACAACTGGAAATGTAACAATGACAATAATGATAACAACAACAACAACAACAACAACAACAACAACCATACAGTGAAAAAGGAAAGAAAAATAACATAATGGCAACTGTTTGAAAAAATATTGTGTAAATGTACAATGTTACCTTGCTCACACGCCTGCGGTTACCTAGCAACGAGTTCCTAGAGAGAGAGAGAGAGAGAGAGAGAGAGAGAGAGAGTTGCGAAGTTGAAATGAAACCTTCCTAGAATTTACAGTTGGTTTGTTTCTTGGTTTTTGTTTTTTTCTTTCGTATGTCATCAGTTGCCATGCAGTATTTTCATTACCGCGTAGTTTTCATTTCTACTTTCATTTTCTTCTTTTTCTTTCATATTTGGTTGTTGTTACTGTTGTTGTTGTTGGTGGTGGTGGTGGTGGTGGTAGTGGTGGTGGTAGTGGTGGTGGTTTTTCTCTTCTTCGTCTTCTACTTCTTCGTCGTCGTTGTTGCTGTTGCCATTGTTATTGTTGTTGTTGTTGTTGTTGTTGTTGTTGTTGTTGTTGTTGTTGTTGTTGTTGTTGTTGTTGTTGTTGTTACGGTGGTTCTTTTTTTCTTCTTTTTCATCTTTCTTCTTGTTTTTCTTGTTTTTCTTCTTTTCTTCTTGATTTTCTCCTTTTTCCTCCTCTTTGTACTTTCTTCCTTCTTCCCTTTCTCCTTCCCTCCTTACCTCCCTCCTTCCTCCCTCCTTTTCTCTCCCCGTCCCGTTCCTCCTCCTCCTCCTCCTCCTCCTCCTCCTCCTCCTTCTCCTCCTCCTCCTCTCCATCCACCTCCTCGTCTTCCCCCTCCTCCTGCTCCCTCTGGATGAAAACTTTTCCTGGCGTTCCTTTTAACAATTTCCCGTCTCACTGGGAGTGCTAATTCTGTGGCTCCCGCTTGAAAATTAAGAAGTAATGGTGGTGTTTTTCAGTAAGTTTCTCCATCGTTTCCATTCTTATCTTTCCCACCGAGGTAATGATATTTCTTTTCTTCTTTCCTTTTTATTTTTCTTTGCCTTCTTGACTCCATTTATTTATTGCTTTTCTTCCCATTTCCACTCCTTAAAAGTGGAAAGAGTTACTAAGTTGGTGACTCTCTAAAGCTGGAGAGAGAGAGAGAGAGAGAGAGAGAGAGAGAGAGAGAGAGAGAGAGAGAGAGAGAGAGAGAGAGAGAGAGAGAGAGAATCAATAGGATATAAGAGCAGTGTGGTGTCTACATTGAGTGTGTGTGTGGTGTGTGTGTGTGTGTGTGTGTGTGTGTGTGTGTGTGTGTGTGTGTGTGTGTGTGTGTGTGTGTGAGTGAGCTGCTGGGTGAAGGATGGGGCTGTGAGAGGTGCTTGGCGTGCAGTACAGAGTGAATGATGTGTCTGTGTGATTAAGCGTTGCGTTAAATGAATTTTGAGTAATAGTGTGAGAGAATAAGCGTAATGTGCGATGAATGATAACATGAGCGTGTGAGTGACTGAATGGATGTATGATATGACAAGGATGGGAGAGCATAAGTGAAAAATGCGTACATGAGTGACGGATGGTGAGTAATGTCGGAGGGGCTGCAGGGAAGGCCAGGTGTTGGTAGAATGCTGCAGCTTCACCTGAGTTAGCTTTTTCATCTCGTTGGTGGAGGGGAGAGCAGTTTGACGTGCGCTGTTTAAGATCCAAGAGAAAAGTGACTAAATACAATTATCTCTTTTTTCATATCGCTATCATATCAAGTTTAAAATCATTTCTTATCTTTTATTAAACGTTATGGGAAAGGCCTGGGTAAAAGGAGTAGTAAGAGTGACGCAATGTGCAGAGAGAGAGAGAGAGAGAGAGAGAGAGAGAGGTATGTGTTTATATTTCCACATGCATCTGTTTCATCCCGATTGCATAAAAAGAAGAAGGGAAGCCACAAGACAAATTTGAGGAGGTGTGTCTTAAGACGTAAATATTTGCTTTCCTCTCCTGCAACGTTGTCATGGATGTGAGAGGCAGCGCGTCTTTGTCGCCTTCACCTTCATCTTCGTCGCTCACAATTCGTCCGCTTCATTTCTGTAGCATTTCACTTCACAGTTTTCTTGAAAATTATTCGTAATAAAATCAATGTCATGGTGAAGATTGAAAAGAAACACAAAGCACCTGCCAGACTTCCTTCTATCCTCATCTCTCTCTCTCTCTCTCTCTCTCTCTCTCTCTCTCTCTCTCTCTCTCTGTCAAGGAGCAAGGCAGCTAGAGATGAAAGTGAAGAAAGATGGAGAGAAACCGTGTTTAGGAAGTTTCCAGAATAACGATTAATGTGGATTGTATCAAAAGTTTTGGCATGTTTGAAGCATTAGAAATGATGTCATCGGAATCCCTGATAGAGTTCAGTAAGCAAAGCTAGAAAATTATCCATACTGACTACCAGATATAAGGTTCAATTCAGGTACAGTATTTCAAAATCTTCCTTTTAAGGATGAACTCAAATAGACTCGAAAGTTTTAAAAAGACAAGAATTAAAAGCACAGTCACGAAGAACAGTAGAAAGGGCTCCATTAGGGCTATAAGACTTCAGAGATCATGGCACAGTAAACACCAGGACGAGGAAATCAAATAGCATGGACATTGTAGTCAGAGGGAGGAGATGGAGACACAAGCCCATGGAGCAGATAGCAAATGCCTCATAGAAATAGATCAAGAAAATAGCAGTGGAGCTATGTACATGAAACAGAACCGGAAAAATATGAAAATTTATAGATGTGTTTGATTCCAGAAATCAGGAATTGTTGATGTTGTTGTCGCTGTTGTTGATGTTACTGAAAGTAATACAGATATGTTATGGTATGTGCTAATACATATGACATCGTTACTAATATTACTGCTGATACAAGAATGTCGGTGACAAATAAAGATCAATTAAGAGCAATAGAAGACAAGCTTGAAGTATAATATTTCATTTAAGTAGTAAGGCGTGACAAAAGAATGGGATTTTTACTCATCGCACTAGTAATTACAGTTTTTTTTTATTTTTACTTTTTATCTATTTATCTATCTATCTATCTATCTATCTATCTATCTATCTATCTATCTATCTATCTATCTATCTATCTATCTATCTATCTATCTATCTATCTATATATATATATATATATATATATATATATATATATATATATATATATATATATATATATATATATATATATTCATTTATTTATTTATTTATTCATTTTCATTTATATATTTTTTTTTTATCTTTTTTTGCTGTGAGCAGTCTGCAGAGTCCCGGCATGGGCAAGGGCGCTCCTTCCCTTACTTCCTGACGCGCACTGCGACGCTAAAATACTTCTCAAAAATATGAAATTAACTGAAGTTAATCTTTCCTCTGGAGATTACTTCCTGCAGAGAGAGAGAGAGAGAGAGAGAGAGAGAGAGAGAGAGAGAGAGAGAGAGAGAGAGAGACAGGGTCAGGAAGGGAGAGAAGGGGAGATAAGAAAATTACACACACACATATATATATATATACTATCACTAGACATACAAACCAATCAAACAAATGGAAAGCAATGCAGACATACAGACAGACACAAAACAAGGCAGGCATCGAGACAGACAGATACCATGCACCATTTTAAGCTTTATACTGCAAGTGCAAAAAAGCAGAAAATGTGTGTTGCAATACCATACATATATTGTAGCTAAATAAACCGTCGTAAGAATAATTGCCATCTGACGCCTTTTATGGCCAAACGAAAGAGGCAAATAAAAGAAATCTCTAAAACTTTTGAGAGAGCTTTGTTGGGTTTCAGGAAATAAGTTACGCAAATAAGACTGGCAGATTGGCAAACGGGAAGGCCAGCAGGTAGGCAGGAAGGTAGGCAGGCAGGTAGGCAGGCCGGGAAACAGGTGGGCAAACAAGCAGGCAGCAGGCAGACAAGCAGGCGGAGAGGCAGACAAACAGGCAGGCATACAGCCAGCTGGGCGGGCAGTCTGGGAGGGAGGCTGACTGACAGGTTGGTAGGCAAGCAGACAGAGAGACAGAGCCCGCAAACAAGCATAAACAGAAAAGTAGACCGACAATATTACGTGAGAGAGTTTTAAAGAGATGAGAAATGATCTGAGGCGGGAGTAACGCTTCTCTATTAAATGAACTCACTGGAAAGCCTGAAAATAAAGACCTGTTATGACGTACACCTTGCTTGTTTAATTAAACAGATCTGCGCCTCAACAACATAAAGAAACTCGAGCTTCTCTCTCCACTGCACCTTTTACTGAAACACTGATTCAGAATGCTTAATGAAGTGAGAGAAAGTTTTTTACAGTATAATAAATAGGTTTCTCAGAACTGCTTACTATTTCATGTCGGCCTTTTTTTTTTTTTCTCTTCATTTTCCTCCATTTCATACGTACACTTCATCCCTCACTTGAGATCCTCCATACCCCCACTTCCCCACTGCTCACCTCCTTTTCTTTGTCTGTCCCAGCGGATATCTCTTGCTTTAGGTAGTTTACTTTGACAAACACGGCTTCTTCTTCTTCTTCTTCTTCTTCTTCTGCTTCTGCTTCTGCTTCTGCTTCTTCTTCTTCTTTTTTTTCTTCTGCTTCTTCTTCTGCTTCTTCTTCTTCTTCTTCTTCTTCTTCTTCTTCTTCTTCTTCTTCTTCTTCTTCCTCCTCCTCCTCCTCCTCCTCCTCCTCCTCCTCCTCCTCCTCCTCCTCCTCCTCCTCCTTGTTGTTGTTGTTGTTGTTGTTGTTGTTGTTGTTATGGTGATAGTGGTAGTGGAGTTGTGGTGGTGGTGATGGTGGTGTTAGTGTTGTGTTTTTGTTGCTGGTGGTGGAGGTGATCGTGTTTTTATTTTCTTCTTCTTCTTCTTCTTCTTCTTCTTCTTCTTCTTCTTCTTCTTCTTCTTCTTGTCTAATGAATCGATATTGGTATCAGCGGCTCTTCTCTGTTGTCGCCTTTCTCTCTCTCTCTCTCTCTCTCTCTCTCTCTCTCTCTCTCTCTCTCTCTCTCTCTCTCTCTCTCTCTCTCTCCGCTTAAGCCTATTTCTTCCCCTATTTCTTTCTCTCTCTACTTGATTCCTTGCCTACCTTCACTGGACCACCCTCTTTCTCTCTCTCCTGCACTGTTGGTTCATCTGCTTCCATTCTACCATTGTTTCCTCATTCTCTCTGTGACATTCCCATCAGCCAACGCATCATTTTCATTTACATCCTCTTTAGGTATTTTTTCTTTTTTCATCATTCTTACTGTATTTTTTTTCTTCTTTTCAACAAATTTTTTTTTATACCATGTGGGCTTTTCACGGGAATTTATGGGCTAAAGAGGATACTTTTTTGGGGTACCTCCTATCTCAAAGCCCACCCGATAGGAAACCGTTGCCCCGAGTGAGGAAGCCCAACCTACACTCGGACCGTGGACAGGATTTGAACCCGTGCGCTTGGAGATCCCTCGGACCCCAAAGCACTCATGGTTCCACTCTTTTGGCCACTTCTCTGTCCACTATCGTTCTATCGTCCTATACAAGTGGTGAAGATGTGTTCGTTGTTATCTGAGTTGGGTGATGCTTCCTCTCTTTGTCTCATCTGCCTGTGTTGGTTGAGGAGCGGTGCTGAGAGAATGAAGGTGACTGAAGGAAGAAAGAAGGAAGGAAGTGCTGGAAAGAAAAACAAAGGAATGGAAGAATAATGTAAAGAGAGAGAGAGAGAGAGAGAGAGAGAGAGAGAGGAATGGCGAAGGACAGACACACATATTACAGGCATTCTTTTTTCGTTATGAGAAAGAGAAAAACCTAAATGTGTAAAAAAAAAAGAAAAAGAGAAAAAAAGGGACAAAAGTAAGGCAAAAGAAATCTGAAGTGGAGAAAGAAGAGAAAGAAGAAGAGAGAGAGGAAGGGAGGGAGACTCATAGTTTTCTCGTTCTTACCTGTCTTGAGAGCAGCTGGGGGCGCTCTCAGCCTGCTGGAGGAAGACCCTCAACAATGTTCTGAGCCTGGAGGTGTGGAGAAGGAAAGGGAAACAGGTGCTCATTAGAAAAAGAAAAAGAAAAATCATAAAAAGGAGGCGACACCAGAGAGAGAGAGAGAGAGAGAGAGAGAGAGAGAGAGAGAGAGAGAGAGAGAGAGAGAGAGAGAGAGAGAGAGAGAGAGAATTAATAATGTAGATGCTGGAAGGTGAGAATGACACAAACAGATTAAAGTTATTATGGCGTGACAAGGAATAACTGCTTCTTAAGAGGAATGTGTCAGACGGACAGCGAACCTTAATTAGAAATGTTACTTGATATGATGCTGAGCCGTAAAACTGATGCATGTTATATTTTTGTTCATATTTGCATCTTTTCCTAACTCCCTTATTTTTTCTATTTTCTTTCCTTACCTTTCAGTAACACACACACACACACACACACACACACACACACACACACACACACACACACACACACACTTTTCCCATCCAGCTACATCATTTCCCTCTTCTTCCACTCGTTTTCCATAAGAGATTCTCTTTTCCTTCCCTCCCCTTTGATCTAAACATTCATTTTAATCTAACAGTCCTTTGTTTTCTTGGTACTTACTTCACGTACATCCATTTCACATCGTTTTCTTTACCTCGTCTTTACTTTTCTTCCTCTCTTGTGCCATTGCCCTTATACCATTACCGTTCTACCTACCTATTTTTTTTTTTTTTTTTTTTGTATTTACATCCCCTGCATCAATTCCGCATCGTTTACTCTACCTTGTTTTTAGTTTTCGTCCTCTCTTATCATTGCCGTCTTCCTCTCACCGCTACCTAAACTACCCATTATATGTCGAGCTCTAATATCTTCCTTGCCTCTCATCTCCTTTACTTACGTTGCTGTAACAAGTGATGATCATTGTTCCGCCCCATCATCGACTTAATAGTGACATTTAACACTTCCTGGATGCACTACAATATTACCGGTTTTTTTTTTTTTTTTTTTTGCCACACCCGTTCTTTTTTTTTTTTAATTTTTTTATCTAACTTCAAACTGTTTATATTTTTCTCCTTTAAATTGCTTCTCTCTCTCTCTCTCTCTCTCTCTCTCTCTCTCTCTCTCTCTCTCTCTCTCTCTCTCTCTCTCTCTCTCTCTCTCTCTCTCTCTCTGTCCCTTCACGTTTTCTTTTCCTTTATTTACATCAGTCTTTATTTTTCCTACCCTTCTTCATAAATTCTCAAGTAGTGCCTTCCCTCCCTTTAACATCTCCCCCCAGCCTTCCTCTTAACCCCATTTTTGCCGCACACCTCTTCACAAGCTGCCTCATCCTCCTTCGTGATCTCCCCTTGCCCTCCTCCACCTTCTCCTTCTCTTCCTTCTCCTCTTCCTCCTCCTCCTCTTCGCCATTGTGACAACCTTATATTATATTTTGAAGTAAAAGATAAGAGGGTTTGCACGCCTTGGAGGAAATTAATTACAAGGGTAGCAACTGGAAGAAAAAATATAAAAGATGGAGATGCGCGCGAACCAATGAGCATCCAGAGTTGTGCTGACGTCACTAGGAAGAACTGCTGTCATTGGTCGGTTGTGTTATTGAGGAATGTGTTGAGTTGCGTCGGAGATGGAAGGCTGCTGTTACTACTCTCTCTCTCTCTCTCTCTCTCTCTCTCTCTCTCTTTACTAGTATGGGAACTTTTATATTCTTTCCGCTCGAGAGTCTCGCTTCATCCCTCTCGTCTGTTATTTTTCTCTTTCTTGATCCGTTTTCTATGCTTTCTCTTTTCTTCCTGCTCCCCTGTAATTCTTTTTTTTCTCTGTCGTTCTTTTTCCTTGCTTCCGTATTCGTTATTTTCTTTCTCTTATTCGTCTATTTAGATCCCAGGAGCTTTAAAACTACGAAGTCACGTGGAATGAGAAATGCGAGAACGTCATCGGGTATTTGGAGGAGAAAAATACGCTTGGGAAATGAAACACAGGTAAAGCTACATTGGAAAGTAAGATATCACCATAAAAAAATGTCAGTTTTTATCATTATCATGAGAAGTGAAAGGTGAAGAAATGATGGTATGTTTTGTTTGTTTTGGGTTATTTTTTTCATGATGACGTTTGTTCTTGTTTTTTTTTTTTATATATATATAATGATGTATTTATCTATTATTTGATGCTTTTTTGTACTGCGAATGTTGTCTTGTGATGCATTGCTACTTTTCGCTACATTGAATATCTGTTTTCATGTGCTGTTTGGTGCTACTTTGGTATGCGGTCTGCGTGTCATTAAGTTAGTTTGGCATGCGATCAACGCTTTATATTGTCATCCACAGCAAAAGAGAATATACTTTTTTACTTTTGTTATCAAGAGGCAGTGAAAATACTTGTTTTGGTCTCGAGAGAATGTCTGGTTGGAAAGTCTGAAGCATGACTGGAATGTCTGAGTGTCGGAGCTTCGGTCTCGACTCAACAAGCTACATGTAGCAACAGCACATTTTCATCCGGCATAAACGTTGTCTTGATGGGCGATCTGCGCTCCCTTCCTTGAGTTTACCTACTTAGTGACATCTGAATGTCTAAAAGAAAAAAAAATACGTTTTACAATGAGGTTACAGACGAGACTAAAGCAGTTGCATTTATCAGTTTGGAAGTTATCTTTATGTAAAATTCTATAATAATTCTCATTATTATGATCTTATTCAAATTTTATATGATTCGGTGTATGACTGGATAGGTAGAAGTGCAGAAGCAATCAGTGGTTGGATGTTACCTTTTCTCACCAGTCACATACGAACATGTGCTCATTTACGGGAAAGGAGCATGCAAAGTACACTCAAAATACTCCGGAGCAAAGCTGCCTCGCCTTGTCTTCTTGATCAGGCGACTCTTGCATACTCGTAAACCAAAGCCATTTTTCATTTACCATCGACGATTTTATATTCAGATCAAAATCTAAATGATGTTTGAGAATTTTCTGCCAAAATTCGTTGGCTGTCGGGTCCGGCCTGGGGACCAATTCAGGGAACTGGCAGCAGGTCCTTCTTTACCTTTGTGGCCTCAAGCTTCAAAGGTAATCTTCCATTTGTAGCGTCTCACATTAGGTAACTCGTCATGAACGAGGGCACTCTGTGCACCATGCACCAGACACTGGCAGGACGAGGGTTCTTTTGGGGTGATAGGGCTCACTTTTTGACAGTGGTTAGGGTGCGCAAGGTTGTATCGTCACTGTCCTCACACCCACGGGACTGGGGTGGACTCTTGGGGAGAAAGAGTTCATCCCAGGATATGTGTAGGTAGGTTGACTTCAGTGGCGCGTATCACGCCACGCCCGCATCGTTATCACTGAAACTTGCATCGTTATCGTGGAAAATCGCATCATTATAATGAAAACTCTTATCGTTATCGTGGAATCGCATCGATATCGTAATAACTTTTATCGTTATCGTGGAATCGCATCGTTATTGTGTAAAGTCGTATCGTTATCATGGAAAAGCATCGTTATCATGAAAACTCGTATAGTTATCGTGGAATTGGATCGTTATCGTGGAAACTCGTATCATTATCGTGGAATCGAATTGTTATAGTGGAGTCGCATCGTTATCGTAGAAACTGTAATCTCATCGTTATCGTGGAAACTAGAATTGCATCTTTATTGTGGAAACTCTTATCGTTATCGTAGAATTGTATCGTTTGTGGAAACTCGTATCGTTATCATGGAATCGCATCGCTTTCTTCGTTATGCGCATCTTATTCATCTTTATTTCATTATTTATACATCTTTTTATTTTATTTACATCACCTTAATTTTCAGCATTTCGGTTTACATAGAACTGTGCATGACTCGTATGATGTAATATCTAGCAGTACAAGTCCTCTCTCATAAAAAGTCCAGCAAAGCTCGATATTTTTTCTAACAAATCATATAATTTCGGGATATGAAGTATCTACATACTTTTCTACATCATTATGGATCAGTGTTACAATTTCTTGAATTTCCATATTTCATTTGAAAGATTCACTGAGCCCCTTTTCATTGGCTCTGTAATATAATTGAATTGCTTCTGCCACTAAAGTATGTTTCATTGTTTCTTTTTTTCATATCTATCGATGCGTTTATTATTATTCTTTTTAAATTAATACATGCATATGTACAATAATTCATGTAAGCCATAATGAACAAAATGAAATATGTAGATCACATCCCAAAGTGGAATTTGACTCTTGTAGATCACGTTGGCGGTGTATATCGCTTACCAAAGCAGCACCTCTCTTTCTATCCTCCAATGGTTTGATCTACTTGTTTGTTTTTATTTGTATTTATTTATTTTGGTGTATCGTACCTGCGTTCTATCCCCGCCATCCTGATTCCGCTCTACCATCCACAGCGACACGCGGAACATGACGCCGCTTTAATAACATACAAGACGCATCACACACACACACACACACACACACACACACACCGCCTGTGCCTGTGCACTTTCTCTCTCTCTCTCTCTCTCTCTCTCTCTCTCTCTCTCTCTCTCTCTCTCTCTCTCCACGGAGGTGCAGAGGTTTACTTACGGCAGAGCGCTTGTTGTTTATTACTGAGTGGTCTGTGTCTGTGTATGTGTCTGTGTCTGTGTCTGTCTGTGTCTGTGTGGTGTTCGTGCCCGGCACTGTGATGCACGTAACAAATGAGTGTTTCTAAATCAAACATAGAATATTCGTAGTTTGTCGAGATTTTACTGCTCTCATTTCGCAGCATTTTTATTCTCATTTCCATTTTTTTTTAACTCACGTTTATTTTTGCGAGAGTTTCAGATATTTTATATTTGTGTTTTTCTTTCATATGCATCTCAATTTTGACTCTCCCAGGCACATGCTGCAGTTTATGTGTAAATATATATATATATATATATATATATATATATATATATATATATATATATATATATATATATATATATATATATATATATTCAGGATTTAATATTGCTTCGCTACAGTCTGCAGTATGGTTTTCTCTTTAGTGTTCTTTTCCTCTAGCCTCATCTCCCTCTGTTTTTACGTTCTTATTTGCCTATTTTTCCTTCTTCTTCCTTTTGCTTGTTGTTTTCACTATTAGTATAAGAGTAGCATTACAAGAGAAATATAGAAAAGCTCCAGAGATAATTTCCGCAGCAGTGACATCGAGTATGAAAAAAGAGTCACTCGTTGTAGGAATGGAAAAGATTCCATTTTGAAAAGATATTTGTCTCACTCCTGTAAAACAGGAAAAAAAATTCAAAAGAATGCTGAAGAGTTTTCCAGCTTAATCTGCCCCACAGACTCACTCACTCGATTAAGTATAAGTTATAAGTATACACAATACACACACACACACACACACTCTCTCTCTCTCTCTCTCTCTCTCTCTCTCTCTCTCTCTCTCTCTCTCTCTCTCTCTCAAAAAAAAAAAAAAGATAAATAAATAATAAATAAATAAATAAATAAATAAATAAATAAATCAAATAAATAAATAAATAAAAAGAAATAAGGAAATGAGGGAAGCTGCAAGAGGTCAGACCATTCCAGACCAACAAGTGGCAGTCTCTGTATGAACGTATCTACCTTTTTCAACCTATTATCCCCATACATGTATTTCTCTAATCTTCTTTTAAAGCTCCCTATTGACTTAGAACTAGCAACCTGATTACTGAGACCGTTTCATATATCAACCACTCTTTTAGAGAACAAGTTCTTTCCCATTTCTTTCTTAAATAAAAAAAATTCAAGCTTGAACCCATTATTTCTGGTTCTATCCTGGCTACTAATCCTAAAAAGAAAGAGCATAAGTCCTATTTTTCATAACCCTTATGCCATTTAAATATTTTTATTAGGTCCACCTCTTAATCTGCGTCTCTCTAAGGAATGGAAATTTAATATCATCAATCTCTTTTCGTGATGAATATCCCTCACTCCCTGTATCCTTTTAGACATTCTCACTTTTGCACTGATTCTAATAGACGTATGTCATTCCTATAGTGTGGGGACCAGAATTGTGCAGCATAATATAGACGTTGCCTGACCAGCGCCAAATATAACTTTGATATTATTTCGGTGTCTTCTGCTTTTAATACTCATAAAGATTAATCCTAGTACCTTCTTTGTCTTAATCATGGCTTCTATGCATAATATTTCATATTATACGTCTCTCATTTTACAGTGCGTGATATTCTACGATCTTGTATTTGAGTGTTGTCTTAAGTATATCTATTTTTCCAACTCCGATACTTAAAAAACATGCAATGCAAAACTTTATATGGGGTCAAAAAGAGAAGACGTGTCTGCGAGAAAGAGGGATATATATATATATATATATATATATATATATATATATATAGAGAGAGAGAGAGAGAGAGAGAGAGAGAGAGAGAGAGAGAGAGAGAGAGAGAGAGAGAGAGAGAGAGAGAGAGAGAGAGAGAGAGAGAGAGAGAGAGAGAGAGAGAGAGAGAGAGAGAGAGAGAGATTAAGGACGAGTAAGGACACAGGATGGAGGAAGGAAGGAAGACGGGAAACCATTAGCAGGAAGATCCAACTGTTGTAATATTGTTTGTTCATTCCTCCTCCTCCTCCACCTTTTTCTTTCTCTCTCTCTCTCTCTCTCTCTCTCTCTCTCTCTCTCTCTCTCTCTCTCTCTCTCTCTCTCTCCATTCTTTCTTTCATATTACCTTTGTCTTCCCCACTTTTTGTCGGCTTGCCTCTTAACTCGTCTTGACTCTTCCTCCTCCTCCTCCTCCTCCTCCTCCTCCTCCTCCTCCTCCTCCTCCTTCTCCTCCTCCTTCTCCTCCTTATCCCTCTCATTTTCTCCTGACTTTTCATTCCTGCATGTCTTTTTAATCTTATTGATTATATTTGCTCTCTTTTTTTCATCTCTTTCACTTGTTTTTGTTCTTTCTTTTCTTCTCCTTGTTCTTCTTTTCATCAGTATCATCATCATCACCATCATCATCATCATCATCATCATCATCATCATCATCATCATCATCATCATCATCATCATAATCATCAGTAGCAGCAACTAGCACCATCATCAACAATAACAGGAGCATCATTTCATCTTAATTTCGTGTAGTTTGACAGTTTCCTCTCTTATAATATACTTCGCCTCTCTCTCTCTCTCTCTCTCTCTCTCTCTCTCTCTCTCTCTCTCTCTCTCTCTCTCTCTCTCTCTCTCTCTCTCTCTCTCTCTCTCTCTCTCTCTCCTATCACTCCGATATCACTCTAAATCCTGGGCTATGACAGGATAAACCTTCATTCTGCCAGTATCCTCTTCCCTATGTGTGTGTGTGTGTGTGTGTGTGTGTGTGTGTGTGTGTGTGTGTGTGTGTGTGTGTGTGTGTGTGTGTGTGTGTGTGTGTGTGTGTAATTCACCTCGGTTGTCTGCTGGTCACCCAGCCAGTCTTCCCCATTACTGAGCGAGCTCAGAGCTCATAGACCGATCTTCGGGTAGGACTGAGACCACATCACACACAACACACACCGGGAAAGCGAAGCCACAACCCCTCGAGTTACATTCCGTACCTTTTTACTGTTAGGTGAACAGTGTGTGTGTGTGTGTGTGTGTGTGTGTGTGTGTGTGTGTGTGTGTGTGTGTGTGTGTGTGTGTGTGAAAACCTAACCAGAATTAGATGGAAGGTGGTACAAATGATAAAGTGTGAGTCTCCAAATTTACTGACACGTCTCTATGCTGATAAAAAAAAAAAAAGTCTCGTTATCATTTAAGTTGCTCTGCGTGGCTGGCAGTAAGCACTAGCGCGGATGGCTCAGACCTGCTCGTCCACTCAACCTCTCTAGATTGACAATGGAAAAACCGCACAAGTGTTCAACAGGGACGACTGACACACCTGCAGCAACTGTTATGGAAAGTAAGGCTGAACACTGACTAGTGCTCATCCAAAGCGGCTTTACTTCCTCTTTAATCATAACTACATATCTTTTTAGCTCTTCCTGCTCCTCCTCCTCCTCCTACTTGTCCTCCGAACCCTTCTCTACTTTGTCTGTCTCTACTACTACTACTACTACTACTACTACTACTACTACTACTACTACTACTACTACTACTACTACTACTACTACTACTACTACTACTACTACTACTACTGCTCGCTGTTTCTACCACTACCATTTCTACTACTACCACCATTACTACTACCACTGCTACTACCACCACTGTTTCTTTCTGCTACCATTTCTGCTACTGCACCACCTTCACTACTGCTGCACCACCACCACCACTGCTGCTGCACCACTGCTGCTGCACCACCACCACCACCACTGCTGCCACTGCCACCACCACTGCACTGCAACACTGCTGCTGCTGCACCACCTGCACTGCACCACTGCACCACCACCACCACTGCACCACCACTGCCCACTGCTACTGCACTGCCACTGCACCACCACCACTACCACCACCACACACCACCACCACCACCACCACCACCACCACCACCACCACCACCACCACCACCACCACCACCACCACCACCACCACCACCACCACCACCACCACCACCATTACTACTACTACTACTACTACTACTACTACTACTACTACTACTACTGCTGCTGCTGCTGCTATAACTAATGCGCTACTGATGCTATTATTACTACTGGGTTTTTTTCCCCCACTCGGCCACCAGCTTCGTCTCTGCGCTAGTCCTGCAGTTCGAGAAAGTACCCCAGTTCTTTGTTCACGTAGCTATATTGAGCTTCTAAGGATTTTCCATTAAAAGCTGCGTCTTAAACTTTTAAACGAGTTAAGCTAAAACCAGGAAATGCTATATATGTTATTCTGTTTTTTTTTTTTTTTTCGAGATTCCACGGCATGTAATACGGTATCTTTGAGTTCAACGACCTGTCTCTGGTAGGCGTGGCGGTATATATTTTGATGCCCAGAGGAAACAATTAAACATAAGTGTACTGGAACTGAGCACATCATCAGTTAGAATATGAAAGTAGGTAGCAAGAGTAAGGAAGGTGTATGTTCTCATGGAGCAGAGGAGGCCGGCGCAAGGTGTGTCAAAGTGTGGAAAGAAAAGAAATAGGAAGGTGACACGTGACAAGTGTGGTATGTCTGTGATGAGAATGTACGTTAGATAAGCTCGCTGTGTGTGTGTGTGTGTGTGTGTGTGTGTGTGTGTGTGTGTGTGTGTGTGTGTGTGTGTGTGTGTGTGTGTGTGTGTGTGTGTGTGTGTTTCACTGTTTCACTGTATGATCTGCTGCAGTCATGACGAGACAGCCAGACGTTACCCTACGGAGCGAGCTCAGAGCTCATTATTTCCGATCTTCGGATAGGCCTAAGACCAGGCGCACAACACACACCGGGACAACAAGGTCACAACTCCTCGATTTACATCCCGTACCTACTCACTGTTAGGTGAACAGGTGCTACACGTGAAAGGAGACACACCCAAATATCTCCACCCGGCCGGGGAATCGAAACCCGGTCCTCTGGCTTGTGAAGCCAGCGCTCTAACCACTGAGCTACCGGGCTGTGTGTGTGTGTGTGTGTGTGTGTGTGTGTGTGTGTGTGTGTGTGTGTGTGTGTGTGTGTGTGTGTGTGTGTGTGTGTGTGTGTGTGTGTGTCTGCCCGCGCGCGCACACGTGTGTGAATGTACTACGAAACAAGGAAGACGGTAGAGGACAACATGTAGGTAAACATAAAGAGAGAGAGAGAGAGAGAGAGAGAGAGAGAGAGAGAGAGAAAGTGCGTCGACGTACAGAGAGGGGAAAGCCGCTTGAGCCCTGAAAGATATATGACCATTATTGACTTCTGTAACTCTCCAGCAATGTGTCATGAGAGCTGCTTGTGCTTCTCCCTGAAGACATCGCGGTGGATTGGTAAATGATGGGGAGAACGTGTGAAAAAGATGATAGATGAGAAGAACCTGAGAGGGAGAGGTGAAAAGGAGGAAATAAAGTTGTTGTTTTTTTTTGTACATAAGGAGGATATTGGCAGAACACATAAAAGTAAAGGAAAAAAATAGCAGTATCGTTCCTTAAAAGATTCACGAGAAAGTATTTCAAATCATACTTTCAACGTTAACCAATGAAAAGAATGAAAGAGTGAAGTTATTGGTCAGGCCTCACGTTAAGATGGTGGACAGAATAGTGTTGAAAGTAAGTAGAAAAAAATGTGCCGCGAGACCGATGAAGAGAAAGGAATATGTAGTTTGCAAGTTCAGAAAGACAATAACCATGGAAATAAAGGTAAAGGTTAGTAAAGGATGAGAGTGAGAAGGTGAGTGTCAAAAAAAAAAAATTGTGAGAAAATGATAAATGAGAAATAGAGTAAAGAAAATATAGAATAAAAGATGAATGTAAAAGAAGAAATAGGACAATGGTATAAGATTGCAAGAAAGTAAAAAAGAATTAGATAAGGCTGTGGAAGTATATTTGTACGTTGAAGAAAAAATGTTAGTATGACATAATCAAATCAATAAAGACTTACATAGAAGATTATATTATTTATAATAAAAGAAAGCACAAAACCGTCAAACAAAAATAAAGAACAGATAAATAAACCAACGCTAAGTATAAAAGGATGAAAAACGGGAAATAGCTGAAGATAAAGAGTCCAAAGTAGTTATGAAAAATGATGAAGAAAAGTACTGACTCAATATGGAGCTGGAAATGTGAGAAAGCAATGCGTTGGCTGACCAGGAGTGAGATCTGAAAAGTGAGAGAGGAAAAAAGGAAAAAAAAAGAAAAGTTTAGAGAAGAGCGGTTTTGTGAAGAGGTATAGAAAAAAAACGAAGGAAAAAGAGAGAAGGAGGCCACAAAATAAGTTAACTATGGAGATGAGAGTGAAGAGATGAAGGGAGAGAATATTGGGAAGGGGAGAAGAAAGAAAGAAGACTTTTCAAGGGAGATAAAGAGAGAAAGACTGAAACAAAATAATGAAGAGCTGAAAACACAAGAAATCCTAGGAAAAGACAAAAAGTTGGGAACGAAAAGATAAAATAAAGGAGAAAACAGAAGATGAAAGGGAGACTTTGTAACAATAGATTACAATATCACAATTCAGAAGAAATGAAGATATATTAAAAAAAGATGGGACGGGACATGAGGGATAAAAAGAGACCAGTGTCAAGGAAAGAGGGAGGATAATGAAAAAAAAATATATAGAAAAGAAAAAAAGATAAAATAGGAGGAAGTATGAGTAACAAAGGTAACAAATATAAAAAGATTTGAGATGGATTTATGAATAAAAGTAAAACAAGAAAAATAAAGAAAAAGAGAAAATAGAACAAGAGGGAAAAAGACAAATAGAACGTGAGACATAAAGATGGGGACGATGACTGCAGAGAGAGAGAGAGAGAGAGAGAGAGAGAGAGAGAGTAAGGGTGAAAGGAGACAAGGAACGCCAGATACGAGAATAGAAGAATGGATGTGGAGAGAAAACGCACTTACAGAGATGGAGAGAACTAAGAGAAAAAAAAAATAAATAGGAAAGAGAGAGAGAGAGAGAGAGAGAGAGAGAGAGAGAGAGAGAGAGAGAGACTCATTAGGATAAAGGGTCGCTACATTATGTAAATTGCTCGTTTGGTTCGACCCTTCCTTGCCTCCCTGACTCTGCCCACTCCCTTCACCGCACACCGACTGGCGCCCGATGGTTCATGACGATGCTCTTGTGTGCCTCTTGCTGCTCACTCACGCTCCCAACACTGCTATTCCTCTTACCCACAATTCCCCCTCCCCACCATCACCATTCCATCACACTTGCAACCTCTCTCTCTCTCTCTCTCTCTCTCTCTCTCTCTCTCTCTCTCTCTCTCTCTCTCTCTCTCTCTCTCTCTCTCTCTCTCTCTCTCTCTCTCTCTCTCTCTCTCTCTCTCTCTCTCTCTCTCTCTCTCTCTCAGTCCTTGTTCCTTCACCCCTTGTCCCAGGAGTTCGTGTCGTTTTTCCCCTCGTGTTTCTTTGATTTCAAGTGACATCCTTGTTTTACCCTCTTCTTCTTTCTCTTCCTCCTCCTCCTCCTCCTCCTCCTCCTCCTCCTCCTCCTCCTCCTCCTCCTCCTCCTCCTCCTCCTTGTTCTCTTCGTTCTCTTGGTGTATCTTTCTACCTTTTCTCTCCCGCTTTCCTGTTTTTTTTTTTCCCTCTCCGTGTCTCTTTCTTCTTTCCTCCCCTGGAGCTGTCTGACATAGAGAGTCAGCCTGGCGTAACATGTGAGGTGGTTCATAAGTTGGCCTGATTTCTCTCTCTCTCTCTCTCTCTCTCTCTCTCTCTCTCTCTCTCTCTCTCTCTCTCTCTCTCTCTCTCTCTCTCTCTCTCTCTCTCTCTCTCTCTCTCTCTCTCTCTCTCTCTCTCTCTCTCTCTCTCTCTCTCTCTCTCTCTCTCTCTCTCTCTCTCTCTCTCTCTCTCTCTCTCTCTCTCTCTCTCTCTCTCTCTCTCTCTCTCTCTCTCTCTCTCTCTCTCTCTCTCTCTCTCTCTCTCTCTTTTACTTAAACTAATATACAAGGGCTTAAAGCAAATGTAAAACATAAATATATACATGAGTGAAATTTTTTTTACATAAGAGCTTATTCTACTTAATTAACACAGCACTAGTGTGGGAGTTTGTGTTTTTCGCCACCTGTGGGCAGCCACTTTCACTTGCTGTAGCTTCATTGTTTGTTTGTCACTTGTCGCTGCCGTGAACGCGTTCCACAGTCTGGCTGTTCTGGCTGTGTAAGATCGCTGGTGCTGCCGCGAGTGTGATCGAGGCACGTGCACCAGCATGTCACTGGAGGTGGTTGCCCTGTGGACTCCCTCTGGACAGCTCGTGCTGGGAGCCTCAGTGAGCTGAGGTGAGGTACCTTCAACACTCAGGCCTTGTGTTGAACCACCAGAGCCGACAGGTCCCACCGATGCTCCAGCGACGTGACTCCCGTCGGCTCCTCCTGTTGCTGCTGCTGCTGCTGTGCGTCCATCCTCACCAGCCGCAGGGCACGGCGCATCACAGCGTCCTGTCTCTGCAGGTGAGTGGCAACACTCGACTTCCAGGACAGGTTACTGTACTCCATACAAGGCCGTATCTGAGCCTTGTAGAGTGTAAGGATGCCCCGGGAGTCAAGGCTTCCCGCCATCCGACGCAGGGCAGAGACACGCAGGGACGCCTGGTGGGCCACAGCAGCAACATGGCGGTCGAAGCACAGGGCACAGTCCACTGTCACTCCCAGCAACTTGATGGATTCCTGGAGGGGAAGTATCTGTCCTCCAAGGCACAGACGTCCTGAGACGGCCAGGGAGGCAGCTGGGGACCGTGAGATAACCATGGCCTGCGTCTTCTCTGGCACGAAGCCTACTTGCCACGTCTCTCCCCACTCCGTCACCGTCCTGAGCTGCCTGCTAATTTCTTTGACAGCTCGCTGACTGTCAGAGGGGCAGTAGGAGCGGGAGAAACTGCAGCCGTCGGCGTAAGCAAGGAGTGATGGTATTTGCTGCAGGAGGTCATCTATATATATGTGTATTCCACAGGATAGGGCCTAACACTGATCCCTGTGGAACTGAGGCCTGTATAGGTGACATCTGGGATGTCTGCCCGTTGATGACTACTCTGAGGGTTCTCCCTTGCAGGTAGTCCTCGAGTAGCGCAAGGAGGTTGCCCTGGATACCCTTGGCGCGCAGCTTTTGCACAAGCCCCGCGTGCCAGACCCTATCAAAAGCCCCAGCAATGTCCAGGGCCACCACAAGGGTATCCAGGCCTTCATCCAGGGCATCCTGCCAGCCTTGAGAGAGGAGGGTGAGGAGGTCCGCTGTTGAGCGGCCAGGCCTGAAGCCAAACTGCCTGTCTGAGGGGAGGCGGTGTTCACTCAGGTGCTGGCATATGACACCTGCCACCACCTGCTCCAGCAACTTGCCCACCACGGAGAGCAGCGAGATGGGTCTGTAGTTGCTGGGCTCAGACTTCGAGTTCTTTTTGTACGCTGGCACCACCCTCGCCTCCTTCCATATAGAGGGCCACCTGTTTTCCCTCAGGCAGGACTCGAACACGCTGGTGAGGGGACCTGACAGCTCGCTGGCGCAGCGTTTGAGGAGCCACGGGCTGACGTCGTCCGAGCCGGTGGCTTTGCTCTCCTCTACCTCCCTCAACAGTTGCTCAACTTTTCCAGGCGTCACATGGACATCAGTGACAGAGCAGTCTGTTTCCTGGGGAGATGAGGTGGACGTCTACCCATATCAGCGACTCTCTCTCTCTCTCTCTCTCTCTCTCTCTCTCTCTCTCTCTCTCTCTCTCTCTCTCTCTCTCTCTCTCTCTCTCTCTCTCTCTCTCTCTCTCTCTCTCTCTCTCTCTCTCTCTCTCTCTCTCTCTCTCTCTCTCTCTCTCTCTCTCTCTCTCTCTCTCTCTCTCTCTCTCTCTCTCTCTCTCTCTCTCTCTCTCTCTCTCTCTTTGTTGACCATCACAACCATCATATCGGCTTATGCACTGCTTCCTTGTTAGCGGAGAGTATCTGTCAAGAGTAAAGATGAAGCCCCGTGTTGTGTTTCCAATATGTGAAGCAAAGACACCCCTTGGATCAACCAGAGAGGAA
The DNA here is from genome assembly GCF_017591435.1 of Portunus trituberculatus. Taxonomy (NCBI): domain Eukaryota; kingdom Metazoa; phylum Arthropoda; class Malacostraca; order Decapoda; family Portunidae; genus Portunus; species Portunus trituberculatus. The sequence goes on along the minus strand of NC_059300.1, from coordinate 2,002,110 downwards.
GACAAAGGTATGAGGACCGAAGGGAAACTCACCTCTCCTAATCCACTTCCCCTTTACCTCACTTTCTCATAATCCTCAGGCGACTTAAGAGAAGGTGAGCAATCTTTCTCTTCCGGTGTCTTTGCTATTTCTTTTGTTTTCCTTTTTTTTAGTGTGTGTTTGTTCTTTATGCAAGAGGGAAACTAGCCAAGGGCAACAGAAAATAAAAAAAAGGTCAACTTTAAATGCAAGTTCCCTAAAAGTTGGTAGAGAATTAGCCGAAAGACAGGGACAAATGTCTTGAAACCTCCCTTTGTAAAGAACTCAAGTCGTAGGATGATGGAAATACAGAAACAGGCAAGGAGTTCCAGAGTTTACCAGAGAAATGTATGAATGACTGAGAATACTGGTTAACTCTTGTATTAGAAAGTTGGACAGTAAAGGGATGAGAGGAAGAGGAAAGCCTTGTGCAATGAGGCAGAAGGAGGAGGGGTGGCATGCTGTTAGCAAGATCAGTAGAGCAGTTAAAATGAAAATAGCGATAAAAGATAGAAAGAGATGCAACATTTCAGCGGTGAAAAAGAGGCTGAAGACAGCCAGTCAGAGGAGGGGAGTTGATGAGACGAAAAGCTTTTGATTCCAGTGTATGAAATAAAACTGTGTGAGTGGACCCTTCTCCCCGTACTTGCGAAATGTACACTGACGAATTAGGCCCTTGTACCCTTGTACAGAGTTAGCAGTTGTAGGGACGAGGAAAGCTGGCGGAGACACCTCAGAACGCCCAACTTCAAAGAAGCTATTTAAGCAAGAGATGAGATGTGAAGTTTCCAGTTAAGATTATCAGTAAAGGACAGACTGAGGATATTCAGTGTAGGAGAGGGAAACAGTTCAGTGTCATTGAAGAAGAGGAGATAGTTGTCTGAAAGGTTATGTCGACTTGATAGAAGAAGAAAGTGAGTTTGTGTGTGTGTGCGTGTGTGTGTGTGTGTGTGTGTGTGTGTGTGTGTGTGTGTGTGTGTGTGTGTGTGTGTGTGTGTGTGTAATTCACCTCGGTCGTCTGCTGGTCATCCAGCCAGTTTTCCCCATTACGGGGCGAGCTCAGAACTCATAGACCGATCTTCGGATAGGACTGAGACCACAACACACTCCACACACCGGGAAAGCGAGGCCACAACCCCTCGAGTTACATCCCGCACCTATTTACTGCTAGGTGAACAGGGGACACACATTAAGAGGTTTGCCCATTTGCCTCGATTGTGAGTCGAGCGTGCTAACCACTACACTACGCGAGGGTGTGTGTGTGTGTGTGTGTGTGTGTGTGTGTGTGTGTGTGTGTGTGTGTGTGTGTGTGTCCACCGAATAGTTAGTGTGTTCATACCTGAGTTTAGATGTGTGTATTTGCGCACTCGTTAGTTCATTCGATTGATATGTTTGTTTATGAAAGTAGCCATTTACGTAGGTGTGCGGGGGGAGAGAAGGGTGTAGGTAAGGGGGTGAAGAGGGAGCGGCAGAAATAAAACCTGATATAAGCACACAAGCAGCATTAGAGTGCACGCAATGAATCATACTAATATAACGCTACAATTAACGCAACATATTTAAGTAGGTTAAAAAAAAAAAAAATGAATTACGGAAGATCTTAAAATGAAAAAAAAAAATCTATAGGCCATGATTTTCTAATTGTTTACTTCCACAAATTTACAGAATAACTCGTTTCCTTAGCTTCATTGACTTCCTTTCGTCATGCTTCAGTGAGATTAATAAAAATAAGATCATCGAAGGACAAATTAATTCCGAGGTCTGGTTTTAGTGAAATTCTACGTATAATACCTCCTGGGTTTCACTATCTCTCTCTCTCTCTCTCTCTCTCTCTCTCTCTCTCTCTCTCTCTCTCTCTCTCTCTCTCTCTCTCTTCCCCGTCAGAACACCCGGTAATATGTGGTGAGGTGGGAACATAAAGCACCGCACACACAGGAAGGGAATTTTCACCTGCGTGTGATGGAGGTTGATGACCTGACGCGGCGTGACGGACGAGGGCAGGGGGCGATTTATAAGAGAGAGAGAGAGAGAGAGAGAGAGAGAGAGAGAGAGAGAGAGAGAGAGGATTGGAATTTGCTCCCCATTACACAAGTATCGTTCTGGCATAGTTTACTTGGAGGAACTAATTGCACACATACACACACAAACGCACGCACATATTCTCTCTCTCTCTCTCTCTCTCTCTCTCTCTCTCTCTCTCTCTCTCTCTCTCTCTCTCTCTCTCTCTTCCATATGCCCTGAAGTCAAGAACACTTGATATTCAGTTCCTGTCGCTGAGAAACAATAAGAAAGGCAGTGGAGAGAGTTTGGCTTGGCGACGAAGTAAAGGAGAGTAGAGAGGAAGTGGAGGAGTGTGCAGAAGAAGTAGTGAATGGTGGAGAGGGAGCGGAGGAGGGTAGAGGGTAGTGAAGGGTGTTTCGTAAGGGGCAGCTTTTCTATCTTATCACAGGCAGACGTCACTCCGGCAGACAGACCTTTCCTCGTCGCTCTTTGTCTTCTCGCACCTTCCAGCCTTTCCTTTCCCGCCCCGAGACTCGTCTTTCGATGAGTTTTCTTCACTTATTTTATTATTATTGTTAGTAGTAGTAATAGTGGTAGTAGTAGTAGTAGTAGTAGTAGTAGTAGTAGTAGTAGTAGTAGTAGTAGTAGTAGTAGTAGTAGTAGTAGTAGATGCTGTTGTAATAATAGTAACAGTAGTAATAGTAGTAGTAGTTGTTGTTGTTATTGTTATTGATGTAGTAGTATTGTAATCATCATCAACAGCAGCAGTATTGTATATCATTACATTTTGTTTATTTCAATATACCAGTAAGGATGTATGCCACACGCTGACGGGAAAGGAAGCAAAAATACTCTGTGTTTGATTTAGTTAATATTGATGATGCAAATTCTTCGTAAAATCAAAATGTGTGTGTGTGTGTGTGTGTGTGTGTGTGTGTGTGTGTGTGTGTGTGTGTGTGTGTGTGTGTGTGTGTGTGTGTGTGTGTGTGTGTGTGTGTGTGTGTGTGTGTGTGTGTGTGTGTGTGTGTGTGTGTGTGTGTGTTTCTGCTCGCATGTTCGTCTGTGTGACTTTCACTCGGTATATCAAAGAATATGTCAATCATCCATCGCCACCAACAAAAGACAGTTTCATTATCTAAAGTGAAGCTCACGCCTGCCTTGCCACAGAATATACTGCCTGACCACAGCGGCAGATGATCAGTAACAGTGTGTCTCGCCTCCACTCCGATTTCCTTTTTTATAGGCGAGAGGGACTGGTCAGGTGCACAAAAGAAAATACCCTTTAATTACGAGTCATAGAAAATATAGCTTACTAGTCATATAGGTGTACTGACTTCTCTTTCTAGAAAATATTAAAATCATTATAAGAAGGAGGCAAATTACAAAGAGAGGTAAGGTTATCGAATGAAGAATCAAGAAGTGACATGAAAAGAAGAGAAACACCTAGTTGCCTTTCCTGCCTGTACTTCCCCGTCAAAACTGTTCTGCTCGCTTTAGGGAACGTTATTGGTGAAGCAAACAGTCACGTCACCACTCGGTATATCGGTCTCAACAATACATAAAATATATTTATTATATTCGATTTTAAAAACACAGACGATTTTCACTCTGGGAATAGAATAATGACATTAATTGTACGACATTATTGCAAGGCGCAATATAAAAAAATGTCAAGTTATTTTTTATCCTTACCCGTTATACTTAATGAAATTGATATTTAACAAATGAGTTAGAAAATGCAGCCACAGTAATTCCCATGAGTGTAATATATATATATATATATATATATATATATATATATATATATATATATATATATATATATATATATATATATATATATATATATATATATATATATATATATATATATATATATATATATATATATATATATATATATATATATATATATATATATATATATATATATATATATATATATATATATATATATATATATATATATATATATATATATATATATATATATATATATATATATATATATATATATATATATATATATATATATATATATATATATATATATATATATATATATATATATATATATATATATATATATATATATATATATATATATATATATATATATATATATATATATATATATATATATATATATATATATATATATATATATATATATATATATATATATATATATATATATATATATATATATATATATATATATATATATATATATATATATATATATATATATATATATATATATATATATATATATATATATATATATATATATATATATATATATATATATATATATATATATATATATATATATATATCTATCTATCTATCTATCTATCTATCTATCTATCTATCTATCTATCTATATATATATATATATATATATATATATATATATATATATATATATATATATATATATATATATATATATATATATATATATATATATATATATATATATATATATATATATATATATATATATATATATATATATATATATATATATATATATATATATATATATATATATATATATATATATATATATATATATATATATATATATATATATCTATCTATCTATATATATATATATATATATATATATATATATATATATATATATATATATATATATATATATATATATATATATATATATATATATGGATAATTAAAGGTATAAGTAGTTTCTGGTGATTGACAGATTAGCGCATACATAACAGTTTTTAATATTCTTAATTGTATGTCGACAAAATGTCTGAACATTTTCACTATAAGCAATACTTTCCCAAACTTATAAACTTCATAAACTTCATAAAATTATCTTTTGAGTGTTGTAAGACACTGTTCAATCACACAAATTCATTAATTTTGCTTTTGTTTAATGCCTCAAAAGCTCAATTCCTTTTATTTATCAATTCGACACAACCTTCCATACAACTATCCCGTATTCTTCAATGACACTAAATTGTCCCCTTCGTCTACACTGAATATATCATCGGTCTGTCCTTCACTTACAATATAAACTGGAAACTTCACATCTTTTCTCTTGCTGAAACAGCTTTAATGAAGTTTATGGAGCATGTATGGGGAATGTGGGTAGGTTCAAATCACACAGTTTTATTAAATAGAGCAGAATCAAAAGCTTTTCGTCTTATTAACTCCTCTCCTCTGACTGACTGTCTTCAGCCTCTTTCTCATCACCGGAAAATTGCATCTCTTGCTATCTTCTAACACTTTTTTAATGATGATTGCTCTTCTGATCTTGCTAACTGCATACCTCTTCTCTTCCTGCGGCCTCGCTGCACAAGGCTTTCTTTTTCCTCTTATCCCCACTCTCGAACTTTCTAATGTAAGAGGCAATCAGCAATCTCAGTCATTCATACCTTTCTATTGTAAACTATGAAAGTCCAGAGTCTGTATATCGAATTTAATACGACTTGACTTCATTTAAGATGGAGATTTCAAGACATTTATCCCTTCTTTTTGGCTAACTCTTTCGGACCTGCATAAGAAATGGCAACTTTTGGGCCTTTTTTTTTCGTTTTATGTTTTGCTTGGCCACATTTCCCTTCTTACACGATATATATATATATATATATATATATATATATATATATATATATATATATATATATATATATATATATATATATATATAGAACAACACAAAATATAGAAATACTTGTAGTATATAAACCGTACGATTATAGGATCATTACTCTATTGATATTTTTTCCATTTATGTCAATGATCCGATGAAAAAGAGAAAAACTAACCTTGTGTCCTAACTTTAACGGCATTGGAATATTTTTTTTATTGTTATTAAATGTTTGCATGCAAATGCGACACGAGAAACGCAGTTGACTTTCAATTAACTTGTAATTCTCAAATGTTTTCATGTTAACACGAGTTTCCACGTTTTGTTAACGTACATATATTGTTGTTAATTTTTTTGGGGGGTAAATATTCAGATGGAAATCATGGCTTCTAGTAAATATTTAGTAAAACACTGTGTCTATTGCTTGTGTAGAGGAAATACTTTTTGATAAGTGCAAATATATATGGATAAGTGGAAAAGTTCAAATGCAATAAATGGAGGTACGAATTTTAATGTTTGATACTTTTGAAAAACATACAACGTGCTATTTTCTCAATACATCAACATATAAACTGATTAACGTTTTGGCAAATTAATTTTACTGAATATGCATTAGAATTCGTAATTATAAAGAGAAACAAAAGGTTAGAAGCTCGCTTCACCATAAGTTGACTGTGTAATAATTACAGATATATACTTTATGAACACAAACCATGTTTTGTTTGTTTTTTTCAACAGTAAATGTTTTTTCCTTCCTCTATCAGAGGTAATATTTCCAAAGAATCTGTCGGTCTGTACACCTGACTGGAATACATCTTAAGCGACGATGTTAAAAAAAAAAAAAAAAGGTGTATATAAATGCTTTACTTCATCCTAGACTAGACCGCGGTACAGTAAATAATAAATGTCTAACATTACACATAATCTTTCAGTGCGCTGCTCTGCACAGGTGATGTTGGCATTAGGAATTCATTATCCATCAATGCATCAGATGTTTAGACAATACTGTACAGATGCGTATTTTTAAGATATACTGATGTAGATGTGGATAGCCGAATCTTCTTTATTACATACGCTTTAGGTGCAAAGCATAAAGAAAATATTCCTTAGGCAAATAGAATAGATTGATGCAAATATTTGTGTAGAAGTAAAAAATGCCGTTAGTCTTATAGATTTTTGTCAAGAATAAAGTTTATTTGTTCATTCACGGCAGTATGATACGAAGACTCATTTTATTTACCGAACCTTCAACATAAATGGTCAGTGTTCTATTATTTGAAAATGCTATGCGCTGCTTTGTTTCTAACGCTTTTCAAGAATATCCAGCAAACAACTCAATCCCGCTAGGAGACGGCGGCTTTAGGAACAAGCGAGAAATGTCCCGGAAATTGATGTGCTGTACAGACCAACAAAGGCAGCGACGTGGAGAAAATATTGTTTATTTTCATAGCATCTATTGTTGCATATAACGGATAGGTCACTAAATTCTAAAAATTTTGTTTATATAATGGAAAGTCCCTTGTGCTGCCTCAAAGACTTGTGTTCCAAAATTTAGCAGGTGTGTGTGTGTGTGTGTGTGTGTGTGTGTGTGTGTGTGTGTGTGTGTGTGTGTGTGTATGTTAGCGTGCGTGCGTACGTGCGTGCGTGCGTGCGTGCGTGCGTGCGCGCCGAGTCCACCTAACTAGACCCCGCCCGACCCTGTTTGACGTCCACACACACACACACACACACACACATTGGTAGTTCGTCAATGTCGAAGATGACGGCTTCACAGAATGAAATGATCAGCGGGATATATTTACGCTGAATGTCCCTTGGCGAAATCATAGTAAAGTCATGATTTCTAAAATTTGCACCAGTGAAGCGTTTTATATTAACAGACTACACTACATGGTTCACTCATGCACATTGACACCGTCTCACATAAAATCCGTAACTTTGCCACTGGAAGTTAGCTTTTTACTGCAAAATAGAAGTTGAAGGTCCTCTTCATCCTGCTCCCTGTGATATATATATATATATATATATATATATATATATATATATATATATATATATATATATATATATATATATATATATATATATATAATGTTATGGCCTATAACGGCTGTAGGTATACTTAAGGAGTATGGGAAGCGCTGTTCAGCTTCACCCATTACTGGCGCAGGCAATTTCATTTATAGGGGGTACCCATATTAGGGCCCTTATCACCACCCAAGCACGTCTTTGGTATAAGGCACATAAGATCTGGGTATCATGGTGACATGTAGGTAACTTTAAGCCACTCTACAAATGATAAAGTTTTGAGGCGGTATATGGTATATGTATGAACGTCTGCCTGATCGCATGCTCACCACCTTATCCACTACACCATTTGTATATATATATATATATATATATATATATATATATATATATATATATATATATATATATATATATATATATATATATATATATATATATTTCGTTGAAAGTGATGGCCAGTTCGGCATTAGTGAATTTCCTTAAGATATTTTCTTTATATCTTAAGAATGTTTTTTCTTGTTTTTTCAATGTGGTGATGGCTTCGCCATGGCTAGCCATTGCTGCTAGAGAGACCCGAAATCCGGATCTAGTAGGAATGGCTAGCTATGGCGAAGCCATCACCACATTGAAAAAATAAAGAAAAAACACTGAAGATATGAAGAAAATATCTTAAGCAAAATCATTAATGCCGAACTATATATCACTTTCAATATATATATATATTGAGAGAGAATCTCCTGCCCATATATATATATATATATATATATATATATATATATATATATATATATATATATATATATATATATATATATATATATATATAATCATTTATATGACAAAATGTTACCTGCTATACTTATAATCTTCTTCCTCCTCCTCCTCCTCCTCCTCCTCCTCCTTCTCCCTTCTTTCTTCTATCTGGAGTTATTTATCTTTCTCAATTCACCATCAGCCGGACTTAATTTTCTCTTCTCATTTTCTCTTACTTTCACCATTTTTCAGTTTCCTGAGTGCTTGCATGTCCGTTCTTCTCTGTTTTGCCCTTTATTTTCTTTCATCGACCTCAACATATTATCGTTCTTCTGTCTCTAATACACATTTATTTTATCTAATACTTTATTCCACTTCGTGGCTTCCCTCATATTTCATTTCTCTTTTATTTTTTAGTGTCTTTTTTCACAACTTTTTTTTGCTTTGCGTAATTTTTTTTTATTACCTGCAACTTTAATCAGTATTCAACCAAAAAAACAAGAAGTATTTGGTGTTCCCATTTTTGTTTTCATTTCTTTCCTCACACACATTACATTACTTCCGTTGCAAATGGAGCGGTACTAATCAACAAAATGACAACACAACCTTCTTCATTAGCACAGATCAAGCGAACGGATTTACATCTAGAGTACATGTCAAATATATTGAAGACTAGAGCACCTGTCAAGTTTCTCAGCATCACCTGTTACCTGAGTTCCTCTGCTCCCGCCCTCCAATCAATCAGTTCGTGAGGGCAGGGTAGGTTGGGGACGAAGAGGACAGGGAGTAGAGGCACGGAGGAAGGATGATGCATGTGTTTCCAGTGACACGTGACCGAGGAGTACACAGCATTGATTGGTGGAAACGGTCCTTTAGTCTGAAAACAATATAGAGGAAGATACGATATGCTTTTTTTTTTTTTTCGCAGCAGCAGCAGCAGCAGCAGTAGTAGTAGTAGTAGTAGTAGTAGTAGTAGTAGTAGTAGTAGTAGCAGCACCAGCACCAGCAGCAGCAGCACCAGCACCAGCACCACCAGCAGCAGCAGCAGCAGTAGTAGTAGAAGTAGTAGTAGTAGTAGCAGTAGCAGCAGCAGCAGTAGTAGTAGTAGTAGTAGTAGTAGTAGTAGTAGTAGTAGTAGTAGTAGTAGTAGTAGTAGTAGTAGTAGTAGTAATAGTAGGTGGTGGTTTACAGTCAATTGGTCCCCAATTGATTGGTACTCAGGTCATCTGGTCCACAAGTCAATTGATACTCTAGACAGGTGATCAGCTAGTCAGTTGGTCCCTAATCCAATTGAGACTCAAGACAGTTGGTCCCCAAGCTTACTGACCATCTTCGTTAATTCTCACACAGTGATTCAGTGTACTTTTTTTATATTGAATTTCATCTCTTCTCTTTTCATTTTCTTTTCTCTTATTACTCAAAAGTATGCAATGTCCTTTGTTGCGTCTATACATTTATTCTCAAACAGGTATGTCCCAATAATTTCTCTACTTCCCTCTATGGCTGTTACAATAGATGACTAATATGCCACACACCAAAGTAAACCGGGAACAACAACTTTACCAGTCGTATTTTTTATCGTTTATATCTCACCGGATTGCCGGTTCAGAATCATTCGTGCCTGGCTAAATGAGCTGCTGTGAAGTGATCGGCAGTCGACTAAGTGTCTGGGAGCCGCTAGTGATTCCTGCTCTTTTCGTAGTTTACCAGCAGAGTTGAGTGCTTCTTATATCTGTACGTTTGAATGACTGTCGGTAATTTTTTGTGTGGCTAATATATACTAGAATGATGCATGTATTCCGGCTTCACAGCACCGAAAGCTCTCATAGCATACATATCAATGTGTGTGCGCGCGCGCGCGTGTGTATGTGTATGTGTGTTTCACTGTTTGATCTGCTGCAGTCTCTGACGAGACAGCCAGACGTTACCCTACGGAACGAGCTCAGAGCTCATTATTTCCGATCTTCGGATAGGCCTGAGACCAGGCACACACCACACACCGGGACAACAAGGTCACAACTCCTCGATTTACATCCCGTACCTACTCACTGCTAGGTGAACAGGGGCTACACGTGAAAGGAGACACACCCAAATATCTCCACCCGTCCGGGGAATCGAACCCCGGTCCTCTGGCTTGTGAAGCCAGCGCTCTAATCACTGAGCTACCGGGTGTGTGTGTGTGTGTGTGTGTGTGTGTGTGTGTGTGTGTGTGTGTGTGTGTAAATTAAAATAACGATAAACTCCCATCACTACGCACATGTCAGTCTTGACCACACCTGCACTCACCTTACTGTTTCCACTGCCAGTGTTAAACAACAAACTCAGTGAAGCGGCACGAACACTGAGCCGCCAGAAGTAATATGCTATATGTCCTGACGTCATCCACCATCCTTTGGCAGCGTGAGAATTCGATTTGTCTGCTGTCCTCAATCTCTCCGTTTTCGTTCCAGGGATGAGTTCATTTTATCATTCTAGTCACCGACTCAGCTTTTACCCACCGAGCTTTCTCCCATTGTTGTTTGTTTATAAAGACGAAAACTACTTCTGGTTGATGTGATCTATATCGAACACATAATCCTCAGGCGGTTCATTCCAGTGTGGAGGGAACCAGTAAAGTCTATCCAATGGAGTGCTGAAGTAAGCAATGGCGAATTAAAAAACGAACTGAGACGGTGACAGGGATACGACAATACACTGGAGACCACCAAGCCTCAAGGTGACTCGTCTTTGGGAGTCAGTTTGCAGAATTAAGGAGAATACACCATACCGCAAGCACAACTTTAGAGACTGAACCCCGGGAAGCCTGGAATATACAATATGTTATTGTTATCCTAGTTTTCCGCCGCCTGCCTGGACGCGGTACCGGAAGCCTCATGATAGTCCTCAGGCTACTCATAACACCACCGGAAATGAGGCGTGTGGGGCGCCCCATCCTGGTTGACACGCGCGCGGAGTGTGCTGCAGTTGGCCTGGGCTACCTCTGTATTACTCCATTCCTACAGTGTGTGTGTGTGTGTGTGTGTGTGTGTGTGTGTGTGTAATTCACTGTAATTCACTGTTTGATCTGCTGCAGTCTCTGACGAGACAGCCAGACGTTACCCTACGGAACGAGCTCAGAGCTCATTGTTTCCGATCTTCGTGTGTGTGTGTGTGTGTGTGTGTGTGTGTGTGTGTAATTCACCTCGGTCGCCTGCTGGTCACCCAGCCAGTCTTCCCCATTACGGAGCGAGCTCAGAGCTCATACATTATTCTCATATAAAACTAGTAATAACAACTATTTTATTCACTTGATGCTTGGACAAACCATTCACTGTCTCTATTGTTCACTGCAGCGCTGCCAACTCACCTTAGTGTTTGATTTCCGCAGGTGTGGTGGCACTCTTGATATGGACGAGAGTGCATCTGGTCGCGCAGACCGGAACGCCGAGTGTCTGGAGGACGTCATAGAAACAGACATGGATTATTACTACTGCGATGACACTGACCTTGGGACGGAGAGCTTCAGTCTAGGAAGCTTCGATGGGCAGGGCAGCGGGCGGAGACTCACTCGGCGGGAAGAGGCAAGGGCGCTGGGTATGACTTCCCCGTACATCTTTCCCCCCAGAGCTCCACAAGACTTGCCTCCCAAAAGGAAGAGGAACCCCAGTTTAAAGGAGGCTGCGGCAATCACTGCCATAACGGTGTCCTCGGGCTCACAAGAGTCCAGCGCCCCGCCCTTGCAGAGTCCAAATCCTCAACGTAGCCCAGGCATCGTGCTGGGCGTAGAGGATCCCAAACCCAGCTCCCCTGGCGTCACCTTCTCTGACACGCCGTCTGTCCTGCCTGAGAGCTCTAGGAACGGGCGTGCAGGTAAAAGCGCTATAGTTTCCCTTTCATTGTATACGTTTTCTTTGAGATTTTCAGCCCAGCCTTATTATTTTGCCTACTTGAGGCACGCTTGTAATGCTTCTCAGACTGCTGCGCTACTGTACTGCTGCTGCTGCTGCGACGTTCTCCCATTTGAGACTGTTGCTGTTGCGGTCCATAGAATGCTTCTTTTAATCTTTACTCCTAAATTTAAAGTGCCACAGGTGATGTATTCTATTGATTATCACAAGTCATTGTATTCGAAGTCATTTTTTTTTCTCTGTATTAGTATGCTCTAAACGTTAACACAGGAGCGCAGCTAGCGTGTTTCAAGGTGTCATTGTCGGCGTCTCTACAGTGTATGTTATCTTAGTGTCCGTTGCTAGATAGATGACTGTTTTCTTTACATCAAAGCTCATTTTCTTTCTCTAGACTTAACGTAAACTCTTGTAGATTCTCACTTCAGTCTCACCAACAAGACAGTAAGGCATTTCTCAATGTAAGATGAACAGTTCATTCGGCTAAGAGTTTAAGAGTTGTTTAAATAAGGAAAATTTAACGCAGTTTTTCTATATTTATTTCAGAAAAGCGCCCAAGTATATTTACTCTGAGTAAGTTGACGGCTTGAGAATAGCTTAGTCCCCGTCACCAGTCCTAGAACAGCCCGCGCACTCTGTCTGCCCCGGGAATGTTATAGATAAATGTTTGTTGAGAACATTGTGAGCCTCATAATGCATTAACAGGACCATAGTAGCCGAGCGACCAGCTGGAGGCGGACCAGCCCACAATTGCCTGGCTCGCCTCCACGGTTGTCTGTTGCCGTATCCCCTGTCTTGTTTGATTACATCTTTTACTGTTGCTGTTGCTTCATTTTTTTTTTTTTTCTGTAACTGCAAGTGGCCCCTGTTCCTTCTTCCTCAGGTTTATTCCTCTGTGTTTTCGTGATCTCTTTTTTTTTATAACATTTTATATTGTAGTATAGCGGCAGGCAGCCGAGGAAGTCAAAGGGTTATGGGGATTTTTTCCTGTAGTGGGTTTAGGAGGCGAGGGAGGCAGGCAGAGTAGTAATCTGACCTGATTATTTTTTTTAATTATCTATTTACTTTATTTTTTACAGTACAGTGCTCACGCATGACAGTAGACTGTAGAAGAATATGTATGTGTGTGCGTATGTGTGTATCGATCATAAGTGATTTGTCATCGTGTCCATTCTTTTGCATGCCAGTTAAGAGGGAGTGTTGATGTGGTGGTTGCCTTCAGGGCCTTACGTGCGCTTCTCTTTAAGAATCTTTGCTGCCTCATCGAGGATCTGATAGCCAGGCCTCGCGGGAGATCGATAAACTTGAGAAATGCTCCACCTGACGGCGGTGGCTCGAGTGTTTAGCGGCAGAAGTTGCTCAGCGGCGCACATTTATTAAAAGCAACTTGATAAAGGAATTAGAGAAATTAACTGTTGGATTCAAACTGTAATGAAAACAACTGCAAATCATTACAAGTTTTTTTTTTTTTTTTTTTTTTTTGAAAACTGACGAAATGCAACAAAAAAGTTTAAATAAAAAGTCCCATTGAGATGCCAGCTTATGAACAGGATCGACAGAGTTAGCCAAAACAATGAGATGAATGTATTGAAACCTCCCTCTTAAATAAGTTCAGGTTATAGGTATGTAGATGGAAATACTGAAGCAGGCAAGGAGTTCCGTTAGTTACCAGAGAAAAAGATGAATGATTGAGAGTACTGGTTCACTCTTGCGTCTATATGAACATTCTAAATTTCCGAAGTAAATCTCTGGACGAATTATTGTAACGATAGGTCAGTTTGAGACTACAGATGATCATAACAAACCAATTCCTAATACTATTTCGTTATCGTCTCTCACAGTGAATTTCCCATATCATAGCACAGCCATCAGTCCAACACCATTTCTGGCGCGCTCCGAGCCTGAGAACGGGAAGTAATAACAACAAGAAATGACGATGGAATGAGTACACAAGAATGACACGGTAGCCATCTCACTTGTGGTCTACATAAAAAAAAAAACCATCTGCTCCAATAAATGGTGTATCAGATGAAAATGCAATAGGACACTGCAGAGAGAGAGAGAGAGAGAGAGAGAAGCGGCGTACAAGCTCATTACTGCTTCGACCACCCATGACAGGAACAAGTCTGGCATCAAGTAACCACTTTTAATCCTTGCTCTTAGACTTCCGAAACGTGAACTCTTAGCGTTTGTTTCGAAACAGAATACTAAAATGCTTTGGTTGCGTCAAGATACATGCACTTCACTACAAAGCGTTTCAATGTTCTACGCAATAATATACAATTGATAATATTCGAATGAACTCACTTTCCGTAGTAACACAGAGGAGAGTTCATTGGAATATTACTGTTCGCCTTCATTACTAAGAGAGGCATCACATCTTACAAATACAGCAAAAAAGGAACAATATCACTTAATAGACTGACATGTGAGTGTGCTTTGGCTACTTGTTTTGTAGTGAGAGTAACAAGTGTTTTCGTACGTGTTTCATGCGTCTCAGCGTCTGTGTGTGAGTCAGCCGAGCCTCAGGAATGCCGTCAGAGAAGTCTATCTTTGGCTCCCTTTGCTTGTATAGTTAATGAGGAAATCCTGAGTGTTGATCTTTCCAATGTCCTCTATATACTATTATATCAAACGTTAATAAGAGAGAGAGAGAGAGAGTGGGGAGGGAGAGGTTGGATAGAGGAAGATCAATTATATGCTGGTGCCTCAGTGCATATGTTGAACTGAAGCCGTGACTGGGATTCGACCCCTTGCCTTCAGTAGACCGAAGCACTTCAAGGATAATCGAACCTAAAAATAATGGTTCAAGAGAGAGAGAGAGAGAGTGAATGTCGTTCAGTCTCCTGTGTCCGGTTATCGGTGGTGTTCGTGTGTTGGACATTTACAAGCGTGTGTACTTGTTTGCTGAGGAGATGGAGCTACCATCAGGTTGACCTGCAGTGTCGATCACAGATGTTGTGGTAGAGACATCATTTTCGTGAGTGTTCTGGAGGAGAAGTGTGTTGATCAGCCGTGGATGTCATGGTGTTGATTGATTAGAAGTAGTTACAGTATCAACAATCTTTATGTAATGTAGAGATCGTGTCAGCATGTGAATTAAAAGAACTTCGCTAGCCTGATAGTTTTGTGTGTGTGGGTGTTGCAGGCGGCCTCGTGTCCTCGGTGATGGAGGCTCGCACGCTTTGGGAAGGACGGTATGCCATGAAGGAGAGGAAGACCGTCAAGACAACCTTTCAAGGACGCGTCTACAACTTTCTGGAAAGACCCACGGGATGGAAATGTTTTCTCTACCACTTCTCTGTGTAAGTACCCACTCACATCCCTTCCTTCCTTCCCTCCTACTGGTGTGATGCATGTATTCCTGTCTCGTCAGGTGAGTGAGTCAAACCTTTACCGTCTCAGGTTTGTTGAATTGTTCCTTTATGAGTTTCGTGCCGAGCTGATATGTAAGTATGCAGAAAGGTAAGGAAGGAAATGTGTGCAGATGCTGGTAAGTAATTGTTCATCGCTTTATAGAACGAAAGATTTTTTTTTTATTTTGGCTTTGGTTCGTTTTTAGCATATCGGCTATCCGTTTCTCTCTCTGATTACTTTTAGTTTTCTTCCCTGGTGGTGGCTGGAAGGAAAGAATGAATGACCTTTGACTCCTCTCTACGTTTCTGTTTTCATGTAAACGATCTGAAGTCTAGTGCGGTTATGGTAAACTAGTCTTACTTTATCCTTTACAAACACTGTCTACTGATAGTCGGACTCCAAACATGGTAAATACAACATACTTGGTAAATTACAAAGAAATCATTTAGGAGTTACGAAACACTTTGCGTTTAAAATATTAAAAATTTAGATCATAAAAATGCACGAATGTTAAGTGCCATTGTACTATATGGTGTTTTAGCAAAGACTTCCATATTAGTGTGAACTGTTTGACATTAGATACTTCTACTTAGTGGGTCGTTGCTTCATGTTTTGTGGTTGACATTGAGTTTTGTCCACTTTCCTTTGTTTCCTACTCCTTGTTTTGTATCCAACATTCTGGGTCTTAAGTCTGTGCAGAAAGGCGGAAAATCAGTAACTCCATCCTTATTTTACCTCCGCCGCTCCTATACTCCAAGCCATCACGCATTCCTTTCTTCTGTTTCCAACATTCTGGGTCTTAAGTCTGTGCAGAAAGGCGGAAAATCAATAACTCCACCCTTATTTCACCTCCGCCGCTCTTATACTCCAAGCCATCACGCATTCCTTCCTTCTGTCTCCATTCCACTTTCTTAGTTTCAAATTCACCGAACACGTATTTCGTTTTTCACAGCGACACATCTTGCATTATATAGAGAGAG
>NC_059300.1:1973447-1982455 GCF_017591435.1 Portunus trituberculatus | reverse complement strand
TTAAAAGGAGGAATATAAACAATAAAGACAAGGAAATTATACAAGGTGGATTTATAACAAAAGCCTCCAAATTAAAATAAATTGGTCAAAAAAAAAAAAAAACCCCTAAAAAAAACATTAAATATCAAAATTTTGCCATTAAAGTCCTTATTAAAGGAAAGTAAAATGTTTGAAATTTACAAAATTGAAAAGAAAAGGAAGAAAAAAAAGAAAAAAGAAAAGGAAAGAAAAAAAAAAAATGGTAGGGTAAATTGGTCAACATAAACACATAATTTATCAAAATTAAAAAAACTTAAAAAAAAATAATTAGAAATAAGGAAATAAAAAAAAAAGCCCAAACCACAAATTAATTGATAACAGTAGATTTAAGGTGGAAAATTACCCCTTTGGCAAAAAGGGACGCCAAAGGCCCCAACTTATTATGTCCACCCAAATCTCCCCTTTTGGCCCGGTATGGGTGGGTACTGGCGTGGGTGCCAGTTATTATTGCAGGGTTTAAAGTGGCTAAGTGAGTTGATATTTTAGGAATATAAAACAGGAGGTACGGAAAAGGATATTTGCAAAGAAACCATCCAAGGGGAAGGAAAAGGGTGGAAAGAAGTTCTTTCCAATTCTCTTTAAAAGTAATTTTAAAACGAAGAAATAGGGCCTTAAAGGAAAAGATAAAATTTAAAGAAAAGGAAGAAAAATCTATTTGTTAAAAAGTGGGAAATTTTACTTGATAAAAAATTAATGTTAAATTATTTTTTAATTTTTTTCATTTTTAACCACAAATATAATCAAGCCGTGAATTAAGGACAGAAACCCCCTTTTCAACAGCTCCAAGGCCCAGGCAATTGGGGATTTCAAACATTTTCCTTTTTCAGGATTTGCGTCTTCCCGCATTAAAGGTTTAAAAGTTAAATTTTCAATGGAGGGTAAAGGTTAAATGGGCCTAAACCACCAATGCACGTTATACCTCATTAAACGGCCCCAACCAAAAAAAAAAAGGGTGGAAAAAAGTTAATTCCACATAAATTGAACTTTCAACATAAAAGAAAACAAAATAAAAAGAATATTCCAAAAGTCCCAAAAAAAACAAAAAAAAACAATTTGTAATAGGGAAAGTAGAAAGGAGTGGAAGGGAAGGGAGGGGGAAAAGGGGGAAAATCATGTGGAGGAGGAAAGACACACCGTTGATTGTGAAAATTGGGCCACCCGTTTTGTCCTGTGCAAATTCTTGGCGCTTCTGCCCCCTTCATACCGGGGGGTACTAAGGAAAGAGGCGGGAAGGGAAGGAGGAGAAAGAGAAGGAGAAGGGAGGACGGCAAGGACGATGAAGGTGAAGCGGAAATATTTACAACGAAACAAGAAAGAAAAAATTGCGAAATGGAAAGATTTAGTAAAGTTAATAGCGATGATAGATAATGCAAATGATAATGACAAAACCACCAAATACCGATTTAAGTACCCGTGTCTCCTCAGTAGTGATGAGTGATGAGGACTTCCATACGAATACCTGTCGAGTTATCTGTGCAAATTAACGACAGAAGGAGAACGGCTACAACTTGAACTCCAAAGCACGTACAGGTGGGAAAAAAATTTAGGTCGTGAACAGGTAAAGTCACTCTGGCGTAAAATAATGGGATGTGCAGCCTTGGAGGAGCCGTCGGACAAGGGCAGCGCGAGGGGTGTTCTGTTCCCTTGCTGGCTGTGCCTCCATCCATCAAAGTGTCTGGTGGCCGGTGTAAGATGTCAGCTGTCCGGGGGCGCCCGCCTGATAATTTGGAGTTCCAACCTCATTTTATTTTTATTTTTATTGGTATTTTTTTTATTGTTTTTCTTCTTTTTCAGTCATCTATCATTGGTGCGCTAGAAATATTTATTAAGTCATACCTATTATTAAGAGGTTGCATGGTTGCATCTTCATGACTTTTTGATACTCATAATTCATTTCTAAGCTTAAAATGTTTTTGAACTCATATCCATTGTTAGGGTATACTCCATATGCACACCAATTTTCTTAACATTCTAGTTTTTATTTGCTTTTTTTTATATTAATTACTGTACCCAATATATTAATTAATTTGTCCCATTATTAATATTTGCTTTGGTCAAATGACACAGTTCAAAAAGGTAAACAAGAAGAGTATATCATCGAGAGGTAAGAAAACTGAAGTCACAATAAAGTAACGATAAACACACGAAAATAAAAATTATCTTATATAGAGAAAAATAAAGACTATTTTATTTCCTCAGTCAAAAAAAAAAAAAAAAAAAGGATCCTAGATAAGAAAATTTTATGTCACAATAAACTTCAGATAAAATAAGAAGCAATAATAACCCACTCTTATACAGAAAATCATGGACACTACCTGCACATCATCCTTGCACAGTCTAATCACAAAATTGAACACAACATTTATACTACTAAAAAAAATAAATAAATAATGCCCACACACATAAAAAAAACCTAAGCAATAAACAAGTACTGAAGTTTATAGTCCGTTCCCTCATCATTAATTATTCTTATTAGCACCAGACTTGCGTACTGAGAGGGATGAAAAAGATAAATAAATAACTCCCCCTGAATACTTTGAGCTATGAACATACGGCTAATTAATTGGTGGTGTAAATTCCCTCCCCATCAATATAACCGGCGCAGGTAATTACAGCTGGGTGAGTGTTTGGCTAAAGGTACAGTGATGGCTGGAATTAACGCTAAATGGCCGGTGATGAAACACACACGCTGAGCACTGCATCACACGACCAGGAGATTGGCTTGGCCCCATCGCTCTGGATATCTGTTCAATACTCACAGCTTATATTCAGCACCAACTACAGAAAATGGAAAGGAAGTTCGCTTTCATAATACGGATCTTATTCCCTTTAGTACTGGGACACATTTTCACCTTGAGATTTGTTTACCACTAGACCATTTTATTGACATTAACAAAGGTCTATGGAGAGCATAAGATTAATTGTCAGAATCTTCACTATTTTAATTCACCACATAGGTCTCTGAAGCTGTATAAAATCGCCAAATAGTAACCTGAATAAATATGAAAACTCGTCAAAGTACTAAAGCGGTTAAATGCAACATATGAGATGGTTTAACTTGCACTACCAGGCGCCATACACCTCCTTGTTTAAGCTGAGTCCTCGTTATATCAAACACAAGCTGGGTATAATGGATACAAACACTGATAAATAAAAAGGATAAGCAGATTTCTTTGATAATAATATGATGTTTGAATGAAGCATGAGATGATATGACTTGCACATACTCAATACTCGTCGTTACTAGCATTGAATTATACTAAAAACAACATGAAGATAGTTTTCTGTAAAATATCTTACTTTAATGCTACCTATTGGAGATTTAGTTGAAGCGGAATAACACTAATCTGTCAGAACACTCCCACTCATAAAGGTTGGATTCAAACCGATTAAATGATTGAATTAACCACCACTTTCAATAAAATTTATAACGACAATAATGGGTAATTTTCTTCTGTTAACTAATACGATACTTTAATGTGGCATCTGAATCAACCTGGCTTGTGCAGCATCAGGCATAATTATAATGTTGAGCTCTCATCGATCACATCAAACTCCAATGGCAGAAAATTATTGACAAGAGTGATGCGTATAGTTTTCTTATGTAAAATATTATACCTCACTACTATTATGAGAGCGTAAGATAAGCCATACTATAGTAATTTTGATCCAATTAAGAAAAAAAAGAAGAGAAGAATGATCTTGCTAAATGATGCACTGTAAAAAGAACACGATCATTAATAGACGCCGACCCTTCATTGATTATAATTAAGTTGTATGAAATTTATCTAACGAACCTCAATTATTTTCTCCCTTTATAGCCCCCTCTCTCTCTCTCTCTCTCTCTCTCTCTCTCTCTCTCTCTCTCTCTCTCTCTCTCTCCCTAGGAGCTACAGGTGGTTGTGCCCATATGAGAGGGAGAGAGGAGGGGAGAGAGGAGAAAAAGAGAGAGATGGAGGGATGGAAGGTGACCACTTGACAAATGCCATTCTAGACCTCTCCGGTAATCATAGCTGATTGCTCCAAGGGGGGAGGGAACGGGGAAGAGGGAGAGGAGAAGAGGTGAGAAGAGACAGCGGAATGGTAACATGGAGGGCGAGAAGATGGTTGGTCATCAGTCTTCCTCAAATCTTGTTAATTTGAGGATTCCCTAACACACAGGAGCTGGAGAGTGTGGGAGTGTGGTCACAACAGGTTAGTGTCAGGTGTGTGTGTTTTTGTGTGTGTGTGTGTGTGTGTGTGTGTGTGTGTGTGTGTGTGTGTGTGTGTGTGTGTGTGTGTGTGTGTGTGTGTGGGTGGGGGTGGGTGGGTGGGTGGGGGGTCCTAGCTTTCCTCTCCTCTTTTGTGTGCTTACGTGCATTCAAATTTGTCAGTTTGTATGTCTCCCTGACTGGCTATCTATGTCTGTCTCTACCTTTCTTTCTGCCTTCATGTATAAAGTTTATCTGTTTTTCACTCCATATTTGTGTCTGAAAAGATTACAGATACTTCAAAGCACACTACTAAAGTACCCACAATAATAAAATCACAAGGAAGCAAAGGATCAAGTGCAAAGGTTAACATGAATGAAAATTAATCTTTACGCTCAAGTTTAACCCCTTCAATACTGTGACACATTTTTAACCTGAGATTTGTGAACGATTAGACCATTTTATTGGCATTAGGAAGGGTCTATGGAGGACAAAAGATTAATGGCCACAGTCTTCACTATTTCAATCCCCCCCACATAAGTTTATGAAGCTGTAAAAAATGACCAAATAGTCATCAGAATGAATATGGAAATGCGTCACAGTACTGAAGGGGTTAACCCGGTCAGTGAAGGGATTCCGCAGGAGCTCAGGTACACCCCTCACTTACAATTAATAAGGTGAACAGTAGGAAAGAATGTCTCTTCTCTGCGTTCCCTTGTTCATCATGGCAGGGGAATACAAAAGACATGGCAAGACACATTAGATATTTGGACCATTACTGTCTCTTGTGGAATAATAAAGACGAAGTCACCCCAAGTATGGTAATGGGTGCACGAGGGACGGTGAGCATCAAGCAGAGGCGTATTTCATTGTGTTCTTCAATATCAGCATTGCCTTTGAAAACTGCAATTACGAAAAAAAAGTTTATGGAAAAATAACAATTTGTCACATGTGGATTCTTGTATGAGAGAGAGAGAGAGAGAGAGAAAAGAGAAATTACAAGGGTGATTAAAAACTTAATATCAACTGTCACCTAAGAAAAGAAAATAATAATGGTAACGTTTCATCCCTTAATACATCGAACTCAACACACACACACACACACACACACACACACACACACACACACACACAGGGAAACAGTTACATGAGAAGAACAATGCTAGAGATTACTAACCAAAATTTAAGCCAATATTTCACCAAGAGTTCCTTTCTACATTTCGCTCTTTTCACCAACAAAGCTCTCTCAAAATGAAGTAAATAAATCTTCAAGGAGTCAGGAGTAAGGGTTGATGCCTTCCACTACAGCCTTTCTGTCTTTCTTTTGCATTTGATTATTATTTTTTTTTTTTTTGTGTGTGTGTGTGTGGAACCTTCATATTAGCAGTGAAAGCTGTTGTGTTGGCATTGACTGCATTATGGAGAGAGAGAGAGAGAGAGAGAGAGAGGGGAAAAGAAAAAAAAAAAAAACCAAAAAAAACAAACAAACACACCCACACCCACACACAAAAAAAGGAGGGGAAGAGAGAGAAAAAGACAACACCTAAAACACAAGGACCCGGAAACACAGCATTCACGGACGGTGTTGGCGGGATTGGAGTGAACCAAATTTCATTCCTGGGCGGCATGCGGTGTTTATTTTGTTGTGGTGGCGCCAGGTTGTGCCGTGGGGGAGGAATCATCTACCCCCCACACCGCGGACACACAAACACCCAACACCCAGCCTGGGAAAGGGCCAGAGTATTTTCCTTTGGAAGTTTCCTTTTTCTTTCTTTTCTCCCCTCCTCTCCCCTCTCTTGTGTGTTTGTTTGTTTTGGGGGGGGGTGGTTGGCCGTAAAAGTGGCAATAATTCAATATGAAGAAGAAGGGAAGAGAGCAATATTACTTTCCACAAATTGAGGTCGGGGGGTTAGTTGTAAGTAAATTTGTGGGGGTTTTAGGGGACCCCCAAAACCGGCCCGCCCAGAAAAGAAAAAAAAAGGAAAAGGGAAGGTTTACGTGAAAAAAAACAGTTTTCCTTATTTTTCTCCTTCCCCCTCCTTCCCCTTCCCTTTCCCTTTTTTGGGGGGGGGGGGCCAACCAGTAAAACAACAGAGGAAAAAAAAAAGGAGAGAGAGAGAGAGAGAGAGAGAAGAAGAAGGGAAAAAAAATATAAATAAAAAAGAAGAAGGGCGGAGGAAGAAAAGGGGGAGGGAAAAAGGGGGGGGAGAAAAGAGGAAAAGAAAGAGAAAGGAGGGAAGAAAAAGAAAGAGGGGAGGAGGAGGGAAAAAGAAGAAGAGAAAAAAAAAGGAGGAAAAGGAAGAAAAGGAAGAAGAAGAAGAAGAAAAGAAGAAAAAAAAAAAAAAAAAAAAAAAAAAAAAAAAAAAAAAAAAAGAAGAAAAGAAGAAGAGAAGAAGAAAAGGGGAAGGAGGAGGAAGGGAGGGAGGAGAGGAGGAGGAGGAAGAAAAAAAAAAAGAAAAAAAAAAAAAGAAAAACCCAAAACAAAAAAAAAAAATAAAAGGTGAAAAAAAGAACGAAGAAGGAAAAAAGGAAAAAAAAGGAAAAAAAGAAGAAAAGGAAGGGAAAAAAGGAAGGAAAAAGGAAAAAAAAAAAGGAAAGGAAAAAAAGGAGGGGGAGGAAAAGGGAAAAGGGAGGAAAAGGAGGAAAGGCAAATTATGGTTAAAAAAATTCCCTTTAAATTCCTTCACCCCAAAACCCTCCCTTTTTTTTTCCTGTTTCTCAAAAATTCTCCTTTTTCCAACTGTTTCTTTTTCTTTTCTTTCTTCCCTCTCTTTTTCTTCAAAGGCCTCCCTTTCGTACAATATTTTTTGTGTCAAAATTGCTTTTCTTTTTTTGTTTTTTGGGTTTTTTGGGTGTTTGTGTGGTTTTTGTTGGTTTGGTTTTTGTGGAAAAGGTGGTCTTCCATTAATCATGGTTCCTTTCCGCCTTGGCCCCCCAGCCCCCCCACCCAACACATTTTTTTTCAAGTTTTTTTTTTCAATAGTTTTTTTTTGCACGAGCCTCTAATTAAAAACAATATTAGGCTAAATTAAGTAATGTAAATGAATTATAAGAGAGAGAGAGAGAGAGAGAGAGAGAGAAAAAAAAAAGACGAGTACAGGAAGAAGAACACGGAGGGTATATGGGTTGGAGAAAGGAACGAATGATGGAGGAGGAGAGGAGGAGAGGAGGAGGAGGAGGAGGAGGAGGAGGAGGAGGAGGAGGAGGAGGAGGAGGAGGAGGAGGGAGGAGGAAAGGTCGAGGGATTACTGGGGAAGGGAAATTCGCCTCTAAATCAATGCATCTTTCATCCCTCCTTTCTTTTCTCCCTCCCTTTCTTTCTGTTCCCTCATATTTCCTCCCTTTCCTACCTTATCTCTCTCTCTCTCTCTCTCTCTCTCTCTCTCTCTCTCTCTCTTCAAGTTTCCTTTCCTTTCTCCTCGTTATCATAATATATTTTCTCGTGTGCATTGCCTCTTCTTTTTTAGTAATATTTCACTCGACAGTTTTATATTGCAGGATGCATTTGATGTGAAGCTTCCCTTAGTCCTGGATTCCTTGGTTTCTTATGCAAATAGTGTTTCTTTCTCCATTATTCATGATCCTGTATCAGTTTGTCCTTCAGTTTCATCCGCAATTCATTTCCATGTTTGCGTTTTTTTTGTTTTTGTTTTCTTTTTCTATCTTCATACAGTAGGTAGTAGCACCATTAATTTCTCATCTGCCATCATCACCCAAGCCTATCAACACTCTCTCTCTCTCTCTCTCTCTCTCTCTCTCTCCTCTCTCTCTCTCTCTCTCTCTCTCTCTCTCTCTCTTTCTCTTTTTTTCTTACCCACTCACCCACACACCACCAACACCGATTCCAATCACCACAACACCACACCACCTCGCTGCCTCCCTCTCACCAGCATCCACACCACCATCACCACTTTCACCACTTGCACCTTCTTCACCACCACCACCACCTACTTTCCCATCCCACGATAGGCCCCTGAAGAAGAGGCCTGGGTGGGTGTTTCTTCCCGACGGGTGCTGGGTGTCCATCTGCCAGCCCGGTGATGGATGGTGTGCGAAAAATTGTTCCCTGTTTACCGTAGGATCACGTTGCCTAGGGATGAGGAATTTCTGAAGTAAATGGGGGAGGAGTGAAGGAAAGGAGGAGGAAAGTGGTGGAGTTGATGAGGGAGAGTGAAAATTTAATATGTGATGTGAAAATTGTGTATAAATTAATCGGTGTAATAACGCTTAGGAATAAGATGAGTAAATGTGTTTAGATTTATTTTCCTTCGTTTCAGGGAATATATAAAGTGGGGGAGAGAAGGAAGGCGCCCATGAAAGTGAAAGTATGATAAATAATGTAAACAGAAAATATATAAACAAATTGTTGTAGTAAGGTCAGGAATAAGTTCAGTATATGTGTTTAAAATAATTTGTAGAAAATGTGGAAACTGGGAAGGAAAGAAAGGGAAAGGTAGATTCAAAGAAAATGAAAGTGAAAATCCAAGAGTTATGCACAACTTGTAGAAAAATCAATAGAGTAACGTAGTACAGTTAGGAAGAGACAGAGTAACTGTGGAAAGAGTGAAGCAAAAGAGAATGACAGAGTGAAAAGAGTGAAATAAAAAATTCTAATAAGTTACCCCAAAAAAAGAAAATAATATATTGGTCTATTCAGAACTCATTGTAATGAGATGGAGACCCATTTTTGCTTTGCTAGCTATATTATTGTCCTCATGAGCAAACAAACACAAAGGCGCAAAGATCCAACATACGCACAGCTTGCAAGCGCGCGCACAA
>NC_059300.1:1967375-1972947 GCF_017591435.1 Portunus trituberculatus | reverse complement strand
GGAGGAAGGAGGAGGAAGAAAGGAGAGGAGGAAATAAGTAGCAAGGGAGGGAGGGACGGAAGGAGGGAGTGAAAGTGGAGAGAAATTGGGAGGGATAGAGGGAGGGAGGGGAAGGAAGGGAGAGAAGGAGGGAAATAGGTATGTAGGTATAGGAAGGAGGACGGGAGTGTGGAAAGGAGGGAGGGAAATTGGAGAGAAACAGGGAGGATTAGAGGAGGGAGAGATAGGGAGGGAGAGGAAAGAAGGGAGGGAGGGAGGGAAGAAGATAGGGAGGGAGGTAAAGAGGGATAATGGGAGGGAGGGAAGGAGTGAGCGACTGAGGGAGGGAGTGAGGGAGAGAAAGAGGAGGAGGGAAGGAAGGAAGGAAGTAGAGAGAGGATAAGAGGGAAGGAGTGAGGGTGAGAGAGAAGTGAGTGATTGAGGAAGGAGAGAGAAAGTAAGTAAAGCACTGAGTGAGAGAGTGAGTGAGTGAGTGAGTGAGTGAGTGAGTAAAGCATTGAGTGAGTTTTTCAATGGTTTTCTTTTATACTTTATTTATTTATCTATTTATTTATTTATTTATTTGTTTAATATGTGAGAGACGGCCAGCCAAGGGCAAAACAATATTAAAAACAGGCCCACTTATACTTATATCAATTCCACCTATGTAGAGTATTTATCAACTAACACATTTCCTAATTATATTTTTGTGTTATCGTTCAGCATTTTTCTGTTATAATTCTTATCGTGTACAGATATTCTTAAAATTTTCAAGCGTTCTTTTAGTTTCATCCCTTCAGTACCATGACGAGTTTCCATATTCACTCTGCTAACTATTTGGTGATTTTTATACAGCTTCAAATACTTATGTGGGGATTAAAACAATGAAGACTCTGGCCATTAATCTTCTGACCTCCATAGACCCTTCCTAATCTAAAGAAAATCGTCCAGTCATACCAAAAACTCCTGGTAAAAAAAATGCGTCCCAGCACTGAAGGGTTAAACATTCATAACTTATTTTCTATACTTTTCAGGTGTGCTTGGAAGAGAGAGAGAGAGAGAGAGAGAGAGAGAGAGAGAGAGAGAGAGAGAGAGAGAGAGAGAGAGAGAAGAGGAAGAGTAGAGAGTATAAAGAGAGCTGGGAGTTTGTGTGCACTGGGAATTTGGAAAGAGAAAAGAGTGTGTATTTTCTTGCTTCTTTGCTTTCTTAGTGATTGATTGACTGATTAATTGACAGAGTGACTGACTGATTTGTTGGTCAATTGACCTACTGACTCACTGAAAGACTCATTAACTAACAGACTGACTGACTTCTGCATTAACTACTTTATTTCTAATTTTACTGACATATTGTTTGCCTACTTACCAACACTTCTTGCACATTTACTGACTTACTGACTGACTGACTTGCTACTTACGTGCTCAATTACTTTATTTCATACTTAGTTGAGGGATGGAATATTACACTATCGTCAATATAAACTTGTCAGTAAACCCACAGATAGAGACTTGAAGAATTTATTCTGGATGTTTCGAAGGCCACTGCCTTCATCTTCAGCAGTACAAAGTAGAATGAAAAATACAAGCGAACTGAACCAAGAGAAGGGGGAGGGACAGAGGATGAGAGCAACGTGGCACAGTGTGATTGGCCAACACCACCTGTGAGCTCCACCCTACTCAAACCCTATCAGGACCTGATCTGTCTTTACCACTAATCCCTAGATCTGGTAGGGATTTAGTCACCAGTGCTCTAGTTAATGGATCTAGCTTAAACATGCCTTAATTTAGATTATAATTCTTATGGTTCTGTATACAAACTGATTCTAAAATCTTACGTTTATTGATATGCAGGAAAAACACTATATTTGTTAAAAACGTCTTATTTATGTGTTTTTAAGGTTTTGTATGAAAAATAACTATCTCGAATGAAAATTTTGTATATTCACGTCATTTTACATTGTTATGCTTCAAAATGATACAATTGATGAAAACAAGCCAAAGTAAGAGTAGAAAAAAAGTGGTATTTTAGTATTTTCAGCTTTTTTTGCACCAAAACACAGAAATGCAGGCAAAAGGCATGATTACACACTATTTGTTTATGGCACTAAAATATGTCAAAAATGGGTTAATTTGGTGTTTTCCAGCATTTTATGCACCAAAACTCAGAAATGCAGGCAAAACACTATATTTGTTAAAACGTCTTCTTTATGTGTTTCTAAGGTGTTTTATGAAAGAAAAAAAACACTATCTCGATTGAAAATTTTGTATATTCACGTCATTTTACATTGTTATGCTTCCAAACGATAAAATTGATGTAAACAAGCCAATATAGAGAAACTAAAGTAAAAATAACATAAACGTGTTATTTTAGTAGTTTTCAGCTTTTTTTGCACCAAAACACAAAAATGCAGGCATTACGCATCATTACACACTATTTGTTTAACCCTTATACTGCCATGGCCGCCGGGGTGGCTTGTCTAGTAGGCTGCCATGCTGAGCCGCCCGGGCAGCTCTGGCATAACTTTTCCTCTTCGTACGCAGTCATTAAGTCTTATTAACAGTTATAGAAATAGTAGCAATAGCAAAAGTAGGAGTAGTAGGAGTAGTAATAGTAGTAGTAGTAGTAGTAGTAGTAGTAGTAGTAGTAGTAGTAGTAGTAGTAGTAGTAGTAGTAGTAGTAGTAGTAGTAGTAGTAGTAGTAGTAGTAGTAGTAGTAGTAGTAGTAGTAGTAGTAGTAGTAGTAGTAGTAGTAGCAGTAGCAGCAGCAGTAGCAGCAGCAGCAGCAGTAGTAGTAGTAGTAGTAGTAGTAGTAGTAGTAGTAGTAGTAGTAGTAGTAGTAGTAGTAGTAGTAGTAGTAGTAGTAGTAGTAGTAGTAGTAGTAGTAGTATTGTTGTTGTTGTTGTTGTTGTTGTTGTTGTTGTTGTTGTTGTTGTTGTTGTTGTTGTTGTCGTGTAGTAGTAGTAGTAGTAGTAGTAGTAGTAGTAGTAGTAGTAGTAGTAGTAGTAGTAGTAGTAGTAGTAGTAGTAGTAGTAGTAGTAGTAGTAGCAGCAGCATAAAAGAAAACATTTTATCTCACCCCTTCATGCCTTCCTTTTTCCTTATATTTACAGAATGCTTTGGTTAAAAGATGAAAAATAATTCAAGGACATAAGAAAATCAGAACCTAAAGTAGACCAACCTGTGGCAGTTCTTGTATACATGTTTACTTACGTCCATTCATCCTCCCTATCCAGAAATCTACTTGATCTTCTAAAGTCCGCCATGAAGTAGGCAGCCGCCAATGCATTACTGGCTCTATCCAGGCATCTAGGAACATGTGCATCATGATATTCACGGGCAACAGACGGGCAAGGTACACACTCCTTATGTTATACTAAGCAATGCAAAGCTGCCTTGTGTTGTTTCACTGATCACCTTAATTTTCCACAATTTGCAAACACCCTCGTTTTTCACTTGCAATCGATGATTTTCTATTCGGATCAAAATCTAAATGAAAATTGAAAACAGTTTCGGCCAAAATTTGTTGAGGGCCGTGACGGCCTTGGGCGCCGCACTGGGGGGAGAAGGTGGCTGTTGGGTCCTGCCTGGGGCCCAAGGCAAGGAACTGGCAGCAGGTCCTTCTTTTCCTTTGTAGCCTTAAGCTTCATTGATAATCATCCACTTGCAGTGCCTCATACTAGGCAAGGAGTTGCCATAAGCAAGGGATCAATGTCTACCATTCACCAGATGTTGACCAGAGGGGGGGGAGTCCTTATAGGGAAATAAGAGCTCCTTCCATAGAGTCTGGTGGAGGGTGTCTCTTGATTGTGGTAGCACTGGGCTGAATAAATCGCCATGAACGAGGGCACGCTGTGCACCATGCACTAGACACTGGCAGTACGAAGGGAGTTCTTTAGAGATGAGAGGGCTCACTTCATGCCAGGTTCTGGGGCGTAGTGTGTGGCACGCTGTGCACCATGCACCAGACACTGGCAGTACGAGGGGGGTCCTTCAGGGGTGAGAGGACTCACTTCATGTCAGTAGCTGGGGCGTGGTGTGTGGCACGCTGGGCGCCATACACCAGGCACTGGCAGTACGAGGGGGGTCCTTCAGGGGTGAGAGGACTCACTTCATGCCAGTGGCTGGGGTGTGGTGTGTGGCACGCTGGGCGCCATACACCAGACACTGGCAGTACGAGGGGGGTCCTTCAGGGGTGAGAGGACTCCCTTCATGTCAGTGGCTGGGGGTGTGGTGTGTGGCACGCTGGGCGCCATACACCAGGCACTGGCAGTACGAGGGGGGTCCTTCAGGGGTGAGAGGACTCACTTCATGCCAGTGGCTGGGGGTGTGGTGTGAGGCACGCTGTACGTTATGCACCAGACATTGGCAGGAGGAGGAGGGACCTCTACTGGTGAGAGGACTCACTTCATGACAGTGGCTGGGGCGTGGTGTGTGGTGGGTCATTGCTCATGGCGATCCGTGTGAGGCGCGGCAAGGTTGCCTCGTCACTGCTCTCACACCCTGAGGACTGGGAAAATATTACCGTGGAAAATATCATCGTGGAAAATCGAAGCGTGGAAAATATATCGTATGGAAAATCGAAGCGTGGAAAATATTATCGTGGAAAATCGAAGCGTGGAAAATATTATCGTGGAAAATCGAAGCGTGGAAAATATTATCGTGGAAAATCGAAGCGTGGAAAATATTATCGTGGAAAATCGAAGCGTGGAAAATATTATCGTGGAAAATCGAAGCGTGGAAAATATTATCGTGGAAAATCGAAGCGTGGAAAATATTATCGTGGAAAATCGAAGCGTGGAAAATATTATCGTGGAAAATCGAAGCGAAAATATTATCGTGGAAAATCGAAGCGTGGAAAATATTATCGTGGAAAATCGAAGCGTGGAAAATATTATCGTGGAAAATCGAAGCGTGGAAAATATTATCGTGGAAAATCGAAGCGTGGAAAATATTATCGTGGAAAATCGAAAATATTATCGTGGAAAATCGAAGCGTGGAAAATATTATCGTGGAAAATCGAAACGTGGAAAATATTATCGTGGAAAATCGTGAGGTGGTTTATTTATTTATTTATTTATTTATTTATCTATTTATCATATACTTTATGATATATATGTGCTGTACCACGGTGTTATTTGTACTTCAAGATATTATTTTTTCATTTATAATTAAGGACACACTACCTAAAAACAAGCGAGAGAGAGAGAGAGAGAGAGAGAGAGAGAGAGAGAGAGAGAGATAGGCGGTGTCGTAGTGGATAAGGTGGTGAGCGTGAGATCGGGCAGACGTCCACGCGTAGGTTCAAATCCACCACGTATCGCCTTGACACTGCCATTTGTCGAGTAGTTTAAAATCACCTACATGTCACCATGATACCCAAGTTCTAGGTCAGCGCTTTCCAATCTGGGGTGGTAGCACTCTCTGGGGTGCTGAAATCAATTATTGGAGGTGCTGGGAAGTGATGCACACACTTCACTTTCTTTTATTCTTCTTATAACAAGATTTTAGTTAGGGGTGCTGGACTCCTTAGACATGACAACATGTCGTTTCGCTATCTTATTTCATAGTGTATTATCAGTGTGTGTGTGTGTGT
>NC_059300.1:1952375-1957375 GCF_017591435.1 Portunus trituberculatus | reverse complement strand
AAAGGAAAGAGGAAGGTGGGTGACTGAAGAAGGAAAGAGGAAGAAGAGAGAGGAGAGAGGAGGGAGGAAAGGAGGAGAGAAGGTGAAGGAAAAAAGGAGGGTGAGTGATTGGAGAGAGAGAGGAGGAAAGAGAGCAGAGAGGGTGGAGGAAAGGAGAACGAGGAAGAGATGAAAGGAAAGGAGGAGGTTGAGTGACTGAGGAAGGAAGGAAGAGAAGGAGGAGAAAGGAAGAAGGAATTGTAAGAAAGATGAGAGTAAGTAAGAAAATAAATAAATGTTTGCAAAGTTGTCAATGGAAATGAATCAGGAAATGTGAAAGTTTGTACAGGAAATAATAGAAAAGAATGAAAATGTACAGTGTCATTAATGCAGGTTGTTTCCGTCCTTCCTTTAATGCTACACTGTAAGAAAACAATCAACAAAATACATTCAGTCACATTTCACTCTCCTTACCACAAATTAAGTCAATATTTAGTTCACTACTCAAGTTTAATCATTCAAAGTTCATTTCTTCTTAGTATATCAGTTGTTTTGATCTTTCTTTATCATAAAACCAAACTCTAAGAAAAAATAAACAAACTACATTTGCTGATTTTATTTAATTAACTCTCTTTATCACACAAGTCAATATTTACTTCACTACTCAAATCTAATCATCCTAAGTTCATTTTTTCTTAGTTTATCAGTTATTTTGATCTTTCTTTATTGTAAAACTAAACTCAAGGAAAACAATAAGCAAAAAAGTAATAAAATCTATCACAAGAGTCTATATTTACTTCACACCTCAAATTTAATCATTCAAGTTCATTTCATCCTATTTCGTCAGTTATTTTGATCTTTCTTTATCATAAAACCAAACTCTAAGAAAACAATAAACAAACTCCATTCACTGATCTTATTTCATTAACTCTCTTTATCACTTACGCCAATATTTACTTCACACCTCAAATTTAATCATCCTAAGTTCATTTCTTCTTAGTTTATCAGTTGTTTTGATCTTTCTCTATCATAAAACCAAACGATAAGAAATAATAAACAAAATACTGTACATTCACTTATATTTGACTCTCCTTAGCACAAATTAAGTCAATATTTAGTTCATTACTCAAATCTAACCATTTTGAGTCCATGTGTTCTTAGTTTATCGGTTATTTTGATCTTTCTCTATCATAAGACCTGTTACAAATTGTCAATATTTTCCAGTTTTAGGTTCATTTCTTGCTAATTCATCAGTTATTTTGGGTTCCTGTGTCACAAAACTTGTTGCAAATTGGTTAGTACATATTCAAATACCACATATATTTATTAGTACACATCTTGGGAGCCTCACACACACACACACACTCTCTCTCTCTCTCTCTCTCTCTCTCTCTCTCTCTCTCTCTCTCTCTCTCTCTCGCGTAGTGTAGTGGTTAGCACGCTCGACTCACAATCGAGAGGCCCGGGTTCGAGTCCCAGTAAGCGGCGAGGCAAATGGGCAAGCCTCTTAATGTGTGGTCCCTGTTCACCTAGCAGTAAATAAGTAAGGGATGTAACTCGAGAGGTTGTGGCCTCGCTTTCCCGGTTTGTGTTGTGTGTTGTGGTCTCAGTCCTACCCGAAGATTGGTCTATGAGCTCTGAGCTCGCTCCGTAATGGGGAAGACTGGCTGGGTGACCAGCAGGCGACCTCTCTCTCTCTCTCTCTCTCTCTCTCTCTCTCCCTCTCTCTCTGACTAACCATTCATTACAAGGGTACATATATACACGTACAAGTCACAGCAATAAAAAAAGTATGCCCCACAAATCTGACACGGCATCCTGTGTGAGCCGTAGGCAAGAGTGGGCACTGTACCCACTGTACACTGTACACTGTACACTGTACGCTGTACACTGTGTTGGTGCTGTGCAGTGACCGCCGCTAACTCAATAAAGTGTGGGAGTTTATCTTTTATGAGAACTTCCATTAGGAAAGAGGAAAAAGAAATTAAATGAAACACTTCACAGATAAACATGACACATTAACTTTAAAAAGACGAGCCATTACCAGCTTGACTCAATATTGCACACACACACACACACACACACACACACACACACACACACACACACACACACACACACACACACACACACACACACACACACACACACACACACACACACACACACACGCTTTATCTTTTGCCTTTTAGCTTGTATGCATCTAGCATTGTACCAAGCATGTATTTTTCTTAACTCTATAAACAGGTACAATTTTTTTACTCCTTTATTATATTTCTGTAAGAATTTGTCATATTTTCCTTGTACTGTCTTTCTGTACATAATATTTCTCCACTCAATATCAGCAAAATAGATCCTTAATTTTTTTAAATCCGCTCTTGCATAATTTAATCTCACTCCTTTATAGTCATCTCTGTAACTTATCTCCTGAATTTGCATCTCTAATGTCACATGATCACTTCTCACCATTGGACAAAGGTGGTGTATGATTGGAGGGGGCTCTGCTTTCTTTGTGAAAACTAGGTCAAGCAACGATGGTTCTTCTTCCCCTCTGTACCTTTATGACTCCTCCACCCACTGTTCCATTGCATTAACCATAGTCAACTGTAACACTTTCTCGCTCCACTGCCCAGCATTATCCATTACTTCCATCTCTCTCCAGTTTACTTTCTTAGAGTTAAATTCTTCTATGTCTTCTTATCATGTTATCTAGGCACTTTATCACCTCTCGTTGCATCTTTATGTTCTTCTGTTCCCAGGTATTAGTCTTTGGTGAACATATGTAACCATATCCTCACTCGAGCTTTCCTGGAGTGCAGACGTCTCCTTGACCTTTCCTTTCCACTACTACTATTAAAAGAGCTGTCTGGCTGCGCCGAGCGAGTTCGGACAACTTTTGTGTGACTACTCTGCCTCTACAAACGGACTCTGCAATGGCCTCCGCGCGACGTAACACGGTGACTTCAAGCAAGGCTAGAAGGTGCTCCTCTGACCAGCCACGCCAGCCCCAACAAGCACCTTCCCTGTAGCCGGTGCTGCTCTCGACATCGAAACAAGCGAGGAGGAATTAAACAGCTTGTTAGACTCGCTCTCCCAAGAATCCAAGTCGCTTGTTGAAATAATTAGTGTTACTGACTAAGCAGTTCAAAGCAGAAACCGATATGCTGAAAAACGAACTTTCAAAAAGACTCACTAATATCAGACCTAAGTAAGGAAGTGAATGAGCTGAAAATGAAAGTGAAAACTCTGGAATACAACATCGATGTAGTGGACCAGTATGAGCGACGAGATACGGTAATCATCAGTGGCCCCGCTCTACCGGACCAATCAAACCAAGAAAACTCCAAAACTGTCATCCTCAACGTGACAAAAGAACAACTGAAAATAAACCTTCAAGACAGTGACGTAAACACAGCTCACAGAATAGGGTCTGTCGCTTCACAAGGAAAAAGACCAATGATTGTGAAACTATCCAAAGTTTAAGGCGAAACTGACCTGCTAAGAGAACTACTCAATTCATTACTAGCATTCTTATTATCATTGCTATTATTACTATTATTATTATTATTATTATTATTATTATTATTATTATTATTATTATTATTATTATTATTATTATTATTATTATTATTATTATTATTATTATTATTATTATTATTATTATTATTATTATTATTATTATTATTATTATTATTATTATTATTATTATTATTATTATTATTATTATTATTATTATTATTATTATTATTATTATTATTATTATTATTATTATTATTATTATTATTATTATTATTATTATTATTATTATTATTATTATTATTATTATTATTATTATTATTATTATTATTATTATTATTATTATTATTATTATTATTATTATTATTATTATTATTATTATTATTATTATTATTATTATTATTATTATTATTATTATTATTATTATTATTATTATTATTATTATTATTATTATTATTATTATTATTATTATTATTATTATTATTATTATTATTATTATTATTATTATTATTATTATTATTATTATTATTATTATTATTATTATTATTATTATTATTATTATTATTATTATTATTATTATTATTATATTATTATTATTATTATTATTATTATTATTATTATTATTATTATTATTATTATTATTATTATTATTATTATTATTATTATTATTATTATTATTATTATTATTATTATTATTATTATTATTATTATTATTATTATTATTATTATTATTATTATTATTATTATTATTATTATTATTATTATTATTATTATTATTATTATTATTATTATTATTATTATTATTATTATTATTATTATTATTATTATTATTATTATTATTATTATTATCATTTATTATTATTATTATTATTATTATTATTAATATTATTATTATTATTATCATTATTATCATTATTATTATTATTATTATTATTATTATTATTATTATTATTATCATTATTGCCATTGTTGTTTTTGTTATTATCATTATCATTATTACTACTAGTAATATTTTCATCATCTTTACAGTTACCGTTGTTGATGTTGTTCTCGTTATAGATGTTGTTGATGTTGATATTGTTGTTGTTGTGTTGTGTTGTGTTGTGTTGACAGCGGTGGCGGTGGTGGTAGTGGTTTTCCTTTACATTCCCGAAAATGAAATGAGAGCAAGATTAATTGAAAATGTGTGTGTAAACAAGATGATGAAACAAGAAATGAATAACAGATAATAATGAATCCTGGTTCTCCCTTCCTCCTCGGTGACCAATATCAGTTCACCTCCAGTCTTGAAAACCTACAGGTCTTCAAGAGTGATTCTCGAGTTAATCATGTAGAAATCTTGTCACTCTGCCTCTAGAACTCACTGGTTCCCTTCCAATGCCAGACCTATCCACTGCTCTCGCATTATTTAACCACCCAAGCCATTCTTAGCATTCTTCTGGTATCGTCACTGTCTAGTCCTTACCGTGATCACCAGTGCCAGGCTCTCCATTGCTCTCTCAGTA
>NC_059300.1:1947855-1951875 GCF_017591435.1 Portunus trituberculatus | reverse complement strand
GACAAGATTTCTACATGATTAACTCGAGAATCACTCTTGAAGACCTGTAGGTTTTCAAGACTGGAGGTGAACTGATATTGGTCACCGAGGAGGAAGGGAGAACCAGGATTCATTATTATCTGTTATTCATTTCTTGTTTCATCATCTTGTTTACACACATTTTCAATTAATCTTGCTCTCATTTCATTTTCGGGAATGTAAAGGAAAACCACTACCACCACCGCCACCGCTGTCAACACAACACAACACAACACAACAACAACAATATCAACATCAACAACATCTATAACGAGAACAACATCAACAACGGTAACTGTAAAGATGATGAAAATATTACTAGTAGTAATAATGATAATGATAATAACAAAAACAACAATGGCAATAATGATAATAATAATAATAATAATAATAGGTAATAATAATAATAATAATAATAATAATGATAATAATGATAATAATAATAATAATAATAATAATAATAATAATAATAATAATAATAATAATGATAATAATAATAATAATAATAATAATAATAATAATAATAATAATAATAATAATAATGATAATAATACTAATATAAAAATAATAATAATAATAATAATAATAATATTAATAGTAATAATAATAATAATAATAATAATAATAATAATAATAATAATAATAATAATAATAATAATAATAATAATAATAATAATAATAATAATAATAATAATAATAATAATAATAATAATAATAATAATAATAATAATAATAATAATAATAATAATAATAATAATAATAATAATAATAATAATAATAATAATAATAATAATAATAATAATAATAATAATAATAATAATAATAATAATAATAATAATAATAATAATAATAATAATAATAATAATAATAATAATAATAATAATAATAATAATAATAATAATAATAATAATAATAATAATAATAATAATAATAATAATAATAATAATAATAATAATAATAATAATAATAATAATAATAATAATAATAATAATAATAATAATAATAATAATAATAATAATAATAATAATAATAATAATAATAATAATAATAATAATAATAATAATAATAATAATAATAATAATAATAATAATAATAATAATAATAATAATAATAATAATAATAATAATAATAATAATAATAATAATAATAATAATAATAATAATAATAATAATAATAATAATAATAATAATAATAATAATAATAATAATAATAATAATAATAATAATAATAATAATAATAATAATAATAATAATAATAATAATAATAATAATAATAATAATAATAATAATAATAATAATAATAATAATAATAATAGTAATAATAGCAATGATAATAAGAATGCTAGTAATGAATTGAGTAGTTCTCTTAGCAGGTCAGTTTCGCCTTAAACTTTGGATAGTTTCACAATCATTGGTCTTTTTCCTTGTGAAGCGACAGACCCTATTCTGTGAGCTGTGTTTACGTCACTGTCTTGAAGGTTTATTTTCAGTTGTTCTTTTGTCACGTTGAGGATGACAGTTTTGGAGTTTTCTTGGTTTGATTGGTCCGGTAGAGCGGGGCCACTGATGATTACCGTATCTCGTCGCTCATACTGGTCCACTACATCGATGTTGTATTCCAGAGTTTTCACTTTCATTTTCAGCTCATTCACTTCCTTACTTAGGTCTGATATTAGTGAGTCTTTTTGAAAGTTCGTTTTTCAGCATATCGGTTTCTGCTTTGAACTGCTTAGTCAGTAACACTAATTATTTCAACAAGCGACTTGGATTCTTGGGAGAGCGAGTCTAACAAGCTGTTTAATTCCTCCTCGCTTGTTTCGATGTCGAGAGCAGCACCGGCTACAGGGAAGGTGCTTGTTGGGGCTGGCGTGGCTGGTCAGAGGAGCACCTTCTAGCCTTGCTTGAAGTCACCGTGTTACGTCGCGCGGAGGCCATTGCAGAGTCCGTTTGTAGAGGCAGAGTAGTCACACAAAAGTTGTCCGAACTCGCTCGGCGCAGCCAGACAGCTCTTTTAATAGTAGTAGTGGAAAGGAAAGGTCAAGGAGACGTCTGCACTCCAGGAAAGCTCGAGTGAGGATATGGTTACATATGTTCACCAAAGACTAATACCTGGGAACAGAAGAACATAAAGATGCAACGAGAGGTGATAAAGTGCCTAGATAACATGATAAGAAGACATAGAAGAATTTAACTCTAAGAAAGTAAACTGGAGAGAGATGGAAGTAATGGATAATGCTGGGCAGTGGAGCGAGAAAGTGTTACAGTTGACTATGGTTAATGCAATGGAACAGTGGGTGGAGGAGTCATAAAGGTACAGAGGGGAAGAAGAACCATCGTTGCTTGACCTAGTTTTCACAAAGAAAGCAGAGCCCCTCCAATCATACACCACCTTTGTCCAATGGTGAGAAGTGATCATGTGACATTAGAGATGCAAATTCAGGAGATAAGTTACAGAGATGACTATAAAGGAGTGAGATTAAATTATGCAAGAGCGGATTTAAAAAAATTAAGGATCTATTTTGCTGATATTGAGTGGAGAAATATTATGTACAGAAAGACAGTACAAGGAAAATATGACAAATTCTTACAGAAATATAATAAAGGAGTAAAAAAATTGTACCTGTTTATAGAGTTAAGAAAAATACATGCTTGGTACAATGCTAGATGCATACAAGCTAAAAAGGCAAAAGATAAAGTGTGTGTGTGTGTGTGTGTGTGTGTGTGTGTGTGTGTGTGTGTGTGTGTGTGTGTGTGTGTGTGTGTGTGTGTGTGTGTGTGTGTGTGTGTGTGTGTGTGTGTGTGTGTGCATTGAGTCAAGCTGGTAATGGCTGGTCTTTTAAAGTTAATGTGTCATGTTTATCTGTGAAGTGTTTCATTTAATTTCTTTTTCCTCTTTCCTAATGGAAGTTCTCATAAAAGATAAACTCCCACACTTTATTGAGTTAGCGGCGGTCACTGCACAGCACCAACACAGTGTACAGCGTACAGTGTACAGTGTACAGTGTACAGTGGGTACAGTGCCCACTCTTGCCTACGGCTCACACAGGATGCCGTGTCTTTTTTGTGGGGCATACTTTTTTTATTGCTGTGACTTGTACGTGTATATATGTACCCTTGTAATGAATGGTTAGTCAGAGAGAGAGGGAGAGAGAGAGAGAGAGAGAGAGAGAGAGAGAGAGAGAGAGAGAGACCTCGGTCGTCTGCTGGTCACCCAGCCAGTCTTCCCCATTACGGAGCGAGCTCAGAGCTCATAGACCAATCTTCGGGTAGGACTGAGACCACAACACACAACACACACACACACCGGGAAAGCGAGGCCACAACCCTCGAGTTACATCCCGTACTTATTTACTGCTAGGTGAACAGGGACCACATATTAAGAGGCTTGCCCATTTGCCTCGCCGCTTACCGGGACTCGAACCCGGGCCTCTCGATTGTGAGTCGAGCGTGCTAACCACTACACTACGCGAGAGAGAGAGAGAGAGAGAGAGAGAGAGAGAGAGAGAGAGAGAGAGAGAGAGAGAGAGAGAGTGTGTGTGTGTGTGTGAGAGTGTCTTGAGATGTGTACTAATAAATATATGTGGTATTTGAATATGTACTAACCAATTTGCAACAAGTTTTGTGACACAGGAACCCAAAATAACTGATGAATTAGCAAGAAATGAACCTAAAACTGGAAAATATTGACAATTTGTAACAGGTCTTATGATAGAGAAAGATCAAAATAACCGATAAACTAAGAACACATGGACTCAAAATGGTTAGATTTGAGTAATGAACTAAATATTGACTTAATTTGTGCTAAGGAGAGTCAAATATAAGTGAATGTACAGTATTTTGTTTATTATTTCTTATCGTTTGGTTTTATGATAGAGAAAGATCAAAACAACTGATAAACTAAGAAGAAATGAACTTAGGATGATTAAATTTGAGGTGTGAAGTAAATATTGGCGTAAGTGATAAAGAGAGTTAATGAAATAAGATCAGTGAATGGAGTTTGTTT
>NC_059300.1:1940355-1942855 GCF_017591435.1 Portunus trituberculatus | reverse complement strand
ATCTCGGCAGAAAATTCTCGAGTTAGTTGCTCGTGTGACCCAGACTCCAAATGGCCAAGTTTGGGTCACGCGAGCAACTAACTCGAGAATTTTCTGCCGAGATTTTCTCTCGACAATTTTCTGCCAACCTTTTTTCTCGAGTTTGGTCACACAGGGTACCAAGCTTCCTTGCCGAGTACTGTTGCATTATGGGAGATATCAGCTGAGCAGAATCAAAACAAACATGGATCCCGACGTAGCAGCGCTCGCTCTGGGCATTCTTCTTCTGAAGAAGAAGCTGGAGATGAAAAGAAGAAAGCGCCTGTGGACTCGGGAATGGTTGGCTCGAAAACGAACCGAGCGTGTACTACAGGTTGCTTCGAGAAATTAGCACCGCGGACCCAAACACGATGAGGCAGTGGCTACGGTTGGACCAGGCTCAGTTCCAGACCTTATTGGACCAGGTTACTCCACTCATCAAGAAGCAGGACACAAATATGCGTTCGTCTGTGACACCTGCAGAACGCCTAATGCTTACCTTGCGCTACTTAGCAACAGGTATGTGTTCAGTACCAAAAATAAGATAAATGTTCATAGTTGCTCATCTCACAGTTCATGAAGGAATATTTCTGGTAAATCTATCGAGCAGAAACTCCATTCATGTTTTCTTTTACCCTTTGAAAATCTAGGAAATATCCTAGAACTCAAAGAAATCTGGGGCATTTTTGGCACTCTATGATCCTATCATGTATGGGTCCGAAGCTCTCAGTAATTAAATCCAACCTAACATACATAACATATAACATAACATAAATAATAGGATAACAAAGGGCCACCAGGGCCCATCTAGGTTATCCTGTATCAGTCGCACAGCGACCTCGTCATCAGTACTTAAAGATACACTTAGTGTAAAATATATTGTTAACTTATGAAATGTCTTTAGATCACACACACACACACACACACACACACACACACACACACACACACACACACACACACACACACACACACACACACACACACACACACACACACACACACACACACACACACACACACACACACACACACACACACACACACACACACACACACACACCTTCCCCTACAAAACACACACAAACCCCAAAACAGCTCGCCTGGAATACCTAGGGAAAAACTGTCTCCAAATTAAATAAGCGTTGTTGGATCGTATATACGGAAAGAAGAACGAGAGAGATGGAACAAAGTAGTGCTGCCAGGCGTATGACGATCTCAAAACATACGCCATCGTGTGAAAATCAACGGTACATTGAAACTCCTGTTGCACTAAGGAAACTAACAGATGATATTATGGACAAAGATTTTTCTGGATACATGGACGAATGAGGTAATATGAGAAGGTCAATCAACGTGGAAAGGGAATTAAGGTATATGAAGGACGTGATGCCGAGTCTAATTGACAAACAGGACCGACTGACAACGGAAAACACAGAGCTGAAGTTGAGATTGGTAGAATGTGAGAAGGTCAGTGCAATCAATCAGGGATTAAAACAAGAGATGAAAGAAATAAAGAAACAAAATGACGTACTAAAGGCCGCCTGTCAAGACTACGGAAACTCCTTAAGGAACTTACAGGTTAAAGTGCAGGATGGGATTGTGGACAGGGTAGAAGGTGGATTGGGTGAAAACAAGCTGGAGGAACTACGAAATGAATGGAAGCAGGAACAGGAAGACGTCAAATTTTCGGAGGTAGTAAAGAAACAAATACAGGAAAACACGAAAATCGCTGTAATTGAAGTCATTAGAGAAAAAGAAGACCTGGTGCGGGATACAGTGGACAAGAAAAAAAAGCTTCGTGATTTTTGGGATGAAGAAAAAGAAAAATCCAAATAAATTCACGAGAAAACGTGAAGAGAGAGAATTGGACAAAACTGTTATCAAACAAGTACAAGACAGCACACAGGAACTAGACCAGGAAATGGAGGAAGTGATCAGGCTAGGAGGATACAGTGAAGGGGGTAGGAGACCAATGAAAGTGAGAATGAGATCCCAAGTGGCAGTAGATGAAATTATAGCTAGGAAAGGGAAGCTGGCCGATGATACTGAACACAAGGATATATGGATAAAAAAAGATATGAACCTAGAGGAGAGTGAAAAGGAGAAGGTGCTAAGAAGTG
The DNA here is from genome assembly GCF_017591435.1 of Portunus trituberculatus. NCBI lineage: Eukaryota > Metazoa > Arthropoda > Malacostraca > Decapoda > Portunidae > Portunus > Portunus trituberculatus. Next base: position 1,940,714 of record NC_059300.1, on the reverse strand, counting down.
AAGCTAAGGAAAGAAACGAGAAAAGGACAGAGATAGAGAAGAAACATTTTTTACTGGAGGGTTCTGGATATGAGACTAAAGAAGTGGTACCTACAGAAGAAAGAGGAGGTCGTGGAGGAGGCAGGAAATTAAGAGTGACTTATACTTTTATAGATGGGTTGTTATCAAGCATGTTGGAGGTTAGGGATTATTTGAAAGAGAAAAGCCGGATGTAATGTGCATCGTTGAAACAAAACTAAGAGAAGAGATGCATGTTAACTTTAGAGAGGAGGGATATAATACCTGGAGGAGAGACAGGAAGGATAAAGGGGAGGAGGAGTGCTGACAATGGTTCGTGATAATGTATGTGTGGAGGATGT
>NC_059300.1:1933009-1937355 GCF_017591435.1 Portunus trituberculatus | reverse complement strand
ACAGGATGCCGTGTCTTATTTGTGGGGCATACTTTTTTATTGCTATGACCTGTACGTGTATATATGTACCCTTGTAATGAATGGTTAGTCAGAGAGAGAGAGAGAGAGAGAGAGAGAGAGAGAGAGAGAGAGAGAGAGAGAGAGAGAGAGAGAGAGAGAGAGAGAGAGAGAGAGACCTCGGTTGCCTGCTGGTCACCCAGCCAGTCTTCCCCATTACAGAAACAGAAACATTTATTTACAGCCAAGTCATTTTACATACTGGTATATATGAGTATATCAAACACAGTTAACCAAGCTACCTATATAAAGAGAACTTTCAGAGTATAAATAGATTATACTGACTGGGAATAAGAACTATTTTATAATATGTAACTAAAACGAGCTACAACGAAGAAATGTTTTTTTGAAGAGAATTTAAATAATAATAATAATGTAATAATTGTAATAATAATAATAATAATAATAATAATAATATAATACTAATAATATTAATGGTAATAATAATCATAATGAAAAATAAAAATGATAACAATAATAATAATAATTGTAATAATAATATGATGATAATAATAATAATAATAATAATAATAATAATAATAATAATAATAATAATAATAATAATAATATTAATATTTTGATAATAATAGCAATAGATATAGATAATAATAATGTTCATAACAATAAATAATAAATAAATAACTTAACAATAAAATAATAATGATAATAATAATAATAGTAATAGAAAATAATAATAATAATAATAATAATAATAATAATAATAATTAATAATAATGACAATCAAATAACTGACAAATGATATTTTACAAATCAATAGTAAAATTGAACAAATATTGTTAATATGATTTGAGAAATAAATTAGTAGCTAGACAAGATATGTTTTTAGCATTGTTAAATGCTTGAGAGATTTTTTTGATAGAAAGATCAATAAGGTCCTAGATAATTAGTTGAATGCTGAAACTTAGAAAGATGTATTGGTAAAGTAAATGATCACGGTGACTATAATCATGTGATAAGAATGTATGAATATAATGTTTATTGTTTACATGTGTTTTTAGCAAGTTTTGTTATATCATTAAGTTTTAAAAGTTTGGTCTTTTGAAAAAGTGTTTTCATTCTTTAGTTATAATTCTGACAACTTTCTTGATTGTAATTTTAAAGGAGTTAGGAATGATAAGTAGTGACAAATAGGGTTATAGTATTTTGTGAATGTGATTTTTCTGTCATTCTCTGATTTGATAAAGTAAAGTAATTTCTCGATATTTTTTTTATCTATATTTACAAAAAATTAAAGAGCTTTCATACGAACACCAAGGAACTTGAATTTATCTTTTAGTAATTATTCTGTTATTTATTTGTTTAGGTAAATTCAGCATAGTTTTACCTGAATCTAAGTTTTTTGTTTATTTGAGCCTATTGCTCACCTTGATATAATTTTTTAAGTTCATTGTTCTAAAACAAGTTTCGGATCTCTTCTTTTAGATCTCATATCATCTCTCCTTTTATCTATCATTGATTAGAGGAGAAATTAGAGGTCCAAGCACACTCCTTACACTGAGAGTTTAAGGTTGATTTTCTCCTTTGTATTCTCTGTTTGTTTTCTTCCATGAAAAATCCCTTCCACTTGCATTTTATTTTATTTTCTCCTTCTCAATTCTGATCCTTCTTTCAATCTCTTTATTCTTTTTATTCAATCTTTTCTCAATTTTTCTCCTTCTTTTTTTTTCTAAGTAATTAATTAAATTTGTTTTTTCATTAATGTCTCAAATTTTTATTGTGTTGAGAAATTGGTCTATAATTTTTTCATCTAGAGATTTATAAATTCTTTCTTTTCAACTTGTCATTCTATTTGTTACAGACTGATTGTATTGTTAAAGGGAGATAAAAGACTAGAGCTTTTGATGATGGTAGATATATCATTTATATCAGAGGTTTTGTTTTTAAGAGACTTAATTACTGAATTCATTTCATATGTTTGTGAACTACCACCATTTTAATTTCTTTGAGGTAATCTAATGGATTTTTATTTTGAGGAAGACACACTCCAGATCACAATTTAGAAAATAATTACTGAAGGCATGTGAGATGTAGGATCACTTAGTACTTTATTATCATACAATGTCAATTGTGTTCTTTATTTTGAAAGTTACCTTTAGTTCATTTATTGCTTGCCTTTTCTTCGTATTATTTTTAAAGTTTATGAAGATTTTATAATAGTTAATTTTCAGATCAACTTGAGTGAGCTGATTTCTCTGTTTAAAATATGATGTTATTCCTAATTTATACATTTTAAATAATTTATATTTATGTTTGATTGAGTTTATTCCACTAGATAAATATGCATTATGAAGTCTTTTAGCTGTTATAAATTTGGTTTGATAGGAAAGCATTTATTGTAACATATTCATATATATGGAACAGGTTACAACATTTGTACAGGACAAGTAGTTCTTCCCAGTTTATGCCTTCTAATTCACTTGTAAATTTGTTATTATTATTATTGATAACTCTGTATGTTATTTTATGTTTAGTATTTAAGGGTTCAATGTTGATATTTATGAATATAGGAAGGTGATATTATATTGGGAATGATACCTGATAGAGACATAGGAAATTAGTCCAGATGTGACAACACACACACACACACACACACACACACACACACACACACACACACACACACACACACACACACACACACACACACACAGGTAGGTGAGATGAGTGTTCTAGTGTTAATGTTGAAGTCACCTATAATGATTGATTTATTATGTCTGAATGTCGTTATTTAATAACTCATTCATGATGTTAGTAAATTCATTGACAGCTATGTGTTTGTGTTGGGCCTGTAAATTACTGATGATATTGTTGAATTCTCAGCTTGAGTGCAGATTTCAATGTTTTCATTAATGAGAATATTGCATTAGTGGTTCTGCTTTATGAAGTAAAACAGTGACGAGCACACACACATAGACACACACACACACACACACACACACACACACACACACACACACACACACACACACACACACACAGTTACATCCCACACATTTACTGCTAGGTGAACAGGGCACATATTAAGAGGTTTGTTCATTGCCCGAGCGGGACTGAATCTCGATTGTGAGTCGAGCGTGTAACCTGTTCACCTAGCAGAGAGAGAGAGAGAGAGAGAGAGAGAGAGAGAGTTGTGTGTGTGTGTGTGTGTGTCTGTCTTGAGATAAATAATATGAGAATATGTACTAACAACAACAAGTTTTGTGACACACTGGAACATCAACATAACTGACACAATTACACACACACACACACACACACACATACACACAACACACACACAGGTCTTATGACACACACACATCAACATAACCGACACACACACACACATGGACAAACACACAGATTTGAGTAATGAAAAATATTGACTTAATTTGTGCTAAGAGAGTCAAATATAAGTGAATGTACATATGTTTATTATTACATCGTTTGGTTTTATATGAGAAAGATCAAAACAATGATAAAAAGAAGAAATGAACTTAATGATTAAATTTATAAGAAATATTGGCGTAAGTGATAAAGAGATTAATGAAATAAGATCAGTGAAGAGTTTGTTTATTGTTTTCAGAGTTTGTTTTATGATAGACAAAGATCAGAACTGATATACAAGAAGAAATGAACAATGATTAAACTTGATAGTGAAATAAATATTGACAATTTGTGGTAAGGAGTGAAATGTGACTGAATGTGTTGATTGTTTTCACAGTGTAGCATTGGAAGGACGGAAACAACCTGCATTAATGACACTGTACATTTTCATTCTTTTCTATTATTTCCTGTACAAACTTTCACATTTCCTGATTCATTTATTGACAACTCAAACATTTATTTATTCATCTTTCTACAATTCCTTCTTCCTTCTCTCCTTCCTTCCTTTCCTCAGTCATACCTCCTCCTTTCTTTCATCTCTTCCTGTTCTCCTTTCCACTCTCTGCTCTTTCCTTTTCTCTCCAATCACTCATCCTTTTTCCTTCACCTTCTTCCTTTTCCATCTCTCTTCTCTCTTCCTCTTTCCTTCTTCACCAGATTTCTCCTTCCTTTGACCTTTTTCCTTCCTTTCTTCCTCACAGTCACCATTCTCCTTCCTTCCTTCCTCACCTTCCTTTCTCCTTTCCAAATCACAAATACCTTTCCTTCATCCTTTTCTTCCTCTTCTTTCCCAGTCACTCTTTCTCCTTTTACCCTCTTCTTTCTCTCTTTCCTTCACTCTCTCTTTCTCTCTTCACCTTCTCCTTTCTTTCCTTTCTAATCACCTTTCCTTCTTTCCTTCA
>NC_059300.1:1910496-1925496 GCF_017591435.1 Portunus trituberculatus | reverse complement strand
GATTTATGAGGAGACAGATGAGACGGAAGGGGGACGAGGAGGAGGAGGAGGAGGAGGAGAAGGAGGAGACTATAGATGAAAAAGAAGGAAAAGGAGGAGCTGAAGGAGAAGATGGAGAAGGAGGAGCTGGAGGAGAAAGAGGAGGAGGAGGAGGAGGAGGAGGAGGAGGAGGAGGAGAAGGAGGAGGAGGAGGAAAAACTGGAGAAGGAGACGGAGGAGGTGGTGGAGAAGGAGGAGGTGGAGGACGAAGAGGAGGAAGAAGAGGAGGAGGAGGAGGAGGAGGAGGAGGAGGACAACAGCCATACTGCATTAGGGGGACAACTACTTTGGCCTTTGTCTCGTGTCTCTCTTCTTTTCTTATTTCTTTTCACGTCGATAACATCAATATGGCTTTGTCACTATTCTTCTTGAGGCTTTAGTCTAGTTTTGCGTTCTTTCTTTCACTCTCACTCACTCACTCTCTCTCTCTCTCTCTCTCTCTCTCTCTCTCTCTCTCTCTCTCTCTCTCTCTCTCTCTCTCTCCTCTCTCTCTCTCTCTAGTAAATGGTAAATGCAAATACACGCATCTGTCTCAAGATTCAAAAGAGTTCACATTGCATGTTTTGCTTTTTTAGAGAAGACAAAGTAAGGCACCGTAATGCATCTATGAAGAGTATGTTTCGTATTAATTATTTGTCATATTTCGGTAATTTCAAACGAAAGAATAATGAGAGCAAAGCTCAGATCATAATGTTGCGTGATTAACATCTAATGTAGGAGAAGCATTATTTTGCGTTACTATATGTTTATTCTTGCACACGCTCCATTTGTCTTTTTACATGGGTAATTTCCATCAGTAACTCTCTCTCTCTCTCTCTCTCTCTCTCTCTCTCTCTCTCTCTCTCTCTCTCTCTCTCTCTCTCTCTCTCTCTCTCTCTCTCTCTCTATATATATATATATATATATATATATATATATATATATATATATATATATATATATATATATATATATATATATATATATATATATATATATATATATATATATATATATATATATATATATATATATATATATATATATATATATATATATATATATATATATATATATATATATGAAAAGCAAGGATTCAAGAATCTAAATTTTACCGTAATCTGTAATGTTATTTGCTGTTGTTGTAATTATTGGAAATTAATCATATATCCCTTGGTATCTCAGCACATTATGCATTATATACACCATCCTAACAAAAATACATATAAGGAAAGAAATACTTGTACCAATTTATAGAAAGGAAAAATAAAGGAAGCTTGAAAGAATTACAGTCTTATTTCGCAGTTACGTAAAGGCTTTGTCAGTCACTAGACCAGAGCGCCTTAACTCGCGCACCCTACACTGGCCATGAGCAGACAGTGGAAAAGTATTGGAATGTCTCGCTAAATTCTTTTGTGTATTGGCAGTAAGAAATGAAATGGCAACACTGCTTTAAGATTATTGAAAGCTTAGGACATCTCTCAATCTAATCCACTCTCTCTCTCTCTCTCTCTCTCTCTCTCTCTCTCTCTCTCTCTCTCTCTCTCTCTCTCTCTCTCGTGTATGTGTGTGTTTGTGTTTGTGTTTGTGTGTGTGTGTGTGTGTGTGTGTGTGTGTGTGTGTGTGTGTGTGTGTGTGTGTGTGTGTTCACACACACACACACACACACACACACACACACACACACACACACACACACACACACACACACAAAGAAAATAACAACAGTAACAAATAACAATAAACGTATTTATATCTGATAAATATTTCTATTACGCATTTAAAGGTAAACGAGATACTTTTCTCATACTGAAATCATATTGTTATATTTTGTAACCTCATTTTTCTTTAGTTTTTCAATTTTTTTCATCAAAAGCATAATGTTTTTACTTCATTATGTTCACTTGCTTCGTCTTCCGCCTTGGTTTATTTCCTAACAAAATTCATCCCCAGAGATTTTCTTGCTATTGTTTTCCCTTTTCAATAATTATTTGTAGACTTTCTCCCATCTACGCTTTTACTGAGTTTTTACCAATTTTCTTTCATTCGCACACAGCTCACATCACCCTACACACATTTATAGATAGATAGATAGGTAGGCAGATAGATATATAAATACCTACATAGATAGGCAGACAGAGAGATAGATAGATAAATGTTTATGCATTGATTCGGTTGCCTATCTTTTGATCATCTCTCCTTTCTTATGAACTTCTATCTCCCCTATACACACAGCCCTTCCATTGCTCACAACGCTCCGCACACACTTATCTTCCCATCGACAGGCGAGGTGCTGTGGTGGCGAGGTGGCAAACCAGACCATCCGCGGAGACATCAGGTAGGAAAAGGTGAATAGTCGTGCATTAAGGATTTTTAAATAATGAAAGTATTCGTGTCTCGCATTATATAAACAATACTGGACTGTAATTGAGTATGCAATGACTTGTATATGATTTTCTCTACAGCTACACCTCAACAGCGCCGACCATAAAAGAAATAGAAAAAAACAATATTCTTTTTTGTTTTTTTATGCTATAGCCTATAGCGCCTGTAGGCAAACTTGAAGAGTATATGTGGGAAGCGCCGTTCAGCTTCCGCCCATTAGTGGCTCAGGCAATTTTATTTATTGTGGTACCCATATTAGGGCCCATATCACCACCCAGTGGATCTTTGGTGTAACCACCTAGAAGCTGGGTTCCATGGTGACATGTAGGTAACTTTAAACCACTCGACAAATGACACAACTTCAAAGTGGTATGGTAGAATTCTAACTTAAGCGCAGACGTCTGCCCGATCCTACGCTTAATCCACTACGCCACCGCCTCCCTAACCTACGGCAATGAACAGTGCTGTTGCAATTATTACTGTTACTATCAATATATAGTAGTGTTACATATAACACACACACACACACACACACACACAACACACACACACACACACACACACACACACACACACACACACACACACACACACACACACACACACAGTAGTGTTACATCACACACACACACACACACAACACACCCACACACACACACACACACACAGTAGTGTTACATCACACACACACACACACAACACACCCACACACACACACACACACACACACACACACACACACACACACACACACACACAGTAGTGTTACATATACACACACACACACACACACACACACACACACAACACACAACACACAACACACACACACACACACACACACACACACACACACACACACACACAAAAACAATGTTTATATTGGAGTGGCCACTTGACGATAGAAGATCAGGCGGTTTCATTTTTTATTATCACGGCAAACAGAATGAAAGAGAGAGAGAGAGAGAGAGAGAGAGAGAGAGAGAGAGAGAGAGAGAGAGAGAGAGAGAGAGAGAGAGAGAGAGAGAGAGAGAGAGAGAGAGAGAGAGAGAGAGAGAGAGAGAGAGAGAGAGAGAGAGAGAGAGAGAGAGAGAGAGAGAGAGAGAGAGAGAGAGAGAGAGAGAGAGAGAGAGAGAGAGAGAGAGAGAGAGAGAGAGAGAGAGAGAGAGAGAGAGAGAGAGAGAGAGAGAGAGAGAGCTTTCTTTCACTACAAAGCCAAGTCTTTATCTTACCTCTAATCCTTCTGCTTATGCTGTTACCCTATCTTCTCCGTTGGGCTCATCCAATCATAACCTCATATCTGTATCTTGTCCTATTTGTCCAATTCCTCCTCAGGATCCCCCAAAGCGGAGGTGCCTCTGGCGTATTGCCTCTGCCATTTGGGGAACCTGAGGAGGTATTATGCTGATTTTCCCTGGAATGATTACTGTTTCCGTGTCAGAGACCCGTCTCTGTGTGCTGAACGTAAGACAGAGGTGACAGTGTCTGGCATGGAGGCGTACATTCCTCACTCTTTTTCTCAACCTAAACCTTCTAAACTTTGATTAAATATAGCCTGTTCTCTCGTGCTATACATGATAGAGAGGTTTCCTACAAAAGATACTTGAAGCTTCCATCACCTGAATCTCACGCACTTTATATTTTTGCCAGAAATCATGCCAAGCCCGTTTTTCAACTTACCAAACACTCCTTCATAAATAGCAAATGTCAAAATCTTTCAAACTTCAACTCCCCTCGAGATTTCTGGCATCTGGCCAAAAACATCAGCGATTGCTCTGTGAGATTGATTCGAGGCCAATTACCAGCATAGTCCGTCAACGCCAACTGCGACTATATGGGCATGTGGCACGCTACCCGGAAGCCGATCTTGCATATCGGGTTGTCTTCGAAAGGGATAACCCAGCATGGAGGAGACCAAGGGGACGTCCACAGAACTCATGGCTGCGGCAAGTTGATGCCTCCTGCTGGGAGTTACTTGACATGGGAAGGGAGCCTGCATGGAGACTCGCGAGGCGTGACCGCCTGGAGTGGCGCCTTAGGGTTGGCGAGGCGACGCGCCCCCCGGCATATGCCCCCCATGAGTGATAGATTGATTGAACACAACAGCAAAAGTTTCACCGAAATCTCTAAAAGGATGACCAGGACTCAGTAAGGAAAGCCAGAAGATCACCAGTAGAGTGGCCTTCACTGAAGCCATACTGGCGATCAGAGAGAAGATTGCGAAGTGACAGATGTTTGAGAATCTTCCTATTGAGGATAGATTCAAAAACTTTAGACAAGCAAGAGATTAAAGCTATAGAGCGGTAGTTTGAGGGATTAGAACGGTCACTCTTTTAAGGAACAGGCTGAATGCAGCCAAACTTCCAGAAAGAAGGAAAGGTAGAAGTTGATGGACATAGTTGAAAGAGTTTGGCCAGTCAAGGTGCAAGCACGAAAGCACAGTTTTTGAGAGCAATACGAGGGACCTCATCAGGTTCATAATCCTTCAGAGAGTTAAGGCTAGCGAGGGTATGGAAAACATCATTACGAAGAACTTTAATTAATGGCATGAAATAGTCAGAGGGAGGAGGAAAAGGAGGTTCAAGCCCAGAATTATCCAAGGTGGAGTTTTTAGCAAAAGTTTGAGAGAAGAGATCAGCTTTAAAGACAGATGTGATGGGAGTTATGCCATCAGGATGAAATAAAGAAGGGAAAGATGAAGTGGTACCTCATGATCCTGCGAAGTCATCTAGTACCAAAGACATCAGTTCACCTCTATAGATCGGTGTTCAGTGTCCATGTCCCACAACCAGTGTAAGACAGGGATCACCAGCGACTTAAAGATCCGAATCTTTGTCCGTCTGCACAGGTACCGACAACGCCAAATACTCGTGTTGAGCAAGTCCATAACGCCGTGGGCCAGGCCAATCTGCCGTAAGGCCCCTTTCACACTAAGCAACTTGTGGCTGTCACTCGGTGACTCTCTAAGTTGCCTACCATTACTTCAAATGGAGCCTTTCACACTACGCCACTGCGGTTGTCCGGTTGAGCAACCGTCAACGAGTGACTGTCACAGGCAGTTGCCGTCACCCACCGTTGGGCATTGTTTCAAATGGGAGCTTTCATACATAGCCACCGTGTGGCGCAACTTTCGTTCTAATCTGTCACTTTTGTGACTTTTCTCAGTGTCCAGCCAGCTTTGCACAGGAAAGAACGTGCGAGATGGAGGGGATGAAAGTAGTGGAGAAAATTAACACTGAAGATTTAATTCACGAAGTGGAAAAACACCCAGCAGTTTGGGATTCATCCAATGAACAATACAGCAACAAGAATGAAAAGAGGAACGCGTGGAGTGAAATTATTATGCACTTCATTCCAGACTTTGAAGGGAAATCTCAAGCTGAGAAGAATGAAATATGTGAGTTAAAAACAAACACCTGTTCATATGTATATTTCTTCAGAAGTAGCTACACCACAACACCACGGCACACGTTTTATCCCCCCCTACCACCACCACCATCACTCATGTCACCACCACCACAACACATGTAGCCCCACCAACACCACCACCACCACCACATTCTCTTCACCTACACCACCACACCTTTACATCACCAACCACATCACCTCATTTCTGTCTAGATATGATCTCGTTGCCAGTGAACTGCACCTTTGCCAACAGAAGCACCTTCTCCATGGATGTCATTCTTTCGACTAATGAGATGATGAGAAAGGATGCCACAACTCGGTGATAGTCACTGGTTGCTTGCAGTTGCCTGAGCCTTTCACACTAAGCAACTAGTGACCGTCACTAGTGATGGTCACTAGTTGCATAGTGTGAAAGGGGCCTTAAACTTTCTGGATCGACCCACCATCGTTGAGCACTACACTACCTAGGAATGTGAAATTTTCCGAGATCTCAATGTCCTCGCCACACGCATGGACAGACTGTACCATTTCATCCATTAAGCCTCCAAACACCTTAACCTTGGTCTTGGGCCAGGATACCTGGAGTCCCAAGGGCTTCGCCTCCTCGTGCAGTGCCTCTAGAGCCATTACCAAAACCTCCAGTGACTCTGCAATGATTACTGCATCATCGACAAAAACAAGATCTGTAATCTCAGTATTGTCGACAGATGTTTCACAATGTTGCGTTAGACATATCAAAAGTTTTTAATAGAGTCTAGCAGAAAGCTTTAATCTAAAAAATGCCCACCTACGGTTTCCATCCTTCTCTTTGCAACCTTATCTCAAGTTTCCTTTTTGACAGTTCTAGTGCAGCCGTGGTAGATGGCCACTGTTCTTCTAAATCTATTAACAATGATGTTCCTCAGGGTTTTGTCTGGTCACCCACTCTCTTTCTATTATTCATTAATGATCTTGACCAAACTTCTTGCCCTATCCATTCCTACGCTGATGATACCATCCTACACTTTTCCACTTTCTTTCAAAGACGACCAACCCTTCAGGAAATCAATAGATCACGCAAGGATGCCACAAAAAGCCTGACTTTTGATCTTTCTAAAATTTCTGATTGAAGCAGAAAAAACATATTAGTGTTCAATGCCTCAAAAACTCAATTTCTCCATCTATCAACTCAACACAACCTTCCAGACAACTATCCCCTCTTCTTCAATGATGGTCAACTGTTCCCCTCTTCTACACTGAATATCCTAGGTCTGCTCTTTATTCATAATCTAAACTGGAAACTTCAAATCTCATCTCTTGCTAAAACAGCCTCTATGAAGTTAAGCGTTCTGAGGCGTCTGCGCCAGTTTTTTCTCGCCCCTCCAACTGCTGACTCTGTACAAGGACCTTATCCGCCCTTGTATGGAGTACTCTTCGCATGCTTAAGGGGGTACCACTCACACAGTTCTATTAAATAGGGTGGAATCAAAAGCTTTTCGTCTTATCAACTTCCCTCCTCTGGCTGACTGTCTTCATTCTCTTTCTCACCGCCGGAATATTGCATCTCTTTCTATCTTTTATCGCTATTTTCATGCTAACTGGTCTTTTGATCTTGCTAACTGCATGCCTCCCCTTATCCTGCGGACTCGCTGCACAAGGCTTTCTTCTTCCTCTCACCCCTACTCTGTCCAACTTTCTAATACAATAGTTAACCAGTACTCTCAATCATTCATACCTTTCTCTGGTAAACTCTAGAGCTCCCTGCCTGCCTCTGTATTTCCATCTTACGACTTGATTTCTTTTAAGAGGAAGTTTACAAGACATTTTTCCCTGACTTTTGGATAACTCTAATTTCTTTAAGGGAACTGGCAATCCAGTGGGCCTTTTATTTAATTTTTTGTTGTCATTGACCAGTTTTCCCTCTTGCATAAAAAAAAGTTATTGATGATATCTGTGTTATAATGGACAGACTTTAAGGCAAATTGTGTGGAAATTTAAGAGAAATATCAGAGGCAAAGAAGTGGATAAATGGATTTGTTTGTATATCAATCTATAACTACAATGCATTTTGATAATCTATTGTGCCGCCACTTTCAATACACATACTATGTCTCTCTCTCTCTCTCTCTCTCTCTCTGAATTCCCTCGTCATATTCTTCTCCATTTCCAATACACACATGCACAGATGAGGGAAGTAAATAAGTACATTACTATTTTTCCTCTACTTCACATTTACCTCGTATCGTGGCGCCAAGGAGACTACCTGTCACTTGCCGCTACCTGCCACAACCTTCCCCTCTTGATCTTCATGATCTTCTTGATCTTCATGATCCTCTTGATCTTGATCGTGCCCCTACCGGCAAGGGGCTGAAGTTGTTACTGAAATTTGCAGTAAAGGCAAACGTCTTGTCCAAGAAAACTTAGGAGAAATTGCCCATGGTCTTGTCAACCCTCTATGCTCTATGATCAATTCTAATCTCTTACAAATTTTCATGTCCCAGGAGCTGCAAAACAGCTTACACCACCTGCTTTACCTAAAAATTCTCCGTCTTATTCTTTCACATAATCCTTTTTTCACCCTATTTATTTTTTCACCGTGCACTCCTGTTACATGAAAGGTACAAGATTTGGTAATGAAGCGTCACTCTTTCCATCCGTCTGTTCTTTGATTATTACACTGTAGACTGACAATGTCTCAATAATCTGTCACAATATCTCTCTCTCTCTCTCTCTCTCTCTCTCTCTCTAATGCGTTGATATATATAGGGAAACGGGGAAAGTGGGGGTGGGGGTTTGCGGTGGTGCAATGGAATTGATTAGGAATCGGAAGGATGTGACAGTACGTGTATAGAATGGTGGAGTGAAGACCAAGGCGCAGGACAGGAAAAGAGAGATCTGTAATGCAACGCTGTACCTATGACGCGTGTTTTCAAACAAGAGTGACGGGAAAGGGAGGAAGGGAAAATAATGTGTGTGTGTGTGTGTGTGTGTGTGTGTGTGTGTGTGTGTGTGTGTGTGTGTGTGTGTGTGTGTGTGTGTGGGCGCGCGCGCGCATGTGCACGTGCTTTGATATCTATTTCTCACTGGTAACGCCGTCGACCCACATCCAGCCCGCATACGCGTATACAATCCATCAGTGGTCCTTTCGCTTTTTCTTGGATGTCACGGAAGACAAACAAATACAAACCAAAAAAGCGATGCCAAAAATAGAACATTGGAAATGGCAGCCGTCCATTTCTGATGACTGGGGCCTTGTCTTGCATTGTTTAGATGGCCGGGTGGTGGCAAGAGGTGGGGGGGCGAGGGAATGTGGAGAGACGACTACTCAATATCCTACCTCGTGATATATTAGAAAACGATTTACTAGTCTTAAGAACACGTTTCTATTTTTGTTTATCAGGGACGTGTGTCTTTGTGTAAATATAAAGATGCCCTTAAACCAGAGGGACGAGCGGCAGTTGGTGTGCACTTGATCGATGGTGGGCGAATGTTACCGCCGCATTTTGAACATTACAGAGAAAGGCTTGTGAAAGGCTAATTTGTAGCACTCCTTAGTTTTACCTGTTTTTATGATGATTACTTTTTTATACACACCAACTTACCCACCCACCTAACCCAACACACACACACACACACACACACACACACACACACACACACACACACACACACACACACACACACACACACACACACACACACACACACACACACACACACACACACACATTTGAAATTCCACAAACAAATACAATCTTCTGGATAACTTCTTACAGCTCAACAACACTATAACCATTTTTAATTTAAACAAACGGTCTATCCCAAAGAATTTCCAGCTTCTCCAGGATAGTTTTACATAACAATGAAAAAAATTTGATGTAATAGGGTTTACAGAAATTAAGTTGGATCCTCATATGTGTTCTTTGTATGAATGACCTAGTTATCACATGTATACTAATTCCAGAAACGTTCACGGTGGTGGTGCTGCCATACATGTATCAACTGACTATAATACTTCTGTACAAAAACAACTAGAAATTTCTAATTCTTCTATTGAAACTCTAGGGATTGTAACTACAATTGTTGGTAAGAAATATATGTTTTTGTGCATATATAGACCTCCAAGTGGTAACTTTAACAATTTTCTTAATGTAATGACTGATATTCACTTCTCGGTTATTGATCAAACTTTTCATGGCTTACATATCTTTGGGGTTTTAAACTTGAATTTACTGACAGAATGAAAATAATGTTTTTGAATTTATGAATTTAATGTATTCCTTTTCCCTTTACCCATTAATAACCAGACCAACCAGAATGACCATCACATCTGCTACACTCATTGACCATATCTAGACGAACCAACCAGAAGAAAATAACGGTAATTACCTTATTCAAACAAATATTTCCGATTATTTTCCCACTGTTTCACAATCTAGGCTTGATTCAGTAACTCACAGACCACATTACATCAGAGAAAGACATTATATTAAAGTATGCCTGGAAAAGTTTGCAAACGACCTCTCATTAGTTAACTGGAATTCCAAATTAAGTTCAATTTCTGGTGAAGAGATTTTTAAACTGTTTTTAATGTATTTAGAGAATCATTTGAAACAAATTTTCCTATAAGAAATATCCGTCAAAATATAAAGCACGCAAATAGTCCGTGTATAATTTCTACACTGAAAACTAGCATCAAAGAAAAGCATTGCTTAGAAAGGCTGGCAAGAAAATGACCATCAACCTACAGACCAGTATAAACGCTTCCGCAATACACTAACGACAACCTTAAGGAGTGTAAAAAGCTTATATTACAAGAATAAACTCACAAGTAACAAAGGCGACCTTGAAAGCCCGTGGTCTACCATAAATTTTCTTTTGGGTAGGTCCGGGAACAAACAACGAACCATTGAGTTGCATCCACATTGTAATGACATTGCCAATAAATTCAATGAACATTTTCTAAAAATACACATGCCTTAAATGAAGAAAGTAACTACAAAGTTTATCTAAGTAATTCACCTTACTTTTCCCTGTATTTGGCACCTACTGATAAAAATGAAGTTGAAAAATCCTGAACACCTTAAAATCCGATACCCCTTGCTACGACAATTTATCACCAAAAGTATTGAAGTATACTTCATATCTTACATCCACTCCTTTAGTTCATATCATTACTCTCTCTGTAAAAACCGGTGAATTTCCATCCAATTAAAAATAGCTAAAATTATTCCTATTTTTTAAATCAGGTGAAAAGCCTACATGGTATAAAAAAAAATAAAAAAATAATTACAGGCCCATTTCCATAATTCCAGCATTTAACAAAAATTTTTAGAAGATTATTTTCTTTCGTCTAACTAATTATCTTAAAGCTTACAACCTTTTAACAGAATAACAGCATGGCTTCAGAGCACACCGATCCACTGAGTCTACGTTACCTCAACTCGTTAACAATGTGTATTTAACCTTAGAAGAAAAAAAATGCAGTAGAGGTATTTATAGACTTATCCAAAGCATTTGATACTTTAGAAGTTTAGATCATGAGATTCTGCTACAGAAATTAGAGCATTTATGAATAAAAGGTTTACCACTAAAGCAGAGTTGTCTCACATGTAGAAAACAGGCTATGTACTGTAATCATTGCTGTTCTCCTTTAAGATCCATTGACAAAGGTGTACCACAAGGCTCTGTTCTTGGCCTGATATTTTTCCTTATATATATATATATATATATAATGATATTGTTAATGCTAGTAAAAAAAAAAAAAAAAAAAACGAATTTGTAATATATACTGAGGATATGACACTTTTCTCAAATGATAAAAACCTAAACTTCCTCCACTCAAATTTAATTTCGAAATTAAACAAACATAAAATCATGGGGGTAATGCAAATAAAAATGGGTACTCCAAACCATGCCTCGGAGTCCCCTTCTGGGGAGGGGACCAAAAATGTCCCCAGGTCGGACGCCTCTCTCAGTGACGACCATAGATGCCTTGACACCTCCCTCAACTTTTTCTACATTAACTTCTGCAACATTTGCGGTCTTAGATCTAATTTTCAATCTGTGGAACACCACCTCTCCTCTACTAAACCTCATCTTCTTTTCCTCACCGAAACACAGCTGTCTGAGGCAACTGACAGTAGCCCTTTCTCTGTTCCCTCCTACTTTCTCTATTCTCATTTTCATTCCAAAGCTGGATGTTGCGTCTATGTACGCAACGACTTAACTTGCTCTCGTGCCCACGCTCTTGAGTCTTCCGAATTTTCCACCATCTGGCTTCGACTTAACAGTCACTCTCAAACTAAATTCATCTGTGCTGTTTATCTCTCCCCTAACTCTTCTGACTATAGTAAATTCTTCGACTACTTAACTTCTAAAGTGGAGCACATTCTGTCCCTCTACCCTTTCGCTGAGATTTCCATTCTTGGAGATTTCAATGTTCACCACCAGCTTTGGCTTTCCTCTCCCTTCACTGACCACCCTGGTGAACTAGCCTTCAACTTTGCTATCCTCCATGACCTAGAGCAACTGGTGCAACACCCTACTCGTATTCCTGACCGTCTTGGAGACACGCCCAACATTCTTGATCTCTTCCTCACCTCTAACCCTTCTGCTTATGCTGTCACCCTTTCATCTCCGTTGGGCTCCTCCGATCACAATCTCATTTCTGTATCTTGTCCTATTTCTCCAATCCCTCCACAGGATCCCCAAAGCGAAGGTGCCTCTGGCGTTTTGCCTCTGCCAGTTGGGGGACCTGAGGAGGTATTATGCTGATTTTCCTGGAATGATTATTGCTTCCGTGTCAGAGACCCATCTCTTTGTGCTGAACGCATAACAGAGGTGATAGTGTCTGGCATGGAGGCGTACATTCCTCATTCTTTTCTCAACCTAAACCTTCTAAACCTTGGTTTAACTCAGCCTGTTCTCGTGCTATACATGATAGAGAGGTTGCCCACAAAAGGTACTTGAGCCTTCCATCTCCTGAATCTCATGCACTTTATATCTCTGCCCGGAATCATGCCAAGTCTGTTCTTCAACTTGCCAAACACTCTTTCATAAATAGAAAATGTCAAAATCTTTCAAACTCAAACTCCCTCGTGACTTCTGGCATCTAGCCAAAAACATCTCAAATAACTTCACTTCTTCATCTTTCCTCCTTTATTTCATCCTGATGGCACCACTGCCATCTCTTCTGTCTCTAAAGCTGAACTCTTTCTCAAACCTTTGCTCACAACTCCACCTTGGACGATTCTGGGCTTGTCCTCCTCTCCTCCTCCCTCTGACTATTTCATGTCTACAATCAAAATTCTTCGTAATGATGTTTTCCATGCCCTTGCTGGCCTAAACCCTCGGAAGGCTTATGGACCTGATGGGGTCCCTCCTATTGTTCTCAAAAACTGTGCTTCCTTGCTTTCACTTTGCCTAGCCAAACTCTTTCAATTTTGTTTATCGACTTCTACATTTCTTTCCTGCTGGAAGTTCGCCTACATTCAGCCTCTTCCTAAAAAGGGTGACCGTTCTAATCCCTCAAACTACCGTCCTATAGTTTTAATCTCTTGCTTGTCTAAAGTTTTTAATCTATCCTGAATAGGAAGATTCCCAAACATCTGTCACTTCACAATCTTCTATCTGATCGCCAGTATGGTTTCCGTCAAGGACGCTCTACTGGTGATCTCCTGGCTTTCCTTACTGAGTCTTGGTCATCCTCTTTTAGAGATTTCGGTGAAACTTTTGCTGTAGCGTTAGATATGTCAAAAGCTTTTGACAGAGTCTGGCATAAAGCATTGATTTCAAAACTGCTGTTACGACCGTCAGATACTTAATATATTGTACTATATTTCAGGTTAAGTTGTGATGGCGTCCTGACAGTAATATTTTCGTTGTGTATTATTATAATGCTCTCAGGACGGCCTTTGTTATATATGTATTATTTACCCATTTATTATTTCATTGTATGTTACGTTCGTATTTCGTTATTCGTATGTATATATTGTATTACTGTACTTATATGCTTTTGTGTGAAGCAGCCGTTTGTTGGGTATGTTATAGAGCGTCGTGACGTCATCTTTGTTGTCCTTATGAAAAAAAGAGAGCAGGGCAAGGTGCCAGGTCCAATCAGATCGTCTGAGGATCACGCCCTCTGGCAGATGTAGAGTGTTTAGCCAATGGGTGTTAAGATTACATCATGTGACGTAACATTTTTCCTCTCGACAAAGGCGTGTGAACCGATGCCGGGCAGACCACACTGGGGTGCCCTTGACAGAGGACCTGCGCACACCGCTGCTTCTCATTTCCCCTCATCCCCTGTTCTCTGCTGATTATTTTTCCTTTTAATTCCTGATTAGCTAGGATTCTGATTCTCTTTGTCACTTATATAGTCACTGTGACTAGTGACGTGAGAATATTTTGGTGTTTTGGGTGTTAACCATATATTTTGGTGAATTTATCTTTGTGTTGGCATGAGGGACGCCAGCCTGCCATTTTGTTGCCAAGAGTGTATTTGGGTGTTATTTTGGTTATATTACCTAGCAATCATAATATTTGTGATGATTTACCTATTATTGTGTGTACCAGCCAGAGGGGAGGGCAGTGTGTGGTATAATTATTTACTTATTACCTCTAATCAGGGTGATGTCTTTGTTTAGTTATTTTTGTGGTCTCATATAATATTTTTTCACCCTCCTGAGCAGCTTCATTATTATATTTCTTGGTGCTGATGAGTTATTTCTTTTGTGTATGTTGTTGTGAGCTGCAGGTGGGTTGACGCCCCATGGGTGACATATAGTTTTGGTTTACAGCAGCCGAGTCTAAACTTATTTCTTAAGTGATTATATCTTGTCGTGTCATATTGTTGTGATTGCCATTATATTATTTATTTGGATGTGATTATCATACTTTTAACTATCCACGGGTTTATGTTTAATTTTGATTGCTGTTAAGTTAACTTTGCTCATTTTTGTGAAATAAATTATGTTAAGGATTTAAATTCCTTTTCTTAATCTTTCCTTATTATTATTTTTTAGTTCTCTTACACCCCTGAGTTGCCTTTTGCGTTAAGAACTGTTGCCGAAGCTTTTTCACTCTTCACTTCTTTGTTTTATTTTTTGTACTTAATAAGAGTGATTTAACCTAATCAGTGACAGGTGCCCACAGTCCTTGTGGTTACCCAGTCAGGCCAACTCTGGGGCGTAACACTGCCCTCCTACG
>NC_059300.1:1895496-1905496 GCF_017591435.1 Portunus trituberculatus | reverse complement strand
ACACACTCCACACACCGGGAAAGCGAGGTCACAACCCCTCGAGTTACATCCCGTACCTATTTACTGCTAGGTGAACAGGGGCCACACATTAAGAGGCTTGCCCATTTGCCTCGCCGCTTCCCGGGACTCGAACCCGGCCCTCTCGATTGTGAGTCGAGCGTGCTAACCACTACACTACACGGTGTGTGTGTAATTCACCTCGGTCGCCTGCTGGTCACCCAGCCAGTCTTCCCCATCACGGAGCGAGCTCAGAGCTTATAGACCGATCTTATATACTGCTAGGTGAACATTAAGAGGCTTGCCCAGTTGCATCGCCGCTTTCCGGGACTCGAACCCGGACCCTCTCGATTGTGAGTCGAGCGTGCTAACTACTACACTACGCGGTGTGTGTGTGTGTGTGTGTGTGTGTGTGTAATTCACTGTTTGATCTGCTGCAGTCTCTGACGAGACAGCCAGACGTTACCCTACGGAACGAGCTCAGAGCTCATTATTTCCGATCTTCGGATAGGCCTGAGACCAAGCACACACCAGGACAACAAGGTCACAACTCCTCGATTTACATCCCGTACCTACTCACTGCTAGGTGAACAGGGGCTACACGTGAAAGGAGACACACCCAAATATCTCCACCCGGCCGGGGAATCGAACCTCGGTCCTCTGGCTTGCGAAGCCAGCACTCTAACCACTGAGCTACCGGTGTGTGTGTGGGTGTGTGTCTGTGTGTGTGTGTGTGTGTGTGTGAGAGAGAGAGAGAGAGAGAGAGAGAGAGAGAGAGAGAGAGAGAGAGAGAATTTCAAACCCTTTCAGAACGCATTCCCATTCCTTCCTGAAGACGAACAATGATGTCTCTCACCCGTGAAACCTCTTTGAATGTCTAAACTCTATCTCAGTGATGGTAAGTGCTGCCGCCAACAAAGCAGCGTTGCGCGGGGGGAAAGGCCGGACCCTGCCAGATAATAACGGAATGCCTCGCCTCTGACAAATGCCCACCTCATTCACTTCCTTCCATTACCTACCAATCCCTCAAATTTCATCATGGCCACTCAGTGAAAACTCCTTGGCGTGGTGAGTGCAGCATGAACATTGAGCTGTGTGTGTGTGGGAGGGGCAGCTTACATTTGTACTTCAAATAAAGTTACTCTCTCCGAAACTACTCGAACTTCATAAATTTTAACAAAACAAACAAACAACAAACGTAGTAAATACACAAACTGTAAGGATAATTTTCACTTTCTTTTCTCTGAAGATGACAAAATAGGTTCCAGGAAACTGCCACAATAGTGGGTGAGGCGAGGGATTGACTTCTCTGGAGTCTGTGGTCCTCTCAGCTTTGCCGCTACTCCTTGGTGCTGGCGAGAGCAGTTCGTGAAGAAAGACTAGTTAAGCTGGGTGAGTGATCGGGCGTAAGACAGAGTGTGGTGATGTGTGTGGTGATGTGTAAAGCTTTGAGCGTTTAACACATGGATTAGATAACATGATATGGTGTGGGGTAGTGTGGTGGGAATGTGGCAGCGTGGTGCGGCGGGCAGCTCATGCGGAGGGGTGTGTGAGAAGGCGATGGGCAGGCGTGTGGCAGACGCAGAGCAAGGCGTGGGCGAGGCGTTGGGGACGTAGTGCAACCGAGGAAGGAAATAAAGTTCTAGTGAAACAGTGAGCGGCACGCTATTATGTTTGAGACAATGACCAGGGAGACGCTTCTTCTCATCTTCTTCCCTTCCTCCCTCCCTTCCTCCTCTCCATCCTTCCCTTCTTTTTCCTTCGTCCGTTTCTTCCTTTTGTATGTTTGTTGAACTCGCCCCTCCCCCCCATCTTTCCGTCCGGCGCTGTTCTTACTTCCTCAGCAATCAATGCTACACTCTCCCTCCTCTGCTACAAACGAAGGATTCACTCAGCCCCCTCCATCCACATTCCATCCCACGAACGCTCTGCAGCGGACCCAGAGTACGTCTATTCAGCACAATGACTACTTCCGTTGATCCTCTTCGAAGTATCACCGTCAAGGACTCATGGATAGCAGGTATAACCTCATTTCTGTTGGACTTAGGCAAGCTTACCCAACGTTGTGGCAAATCTATGAGGCAAGCAACTTTTTCCACTTCTTATCTAAACTGTGTGACCGACCTAACGCCAACTGTATCCAGTGTCCCTCAGTCAAGGACATTCTACCTCAGAGACAAATCTTATTCGACGTATCACATATAATGATTTAGACGTTATCTTAGTACGGCACCCACACTTTGGTTTGTGTTGAAACAGTAATGGAATTGTTTTCATACCACTGTTACGAGAAACGAATTATTGAATCATGCACACTGGAATTTCGCATACACTAGTTTCGAACACACACACACACACACACACACACACACACACACACACACACACACACACACACACACACACACACACACACTAAGCTCTTTATGTAAAGGAAAGGATGGCTGGGTGACTAGCAGACAACCGTTTGTGATAAGTGAAGACAAGAGTGATTCAGGATTGCCGTTGTGAGGTTCTCTGTGAATATACATATGTGATGGCATGAATTCACCATTAAATACTCACTTTAATGAGTTTGGATAATGTATGCACGTACATTTCATAGCATTTCCTGTGCGTCACGTGTCCACTGCACAAAAATTTATTTAAACTTTAGGCTTGTCTCTCAATGATTCCAGTAAATTGATAAGAAAAACTCAGCAATCTTTTCTTTCATTTCCACGGATCTCTCTCTCTCTCTCTCTCTCTCTCTCTCTCTCTCTCTCTCTCTCTCTCTCTCTCTCTCTCTCTCTCTCTCTCTCTCTTTCTACCTTCATTAATCACTTACTCCCATCTCTCTTCCCCACTCTCACATTCCTCCATTTAACGCTCTCTCATTTCCTCCTCTCATCTTTCACATGCTCAGCTTTCCTCTCTGTTTACGCATATTTCCATGAAAAGATTCCGTGAAAGCTTCAAAAGACTACACGAAGCACACTTATCATAAATTGAAAAGAAAAAATTCACACACACACACACACACACACACACACACACACACACACACACACACACACACACACACACACACACACACACACACACACACTCCATTTTAAGCCACCAATTACATATTTCCTTGTTCCTTCGTTGTCTTTTCGTCCGTTCTATGTCTGTGTCTGTGTTTCTGTTAGTATGTCAATTCTGAGTGGCTGGATGTCGGATACCCTTCATACACTTTTAAGCAAAGAAAGGATGAACCTCTAGGAAAAAAATGAAGCGTAGTAGGAAATGCACATCCTTGTACGTAGAGAACCTGATCTATTTGTGAGGACGAATTGGGATCGTTGAAGTGAAGGCCTGAAGGTCAATGCCACAGGGAAATACTGCACAGTGAGCGAGATGCAGAGGTGGTGACGTGGAATGTGCGTGCATATGCGGATATATATATATATATATATATATATATATATATATATATATATATATATATATATATATATATATATATATATAGAGAGAGAGAGAGAGAGAGAGAGAGAGAGAGAGAGAGAGAGAGAGAGAGAGAGAGAGAGAGAGAGAGAGAGAGAGAGAGAGAGAGAGAGAGAGAGAGAGAGAGAGAGAGAGAGTGTGTGTGTGTGAGTGCGTTTTCTTGTATAATTATTAAAGAGAGCGCGTGTTGAGGACGTAGATGGTTTTGAAAAGTTTATTGGACGAGAACAGTTAACTGAAAGGTGAAATGAGGAGAGGAAGTGCGCCAAGGAGGAAAATCGCTTCACCACAAAAAGAAACAGGAAATAATACATTGTAATTCTCTGCAATGACAAAAAAAAAAAAAAAAAATAATGAAATACTACGAAGAGAGAAATATGAGAAAATATTCAGACTCAGAGGAAGACTACAAACTTAAATAGACATTTTAAAAACGTGCGTGGAAGATAATGATGAATATTATTTCACACAAGATCTTTCCATTTCGTTCTCATAACACACACGCATACTCATGTACACACACACACACACACACACACACTCACACACACACACACACACACACACACACACACACACACACACACACACACACACACACACACACACACACACACACACACACACACAGTCAGGTTTTGGGATCACACCTCTACTTGCTTTCGGCGCAGTAAAGCAACTATCAGAAAACCACAGGAAAAAAACGACAAATAGTAATTTTGAACTTGTTATGTGAACAAGAATCAATCGCAAGATTGGTGCAACATTTCTTTCCAAAGGCCATAGCAACAATTACACTGCATATATATAGGCCATTAACCTTGACAAGGGAGGTGAGTAAGGAGACAATGTTTAGTGTACTTTACATCACACGGCTTTAAAGAATTACAAAAAATTTGAAATCAGAAAGTTTGATTAAAACTAAGAAATGCACAGAGATATCGTAAAACTAGCGGGTAACATCATCTTTATCTCGAACAACGCAGAAGTGTTTCTAGAAATGGTTCATTACCTCAATATGGAAAGTATGGAGATGAAGAGGAGCAAGAATTTAATTAACTGTAAGTAATGCTTGTGAAAATGCCATTAACTCTGCAAACATAATTATAGGGGGAAGGACATAACCTAAAACAGAATTAAAAGTAAATGTTGACCACAAATATGGAAAAGCGGCATCCATTAGAAGGGAAAACTCGCCATTAGAGTCGTGCACCCGTGATGAGAATAATGTAGGTTACGGGTTTCTGGATGACACACGTGAAAACTGGTCATATTTGTGAACAGCAAGTTACGCAAAGTAGATATCTTGATTATAGGACCATCCATTACTCTTATCATCATGACCTTACTTTCTCTCTTAATATTAATTTTCTAATTTATTCGTCAATCAATTAATCACTGTGAACTTTCAAATCCTCTAAATTGCGCACGCTCTTCAGTGAAGTTCAAATAGACTCTTCCACGCCGAGAAGACACAATCAGCATTGCTCGCGGTGCTGTTCACTCTCAGGAAGAAAACAAGGACACACTTTTGTGTTTAATCTGAGGGTCAAAGATGATAAAAATTTTCACCATCAAGAAGATAATAGCGCACGTGTGTGTGTGTGTGTGTGTGTGTGTGTGTGTGTGTGTGTGTGTGTGTGTGTGTGCGCGCGCGCGTTTTATGTAAAGGAAACTAGAGAATTTAACGCACGTGCAACGAGTGAAAGAGAAAAGATGAGTGGAGGAAAGCTTGGCAGGATGTGGAGAGGGAGGTCATGACTGAGTGAGGAAAGAAACACTCTCTTGGGGATCTGTAGGGGTCACGAGGTAAGGCAAGGCGAGACAAGGCAAGGAGAGACGAGCGTGCACGTTCCGAGAACAGACCTAATACATAGCTGTTGCTCCGTGACAATGTAAATATAGGACGCATTACATAGAGCTCCTGCTGAAAATACTCGCATATCGCTGGGTCAATATGTACGGCACGCTATTAATTCCCCGTATTGAGTCGCCTTAGGGGAGGATGAGCAGGCAGCTACTGGTGAAGGAGCCACACGCCACACACCTACTGAATTAACCATGCCAAGCTATTCACCACCAATACATGTGTCTATATATAACCATGGCCTTTTTTTTCTCCCATCATCGTGGGAATTTTGAAGTTCACAGTCCTCCCTTAAGTTTTTTGAGACAATTTCCAGAACTTCATACGAGATTCCATAACGTTTGGATTTCTGCCATTAGGATTTATTTTGGCGTTTTTAGAGGGACTGTCTGGGAGTTGTTAGAGAGAGAGAGAGAGAGAGAGAGAGAGAGAGAGAGAGAGAGAGAGAGAGAGAGAAGGGGGAGCGGGAAATGAAAAAAAAAAAAACCTGGGAAGTCACTGGAACGTCTTTCTTCTCATCATCTTGAGCTACAAATCCAAGATCTCTTCCTGCATTAGTTTTGATGAAGATGTCACCGAAAGTCTATTTCATCCTCTTTATTCCCTTTTCTTCAAGGACAACCTCCCTCACACAGACGAGTGAAAGGAAAGGCGGTGATGAATGGTATATATTATAATAGTGGTCCATTAGTCTTGCTTGTGTCACTGTGAGTGAAGGAAAAGCCTGCGAGCCTTTGTGGGACGATCGATTACCAAGGAGAGGAAGGAACAGAAGGCTTGTTAAATATGAGAGAAGAAAAATAACTGAATATGCCAAAAAGAAGAGAAAATGCTATTCGTGGGATATTGGAACGAGCTTCGGACATGTTACCTAATACCATACACACACACACACACACACACACACACACACACACGAGAGAGAGAGAGAGAGAGAGAGAGAGAGAGAGAGAGAGAGAGAGAGAGAGAGAGAGAGAGAGAGAGAGAGAGAGAGAGAGAGAGAGATGGGGGGGACAAAATGAAAGGAAGAATAGAGAGTGAAGAATAATGGGGTGGGGGGGTTAGACGAAAGAAAGACGGCTGGTGGGGAGGAGGAGGAGGATGATGAGGAGGAGGAGGAGGAGGAGGAGGAGGAGGAGGAGGAGAAGCAAGACTGAAAAGAGAAAGACTGATTGACGTGTGAGTCGCCGGATGAAGCTCTTCACGGAGATACACAGCCACTGCCGCCACTCCGAGCAACGCCAAGGAGACACATCACGCATCGCCAAGGAACACCAGCGCTCAAATATTGTCGTACTTGTAAGCTATGGTATTCCCAGAGAGATAGATAGATAGATAGATAGATAGAGAGAGAGAGAGAGAGAGAGAGAGAGAGAGAGAGAGAGAGAGAGAGAGATCTTCCATTCTAATTTTCTGTATGTTGATTTATTTCCATAATTCACAATATACGGTAATCACTTGTAGAGTTTGAAAAAAATAAAACAATAACCATCATTTCTAAATTATTACCAACGCGTTACCAAATACAGCCACCTGGACCATGAATAATATTGCCCTTTTTTTTTTTGTCTTGCCTGACAGATGCAAAGTTCAAGGCCGTAAAGCTTGGCATATGTTTGCATGCTGTATGTATATTCAACAACACAGACACCGCCAAGTGCGCGCGCGCACACACACACACACACACACACACACACACACACACACACACACACACACACACACGGGAGAGAGCAACAACAGAAACATAATTACTCACACATTCGTAGTAAAGAAATACAATGATAATAAGACGAAAATAAAATGCGAACACACACACACACACACACACACACACACACACACACACACACACACACACACACACACACACACACACACCGAGCTGGACGCCAGTGCTAAGAAAAGAACGAATTAATTGTTAAGTAGACGAACAGGTAGGCTACGATACCAAAAACAACAGAAGAGAGAGAGAGAGAGAGAGAGAGAGAGAGAGAGAGAGAGAGAGAGAGAGAGAGAGTTAAGATACAAACATATAGAAGGAACACACACACACACACACACAAACGGACAGACTAGTTTCCCTTGTAAATTTGTACGATAATTTTGATAAGACAAGACCCCCTGGAGTCATGGCGTGGTGGGAGGGACTGTGGGTGCGTGACCGCGGGTGGTTACAATCCTTATCTATCCCGGCCTACCCCTGCATTCCACCCCCCCTCTCCCCGCCGCTGGGCTACGTTCCGCCCCGCCCACCCACCCAACCTTATCCTCAGCAGCGTCACCTCGTGCCCCGCGAAGATTACCCTTTTACCTGAGTATCCGCAAAAGCTGCTTACGTTTTTAATATCCTTCTTCAAAATTGCCTGCCTACACACTATATTAATAATGCAAGTAGTGGTAGCGAGGGTGGTGGTAATAAAATGTTGCGCTGCACTTGTTGTTATTGCTGTTGTTGCTGTTGTTTTTTGCTTATAAGATTTTTGTTACTTCTCTTGTTGTTGTTGTTGTTGTTGTTGTTGTTGTTGTTGTTGTTGTTGTTGTTGTTGTTGTTGTTGCTGCTGCTGCTCTTATTGCTGTTGTTACTGCTACTGCTGATGTTGGTATTGTTATCATTAGTATCACCATCATCATCACTATTATTTTCAATATTCACGCTCTATCCGAATATGTGTGTGTGTGTGTGTGTGTGTGTGTGTGTGTGTGTGTGTGTGTGTGTGTGTGTGTGTGTGTGTGTGTTTAGATCGTGGCTACAAAATACCAAAAATTGTTTCTGCCATGCCACACACACAAACACACACACAAAAGAAGACTGGTAAATAGCATTATAAAAGTTTTCATTGCTGTTTTTGTTGTTGTTGTAATTGTTGTTGGTGTTGGTGTTGGTGTTGGTGTTGGTGTTGGTGGTGGGTGGTGGTGGTGATGGTGGTGGTGTTGGTGTTGGTGGTAGTAGTGATGGAACTTTTTCTTTTCTTTGGTTGTCGTCACCGCTGTTGTCGTTTTCTTCCTCCTCCTAATCAACGTCATCAACATAATTATAGATTCGTAAAACGTATGACTGATATCATGACGCATATGAGACGAGAAGAAAATAAAACTGATTGGACTCTTACTGAAAATACCTCTAAAAGAAAGAGATAAACGACCAAAACCTGCTATTTTGTTAATGTAATTTTCTCTTATTTCTCTCATTGCCATCATCGTTATTGTTCCTCATAAAAAAGAAGCAAGGATTCTCCCCAAAGTGTTTTCCGAGTAAGTCGTCATTTATCCCTGTCATCCATCCAACCTTCCTGGAAACTTGCTCAAATTACCGAGCCATTGGTCTGCGTGGTGGTTCCTGGATCAGTCTCCTCAGATGTGTCTTGCGCAACCTGATTATCATCATCATTTTCTGTAAAGCGTGCCCTCTTTGCTCTTAAAGCCAGAGTTTCACAAAAACACGGTGATTTGACACCTGGACATTTATTGACTCCCTACGTTCCTGCAAATATTCTTGTCGTTACAGGTACCATTCACCTTTTCATGTAGACGTTTTAATTTTTGCCCATGTCAAGCAAGCATAATGCAATTCGATTACCAAAAAAAAAAAAAAAAAAAAAATCTGTATATAAGGGTGTCAGTGTGGCCAGATTCCTTGTTATACACTTCGTTAGAATCTCATTTTCCTCTGCAAGAAAAGATGCACCTGCCGTCAGATTAAATCATAGTGAATTATATTGAAGGACTGACTTTATTCAACCTTTCAAACTTTTTTGTCATTCGTATTCCATAATGAGCTTTGTTGTATAAAACAATCTGCAATAAGTTTTTGCAAGAAGTTCGTTCAATATTCAGCAAGATAGTTTCTGGCATCGAATGGCCCTTCTCACTCCCACCAATCGCCATCAAATAACTCTCCTCGTCTCATCTCTTAAAAGCTCTGATGGTACGTGACAGAGGTCTAATTGGCTTTGGCAAGTCTGACAGCGCCCTATTTTCCAGTGTCTCTCTCAAGAATAATGCATTCTCTGATGTTCAACTTTGTCCAGTGTGTTCCTCAGCCGTATTGTGACATGATCAGTTGCATAAAATTTAACAATTCAGAAGTATTGTATTCTATATCACTAAATTTTCCTTGTGCTTATTTAGAGGGGTATATCATTGCTACCATACGATCAGCTCTGGAATCAAGGATTTTGACAGCATCCTAACTGCCACCGTCCTTCAGTCACCACAACTCATCCTTCTCCTCAATCACCACCACCGTCACTATCACCACCACATATCCATTCACCTACTCAATGGCTAAAAACTTACCCTCACCACATCGTCATACCACATTCAAATATATCAATACGAGACAGCCACTACTTCAGCTGCACTAACACTGCTCTACAACATAAACTTCATTAGGATTGTCCAACTGCGCACAATCTACGCTGTCCTGTCTTTGCCTGAAAGTTGTCAAAAGGCATAGAACAATGAAACTAAATACTTATCTAGGTAATTAACTTACAAACTATAACTAACAACAAAAACAACATAAAAAACCCTCTTATCGGGAATCGAAGAGGTGAAAGGGAAAGGAAGGATAGTCTTGCTGGGGCAGGAGAGGGAGGAGATAGCCAACCAGGGAAGGCTGTATGCGTGAGCGCGCGCGCGCGTGCGTGCGTGTGTGTGTGT
>NC_059300.1:1885496-1892996 GCF_017591435.1 Portunus trituberculatus | reverse complement strand
TGAGACCAGGCACACACCACACACCGGGACAACAAGGTCACAACTCCTCGATTTACATCCCGTACCTACTCACTGCTAGGTGAACAGGGGCTACACGTGAAAGGAGACACACCCAAATATCTCCACCCGGCCGGGGAATCGAACCCCAGTCCTCTGGCTTGTGAAGCCAACAGTGTGTGTGTGTGTGTGTGTGTGTGTGTGTGTGTGTGTGTGTGTGTGTGTGTGTGTGTGTGTGTGCATTTGATGTGGATTACTATGTTCTTAAAAAGCGCAACTGCATGAATCTCGTGATTAAATGTCCTGTGTTGCTGTTACGAGTACAGCACATAGATTATGTAGTCCCAGCGGTAGAAGGGAACTCAACTCCTTTAACTACCGCTTGCTTTTCTTTTGGAAGTTTTGATAGGGGTCTAAGTGGGCGGGTTTGTTGCATGACGGTTTTGTAGAGGCTCCTAACGTCACAACCGACCTTCTAGGGATGGAAGAATGACCATGCACTTGTCATCAAAGATGTCATTGATGAGAAATATGTGAATGTTCTCCGTCCACTCACTGATGGTTTTAAAAAGCCGGCAGCTTCCGACAGATCTTGAAGTCTGGTCACTAGTGCCATCACATCCGAGCGCTGACCACTTGGCTATCCTTCCTCGGGCAATTGCATCACCAGATTTGTTTTAAACAAACATACGGATTGCATCACACTGTTTATGCACTGCAAGCTGTTTTACAGACCTGTCGTGGAATACAAAGATGCAGGCTTATTTAGACCTTGGCTTATTCGGACCTTTGCTCATTCGGACCAAATTTGGATCTCCTTCGTGGCTGATTCGGACCCATGTTGTAGCTGATTCGGAACCATGTTGCGGCTGATTCGGACCTTTTCACTGTTTCGCAGTTCATGAGGAAACACGCACATATGATAGATATCAAAGAAAACAGGTTAAGAAAGAGAGAGGCGCCTCATGAGGCTATGGGAGAATTACAATGAGAAGAAAATAACAACTAATCGGTTACTGAAAGAAATGTTCAGCTACATGTGTAAATGAAATGCTTCTTAACAATTTATTCATTATGCAATTTTTACCTTTTAGTTGTACATTTTACATTAAGTATTTGAAATTATTTCAGAAAATATTAATCTTAATTGTAGTTTTAAGTTTTTAATATGTTTTGATTATTTTAGCATCTTAATTTCAAGTACTTTTTTGGTATTACTTTACATATTATAGTTTAAGTTTTAGATGATATATTGAAACTTTTTTTTTAGCAACTCAATTTCAAGCAATTATATTGCTATTACTTTTCATGAAATATGCATTTTAAACTTTCACTAAATTCACTACATGTTTACTTTATTGTAACAATTTCTTTTTAATTCTTAATAAGGTCCGAATCAGCCATCAAATAAAAGTCCGAATCAGCTTACAAAAGGTCCGAATGAGCCATTACATGGGCCTGATCAGCCAGGTCCGAATTAGCCGAGGTCTGAATAAGCCTGTATCGGAATACACCTGCCGGGCGGAAAGGATGCGAGTATTCATCCAATCACTCCTCCAGCTTTCGTCTTTCTTGCCATAACGCTGCGCCATTCACTATTTGCACTTCATCTGTTCACATCTTCTCGGACCTTATTTAAGAGAACTGCTTACTTCTGCATGTAATCTTGATACAAAACATTTACCACATAATATTTTCCTGTCTGGCTTGTCAATTTTACAAATGTAATGCCACACATGTCGTTATCGTCTGTGCTGGTAATCTGTGGAATGAGCATCCCTCTCCTATTCTAACTTTTTTCTTTTAATACTTTAAACACTTTCAAAAGGGGAGAATTGTTGAGCCTATTGATTACCTACGGCATTTGTCTACACCAATTATGGTTTTCTAAAGAAAGATATAAATAACTCACTCTCATCTTGAAACAAAGCTACATCTATATTCCTCTTTCTCCTCCTCCTCTTCTTTCTTTTTCTCCACCTCCTCTTCCCACTCATTATCATCATCATCATCATCATCATCATCATCATCATCATCACATCATCATCACCACCACTACCATCACCTCCATCACTACTACTACAGTATTAACAACCCTGCAGCATTAATCAAATAAGACTAACAAGGCAGAGTAAGCCACTTTCATCAGAATACGCTATTAAAAGACGCTTATTAGGGAGAAGTAAGACTGAATGTAGAAAATAAGCAAATACTGAGGATTACAAACAAAGACCATGCTGGAGAGGTCGTGTTTTAGTTAATACCAAATGAAAGTTTATCATTCATTGTTACGGATCCCTCGAGGTGCTCATACTCAAGGCAAACAAAGGAGAAAGCGTGAGGACCCATGCACATCCCCCAAGTGACACTATTCAAGACTAATGTGTCGTTCATATGGTTTTGTGTTCACCAAAGTTTTACCCTCGGTGATGCAAGACAGTCGCCCAGGAGTATCTAGCAGATGAGGGATGCAATAATGGGTTAACCAGCATAAGGAAAGGAGGAAGGAGGAAGGAATAGATAAATATGAAACAACATAAAAAATATGAATTGATTGGCGTAAGAAGACAACGTCACATGGCAAAAGGAAAATATTGTTAGAAAAATTAACGCAAACACTGAAAATGACATTGAACAGACGACATGATGGCTAGAAAAACTATTCGCAAATGAGAAACAGTTAAGTGAAAACGATCAACTAAATACACATATACTATACTGCCTCAAATGTTTCCTGTCTTACGCCAGTGTAAAGCATCTGGTTCCTGCTCCCCTCTCCTTTACAACTCGAGGCCTGCGCTTGGTTGGCTCCTCTGAGAATGAATGGCAAAGTAGCCATTCAGGGCCACGGATTTCCAACCAGCTCACGAGTGCCAGTTAGCTGACACCAGCTTCTGCTAAACGAAAGCAAAAGGGGCACAGAAAGGAAATAGGCTTGAGAGGAGAGAAAGCAAAAATTAATAGTAACAGAGAAAGATGTGTAGGATGAAGAGAACGCCATAAAGAAAAACCGGAGGAGAAAGAAGAGGAGGAGGAGACAGATGGAGTGAACAGCAGGTTAAATCGAAGTCAGAAGGCAAGTAACTGAAAGAAATGAGGAAAGCGAGGAAGTGTGACAGAATGTTAAGAAAGCACTCAAGGTAATACCCAGCAAAAGAAAAAAAAAG
Source organism: Portunus trituberculatus (assembly GCF_017591435.1). Taxonomy (NCBI): domain Eukaryota; kingdom Metazoa; phylum Arthropoda; class Malacostraca; order Decapoda; family Portunidae; genus Portunus; species Portunus trituberculatus. Next base: position 1,889,832 of record NC_059300.1, on the reverse strand, counting down.
AAAAGAAAAAAAGAAATAAATAAAATAAATGAATAAAATAAATAAATAGATGTGTGTGTGTGTGTGTGTGTGTGTGTGTGTGTGTGTGTGTGTGTGTGTGTGTGTGTGTGTGTGTGTGTGTGTGTGTGTGTGTGTGTGTGTGTGTGTGTGTTGCCTGTCACAAGCTTCCCTCTCAGCAACAAAGATGTCCATTATTTCACAAAACAGAATTTTGACTTCAGTCATCTTAACACACGTAATGTACATGAAATAAAACATGACGTATGTATATCATAAAACATTTTCATTCTCTTAATCTTTACTGTCTATCTAAAATAAATTCCTCCAGGTTAAATAACTCAAATTCTCTAATCCTTTAATTTCATACCAGCAATTGTTCTCATTCGCCAGTTGCTCTTAATTCAACCACCTCCACCACCACCACCACCACCTCATCCCTGGATCATGACCCCTTGGCCTCTCCCCACTGTCGTCCCGCCGCCGCTACAGCCTGTCGCGCCCGCAATACCCGACACTAAACAATGGGTGGGAGATGGCCATCGATTGGTTGCCGCAGGTGGGGGAGTGAAAGGGTGTAGGGGGGGAGAGGCAGCCCCGGATCGCCGCTGTGGTCTCCCCGGGTCGATTCTCTTAATATACAGAAGAGACCATTCATTTTCTTGCCTCAAGCCCTTTTCTTCCAACCATTCTCTCTCTCTCTCTCTCTCTCTCTCTCTCTCTCTCTCTCTCTCTCTCTCTCTCCTTCCTTTTTCCTCATCTCGGATTTTTCCTTTTTTTATAATGTGGTCAATAGATGTCTGTCTGGTACCCATCCTCCTCCTCCTCTTTCTCCTCCTCCTCCTCCTCCTCCTCCTCCTCCTTTTTTCTCCTACTGCGTCTCCTCCTCCTCCTACTTCTCCTCCTCCTCCTTCTCCTCTTCCTCCTCCTCATCCTCATTCAACATCTCCTCCTCCTCCTTGTCTTGAAGTATTTCTATGCTTCTCCACAAAAAGGCAGTGTTCGTTTCACTTCACGTCACACATACTTGTACATTTCGTCTCTTCCCTGCTGGAGTACACTCGCTCTGTAATCGCTATCAGAGTGCATTCACCTTCTCTCTACCATACCAAGACACCTTCATGATCTCTTAACATATTCGGTGCACCTACAGTATACGCTTCTGACGAGCTAATAAAAAGTGGTGGGTGGACATCATTCTCACCTTACTGTCCTCTGCTTCATCATCTCTGTCACGGTAGTAATTAATCTGCCTGACCCGATATAGTAACACTGGTAGTAACTGTGTGTGTGTGTGTGTGTGTGTGTGTGTGTGTGTGTGTGTGTGTGTGTGTGTGTGTGTGTGTGTGTGTGTGCAGAAAGGTAAAATGAGAATGAAATAAAGTCACAGAAGGGGGGAAGAGAAATAAGGATATGATGATAAAGAAGTAAAGGATGAGGAGAAGGAGGAAGAGGAAAAGGCTGAGTCGTTAGAAGGAGCAAGGTGGAGTACCAATGCGAAGGACAAGAGGGTGTGGGGGAGGTTAAGATAAAAAATAGAGAAAGGCTGAGAAAAAAGAGAAAACGGTAAATGTAGCTGGAGGAAAATTATGCAATTTCAAGTAATAGAGGAGAGAAGAAAGAGGAGAGGGAGAGAAAGTACTAGAAAAGTAAGAGTATATACTGAAATAGAACAACGTCGTACGAGAAGAAAGAGGAAATCAGAATCATACATGCTTTAAAAAAAAAAAGAGCTAATATTCGTAAAAGAAAAAAAATATTATGTTAGAGATAGATTCCAAAACAAGAGGATCCCAAATGAAAACAAAACGTAAGAAATAAAGAAGTAAGGAAATAAAAAGAGAAAATAGAATCCAGAAGAACGGGGAAAAATAAACCGGAAGAAAAGAGAGGAGTAATGTGTTAAGGAGATAAAGACGAAGAGGAGACCTGAGGCGGAAAGGAGTGTAAATACTGGAAATGGAAGACAAAAGAGTAAATTAATAGAAGAGTAAAAGAAAGAGGATTATTTAACTTGGACTCAGCTCTTTTTTTTATCTTTCTTCCTTCATTTCTCTCATTTTAATACTGACGCTATTTTTCCTGAGGGCAATTTTGAAACTAACTTTTCTCCCTTTCAACGACAAGAATTATCTGCTTTGCCATTATTACATTATTATTATTACATTATCATGGTTACGTGTGTATGCGAACAAGTATGTACGAATTTAACGAGACAAGTTTCCAGAAGACACGAGAGAGAGAGAGAGAGAGAGAGAGAGAGAGAGAGAGAGAGAGAGAGAGAGAGAGAGAGAGAGAGAGAGAGAGAGAGAGAGAGAGAGAGAGAGAGAGAGAGAGAGAGAGAGAGAGAGAGAGAGAGAGAGAGAGAGAGAGAGAGAGAGAGAGAGAGAGAGAGAGAGAGAGAGAGAGAGAGAGAGAGAGAGAGAGAGAGAGAGAGAGAGAGAGAGAGAGAGAGAGAGAGAGAGAGAGAGAGAGAGAGAGAGAGAGAGAGAGAGAGAGAGAGAGAGAGAGAGAGAGAGAGAGAGAGAGAGAGAGAGAGAGAGAGAGAGAGAGAGAGAGAGAGAGAGAGAGAGGGACATCAACTTGGCAGATGGTGCAATGGACAGACACATAAAAGGCAGAAAGATAGACAGGTGGACATACACACAACAAACGGCAGTAAGATTAAAACACACACGCTCACAACACACACACACACACACACACACACACACACACACACACACACACACACACACACACACACACACACACACACTCTGAAGCAGGCTAATAATGAATTATGAACATAAAAATATAAAAGATAATAAAAGGTTCTACTTATTTCTCTCTCTCTCTCTCTCTCTCTCTCTCTCTCTCTCTCTCTCTCTCTCTCTCTCTCTCTCTCGTGTGTGTGTGTGTTTTACTGAGGGAGTAAGACAAAGGTGAAAGCTGAAGAACAAGAAATTGGAGGAGGAGGAGGAGGAGGAGGAGGAGGAGGAGGAGGAGGAGGAGGAGGAGGATATAGAATGGGTGGAAGTGAGGAAGGAGGAGGAGGAGCAAGCTGAGTACCCGAGGGAAGGAAGAAAGGCAACAATAATGGTGACGTATGCTATTGATGGGAGATGGAGGAGGGGAAGGATGGGGGTGTGTGACCGGGCATGCTGGTGGTCCGGGAGGAGGAATGGAAGAGAAAGGGGAAGGCGTCAAAGAGATAGGGAGGTATAGGGGGTTCTTAGATTAAAATGTAACGGGGGGAGGATATCCAGAAAGGGAAGATGGCGTGATGAATGTAAGTAGGGGAGATGAAAAATGGGTTGGGGGGTTGTGGGGGTTTATGTTTTAGGGAAGAGGTAAAAGTTTAATGTCAACACTGCCACCAACCATGCCCCCTTCAGGTGTCTTTCTGGTGGTGGTGGAGGATGGAAGTGTCCGCGGGGAGTGATGTGGTTCTGTTCCGAAAAAAAAATGTATGTATGGCTGGCTCTTTGTGAGGGATCTTGTGTGTTCCTTGACGTCAGAGTAAGACATCAACCTTAATTACCTGTGTGTGTGTGTGTGTGTGTGTGTGTGTGTGTGTGTGTGTGTGTGTGTGTGTGTGTGTGTGTGTGTGTGTGTGTGTGTGTGTGTGTGTGTGTGTGTGTGTGTGTGTGTTATGGGTTTTCTTATGTACTACTGTGTGTGTTTTTCTCCATTTTCATGTGTTTAAAGCAGGATGTGTGTTGTTTAGGCCAATAAAATATTTACCGTGTGTGTGTGTGTGTGTGTGTGTGTGTGTGTGTTTCACTGTTTGATTTGCTGCAGTCTCTGACGAGACAGCCAGACGTTACCCTACGGAACGAGCTCAGAGCTCATTATTTCCGATCTTCGGATAGGCCTGAGACCAGGCACACACCACACACCGGGACAAGAAGGTCACAACTCCTCGATTTACATCCCGTACCTACTCACTGCTAGGTGAACAGGGGCTACACGTGAAAAGAGACACACCCAAATATCTCCACCCGGTCGGGGAATCGAACCCCGGTCCTCTGGCTTGTGAAGCAAGCGCTCTAACCACTGAGCTACCGGGCGAATGTGTGTGTGTGTGTGTGTGTGTGTGTGTGTGTGTGTGTGTGTGTGTGTGTGTGTAAGTAAGTAAGTAAAGGTTTATTGTCAATTGAAATAAAGATACATTTGAAAATAAACAAACAATTACTGAAAATGGCATAGACTGCCGAGCCGAAGCTTCCCAACAGTCATAATCATATCCTAATGTGATGTTTCCACTACCTCAAACTGTGTGTACAAGCACATACGTTCAATAATCTTACAAACGTTTCGGTGCAATCATTACAACATTATGCAGCTGCTGTCCCTT
>NC_059300.1:1877996-1880496 GCF_017591435.1 Portunus trituberculatus | reverse complement strand
CCGCGAGCAGAAATGGAGAAATGGGTGGCGGTGGTGGTGGTGTTGTAAGGAAAGATACCTGTGTGTGTGTGTGTGTGTGTGTCAGGAGAGAGAGAGAGAGAGAGAGAGAGAGAGAGAGAGAGAGAGAGAGAGAGAGAGAGAGAGTGCGCGCTCCTGCCTACAACCTGTTGATAGAAGAAACTACTTGTTGCGTGCACAAAGATTCATTCCGTCTCCCTCACTCCATTCCCCGCCAGCACCTCTCTCTCTCTCTCTCTCTCTCTCTCTCTCTCTCTCTCTGCTTTTCCTTCCATCATCCCCTGCCCGAGAAACAAAGACTAAGCTGCACAAAGAGTGAAAGCCTGTGCTGCTTTCATTGACTTCGCCCCGCCATCACCTCCCTCCATCAGGCCATCTCGCTACCACCCTACCACCACCACCACCACCATCACCAGCCGCTCACTCACTAATGAATCACCTAAACGCCGCAACTTAAAAGATTGTGTTTTGCGATGATATCATGGTAGTTGCCTCAAAAGTATCGCCAGATGTTCTCTCTCTCTCTCTCTCTCTCTCTCTCTCTCTCTCTCTCTCTCTCTCTCTCTCTCTCTCTCTCTCTCTCTCTCTCTCTCTCTCTCTCTCTCTCTCTCTAACAACACGCACTTTTATCCTCTCTTATCCCCCATGTTCCAGACACCTGACGACGACTACCACCCTTCTTTCTTCTCACTGCCCTCTCTTTTCCTCCTCCTCTGCTCGAATTTCAACGCCCTTCCTTCTCCTCAACCTCCACTTCCTTCCCCACTTCGTCTCTTACTCGTTTTCTATTTTTTTCCCTTTTATTTTCCATTCCTCCCTCCCACCTTTTACCCTTTTCTCTTCTCCAATTTTAGGTTTTTTTCATCTCCGTCTCAGTTCCCTTTTCCTCCTCCTTCTCCTCCTCCTCCTCCTCCTTCTCCTCCTCCTCTTCTTCTTCCTCTGCCTCGTCTTTCTAACCCAAATGCAATGCCAGCCATCCATCACCTCTCTGCCTCCTCTCTCGTCACTGCCCCGCCAGATATCGACGACGCCACGCGATATGAAGGTTTTTTTCGTGATATTTTCGTTGGGAGGCGAGCCCTCAGGGGAGTAAGGAACGAGGCAGGTGAAGATGAATTAGTTAGGTGAGAAAACTGAGCTATCCACTGGGAGGAAAGAAAGCATAAGAAGGGAGAGAGGTTACGTATCAATGAATAAAAGTCAGTAATTGGATCAGGAGTTTTATATGTGTGTGTGTGTGTGTGTGTGTGTGTGTGTGTGTGTGTGTGTGTGTGTGTGTGTGTGTGTGTGTGTGTGTGTGTGTGTGCGTGTGTCCAGTTTTTAAAGTAAAGTTCATCTCTTGTTTAGGAGGATCACTTTGCCTGTCATTCAATTATAAAGCGAGGCCAATTTCACCTGCTTCTTCTTTTTTTTCTTTCTTGTTTAATTTTATTTATAATAGTTCTTTTCGTGTTTTCCGCTAGTCTGATTACACCTCGATTTCTGGTCTCTTCCTGTCTGAATGTCCCTGTCTCCCTCCATCCCTGCCTTCCTCCTTGCCCACTCACCAACTATCTCTCTCTCTCTCTCTCTCTCTCTCTCTCTCTCTCTCTCTCTCTCTCTCTCTCTCTCTTTTCAGGTCTTCCTTTCTATCACCGTCGTCGGGGTAAATTATGCATCGGACATCCTGGCGGGCGTTCAGTCACCATCGCTCACCCGTTTTCCCCTTGTCTGCCCCCGACGGTCGGCGATGGCCACCTTCACTCACGGCAGGACTCGTCACTCAGGCCGCAGCAGAGGTTAGACTGGAGAGGAGTTGCTGGATTGCTTGGCCCGGCGACACTGTACAGGCGTTAGGATGAAGCACGGCAAGGCTGCAATTTATTTTGGCCTTGATACTGTGCTACTGATAACAACATTGATTATTGCCGCCATCGTCACGATCATCACGGAGTCTGTTGGTGCTTTCTGTGGCCGCTCTAGTTTACACTCAATTACACGGTATGCTCAGAACAGTGATTTCCATATATTCCGTCACAGAGGCAAACTTCAATGTTATGCCTGCGTTTATTCCTGTGAATGGACCGAATATGATGGAGGAGTTCTCGTAGGAATCATTAAAGTGGCTCGAGAACTTATAAAGCGATAGACAGGCGTGGAAATAGTAGTAATCGTCTTGTTTGTATTTGTATTTGTCCTAAGAGAGAAAAAAAAGAAACTCATATATAATACAAAACATCAATATCGACCTCCATCACTTGCGTCATTAAGTCATGTCTCCAATCCTGTCCGAAATTGTCATCTTTCGCCATCCGTTCATGTACCAGTTTAAGTCTTTATGTTGGATGATTCTTGTCTCCTTCATCACTATGTTAATATACCTGAGTAATCATAACGTTTTGTTTAAAAAAAAGCCCCCCAATTATCTTTCAAAATTTCAGCATCTTACGAACATCCTTAAAAACAATGATTTCTATTATCACCTTTAAAATGCATGATTTTG
>NC_059300.1:1870496-1872996 GCF_017591435.1 Portunus trituberculatus | reverse complement strand
GACGAGACTAAAAGGGGGATGTGGAGGGGAGTAGAGGAAGGAAGCGATCTAAGGTACACCTCAGAGTCAGCTCTAGCCAATGACAGGTGCCATGAAAAAGTTTACTTGCGCTCGAAACTATAGGTAGGAACACCGCACAAAACATAAGAGAAGCTGCAACAAGCCATGAGGTCTACACGTGGCCATTCCCGTATGATGCACGTCTATGTATTTCCACTATCGTTCTTACTCGCAGCCCCTAAAAATCACTAATCTTATTTTGACCTGATTTTCTAATAATAGCACAGTCTGTGGCGAATGGCTTTGTAGTAGTGCGAGGCTGGGAAGAACCTGGACGACTCAGTGAAGCAAGGACCTTATAGGTACCCGTACAGGACGTCTAGTTAATGAGGACAACATGCTTCACCACAACAAGGGCTTTTGTCCACAACTAATGACCTCTGTGGTGTTACCCTTCACGCGTGTCTCCTTTTGAAGATCTTTTCATTATTTCCCTCTCCTCTCCCTCCCTCTCTCCTAATTCTTCTTCTCCTCTTCCTTCTCCTCTGAACTTCCCCCACCTCCTCATTCTTTCTCGTAAGCAACTTTCCAGGTTGTGTCAAGGAGAGCGAGGTGGAGTGCCCTCTCTTTCCAGAGCACAAGTACACAGGAATGCGTGCACCAAACCGATAAAAATGAACGGGAGAAAGAATGAACAGGGAGAGGTGAGGAAGAAGGCAAAAAAAAAAAAAAAAAAAACGGAGAGAAAGAGAAGAAAAATAAACGAAGAAGAATAATAAGAAAAAAAAAGAGTAAAATGGAAAGAACGGCTAGAAATAAGACAAAAAATATGTAGGATGCGGAGGAAGAGAAGTGGAAGAGAGAGAGAGAGAGAGAGAGAGAGAGAGAGAGAGAGAGAGAGAGAGAGAGAGAGAGAGAGAGAGAGAGAGAGAGAGAGAGAGAGAGAGAGAGAAAGTCAAAATAGAAGTGGCCAGAAGTTCTTTGAGTACCGCCTGGAAAAAAATAAAATAACGCTGCAGGTCAGAGGACATGAGGTGTGCTGCTCGGGGCTGGGTACGAGAACACACACACACACACACACACACACACACACTAAGAGATGTGAAAGGGAGAGTGAAGGGTCAGTTGGAAGTTGATGGTGAAAGTGAAGAAAGAAAAAAAAATTAAGGTGATTGTGATCGAGAGAAAGACGAGGAGGAGGGTTGAGGAGGACTTGGAATAGGACAAGGAAGACGAGAAAGGAGGACGAACAGGAGAATGAAAATAAGGAAGGATAGGAAGAGAAACAAGAAGAGGACGAATATGCCATGATACAATTACCCCCAAAGTTTAAACTATTTTTAGAAGCCAACGAGAGATAAGTTTAGTGCCTCCAAACCTCATTCCCTCCACCATTACTCTTCCAACACTCTCTCTCTCTCTCTCTCTCTCTCTCTCTCTCTCTCTCTCTCTCTCTTATAACAGAGGGGATGAGATATAAGTTAAGTTCTTAGGATTAGTAACCAGAATAGAACCAGAAATAATGATATGGGAAGGAACTCCTTCTCTAATGGAGTGGTTGATGAATGGAACGGAGTCAGTAATCAGGCAGTTAATGCTAGGTCAATAGGAAACTTTAGAAGAATATTTGACTAATATATAGAAGGAGATGATAGGCGGAAATAGGTAGGTATGTTCATATGAGGGACTGTCATGTGTAGGCCTGGTGGCCTCTAGAAGCTTCCCTCACTTTTCATGTTCTTATGCTCTCTCTCTCTCTCTCTCTCTCTCTCTCTCTCTCTCTCTCTCTCTTATATACACATTCATAAGTTGAGAGGAGGGAAAAGATTGTCAATTGGATTGAGGCTCGTAGCAGTGTTTCGACAAAAGATTTAGCACTCTCCAGAGACCGTCCACTGTATTATGTAACCTTAATGAGGCGCTATAATTATAATTAAATAAATAATAATAATAATAATAATAATAATAACAACAATAATAATAATAAAAATAATGCATTAGTGCAGGTAACGAAACAGACGCACGATCATCACCACAGTCAGCAGCAGCAGCAGCAGCAGCAGTGGTGGCGGTCGCAGTAGCGGTAGCAGCATTTACTGCTGGTGTGTTTCAAGAACTCTCGCGATCAGTATACAAATTTGCGCCCAGTAAACATTTGCCACACTGACGATAAAATCATGAAATAAAACCTGAACTAGATGCAAAGACAAAGTTTATGTTGCTTCATTAATATTTTCCCAGTGACCGTCTTGGAGTATGCAAAAAAAAAAAAAAAAGAAATAGCAAAGTCTATGATATGAATGTTTTACAGACTTGCCCGGATTCACCAAGGAAATTTATGAATTATTCTACACTCTCATGGCGATATTTCTATGATCTAGTTTACCTTTTGAATAATTGGCGGGGACACAGGCTTTGCAGCGCACCTCACGCTCCCCGGGACGCGCCGCCAGCTGACTCTAGCGTTCGTTTTTTTTTTTTTTTGTTATTTTTCACTACT
>NC_059300.1:1852996-1867996 GCF_017591435.1 Portunus trituberculatus | reverse complement strand
TGTTAAGACGATTTGTATCTTCAGAGACCAAGGAACGGTATGGGTGATGTGCACTTAAAAGGAAAACAAAGGTGGGATGAATGGAAACTTTAGAGGAGTAGTTTTCGAAAGGTTCGAGCAAGGCAAAGCTGTTTGTGCGTCTGCTTCTATCAGGAAAAGGTGACGAATGACATTTAACCTTTTGACTGCTTTGTGGAACACCTTTCCTTAATTGCTAATCACTCTGAGACATTTCTAATTGTCCGACAGCTGCCTTTAATCTTAAAACAGAGTAGATATTGGAAAATCTTTTCTTTTCCTTGCTGAATTTCTTTGAGATGCTCTTACAGACTTTATGTATTACGCTTGTTGCTACTAATTGTCTCGTATGGCAGTGAAATGGTATACAAGAACCACGGGAATCATTCGAATGGAGAGGTCTTGTTCATAGCAATAAGGAGAGAAGCCTAGAATGATCATGAGTGTACGATGAGTGAGAGGGAGGAGAGAAGACTATAAAGGAAAAAAAAAACAATGTAACTGAAAGGAAAGTTTAAGAGAGGAGGGAAGGCAGAATTGTAGAAAAGAGACCACGACTTGGGAGGATGAAAGGGATAAAGAGGGAGACGGGAAAACCTTGAAAGAGGGAATAAATGAAGGCGAAACGAAAGTTAAAGTGAGAGGCAGAAAGTAAATGAAGGTGAACGTTAAAGCGAGTGGCAAGAAAGGATGACTTTAAAGGAATCACAAAAGGTAAAGAAAACGAAGAAAAGTTAGTGAGAAATAGGCTGGAAGACGGAGGAAAGAAGTGAAGTTAACTTTAGGGGTAGAGAGGATAAGAAGGCAACGTGCAAGGAGGGAGGAAAAACCTGTAGCACTGTGATGAACAACTATTCTGAGTCACCGCAAGAGAAACTTTTCCATCCCACACGAAAAAAGTAGAGGCGTAAGGATGTCGAACTAAGGGATGGTGGAAACTTCTCTCTTTTTCTATTTTTTCTCTCTTTTGTTTCTCTGTATTCTTTTCTTTCTCATCTAATTTTTCTTAGGTTTTGTTTGAATTTCCCATCATGTTTCGTGAGGAATTAATATGTATACTTTGATATTTCAAATTTTGTTTTAAATTCTCTCTCTCTCTCTCTCTCTCTCTCTCTCTCTCTCTCTCTCTCTCTCTCTCTCTCTCTGGCATCCCGTCACTCAATAACATAAGTTATTTGACAGCACCATCCCATTTTTCGCTCCATGGTCGGCAATTTCCAGAGACAAGGAAGGAATGAAAACAGCAGAGATGTGGCACATGTAGGCATTCAGTTGTATAATTGAAAATGTCGTGGCGTAACAACATAAAAAAAAAAAAACGGCAAGCTCTCTTATTTTTTTCATGTACATTCTCTCCGTCGTCCCGAGTCATGTCATTTTCTTTAACACCCTGTGTCAGAACCTTATTCCTCTCCCTCACTTGTCCGCAGCACTTTGTCTCTGCTCCTCCATCTCCCACTCATCCATTACTGGAGTGAAGGACATTTATCCTCCTCTAAGCAACTTTCCTCTCACCCCAACAGCGACATTTCACGCCATAGTCTGTTCCCACCAATGGACAATTTCTCTCTTCTCGCCAATTTCCCCTTTGAAAATCTCACTCGCCCTCCGAATGGATTTTATCATTAACTTAAACTAACACAACATGTTCTACACTATTAATAACAATGATTTTAGTTTGTATTTCGTCATCGCAGCAAAGAACTGTCACAGAGGGAGAGCGAGAATGTCTAGGTAGGAAAATGTCAGGTGGGGAATCATCTCCGCTGGGCGGGATTTGTCATGAGATCAAATATCACGAAGGTGGGACATGTTCTGCCGGGAACATGACCGCGCCTCCCACTCCGCGCCTCTCTTCGTCCATTCCGGTGACACTCGCACCGATTCCCTCAAACTAGAACAATGACCAGCCTGCGAGTGAACACCGAGCTTCGCACAGAAGGAATATAAGAGTGGTAGCAAAGGTGACACATGTCATTCAGTATTAGTAAGTGTAGCATGCAGAAAAAAAACCGTTAAACAACACTATTTGAAAATGTAATGTAGCAGTGAAAATAACTACGATCTCCAGTCTAGAAAATAGTGTATGATTACTTATACATTTGGCTTTACAATGCGAATATGATAGAACAGTAGATGCAATTTTAAAGTGATAATGAGTTTCGGTTCTTAAGAGTAGTGTGGTGCATATTTCTGGTCTTATATTATAGGAAGGACCTATATAAACTAGAATCTGTGGCCTGTACAGTAAAGATGATCCAGGGATTGATGAAAGTTACCAATATGATTTCAAGCACCTTAAGCCTCATGCACTAATAAGGCGTAGGCTGTCTTGCGACCTCAGGATTAGAGGTTATAGTTTAAGTAGCTCAGCAACGGCGATACAGATTACATTCTTTTAGTCGGGGGAAAAAAAAAAACTCTAAACAAAATCAGATGGCGATTTTTTTTTTTTTTCATAAACTGGGTTGTGGATGAGTGGAGCAAACTTAGCAAAGAGTCCAGTAAGTGAACGAACATGAGCTATTTATAAGAGGAGGTCGGATAAGCTTAAAATACTTGCTTTACGAAGAACAACTGGCTATCTGCACATATCCTTACAATCATATTCATCTAACACTGTGCATCTCTCACCGCCACCACCGCCACCATCACCACCATCATCACTATCATCACCTTAGTAAAATCCCCACCTACCACAAAGTATCATCTCTTGTTAAACTTCAAATTTATTTGCCTTATGTACAACCTTCCCCATGCTTCCTCTCACACCTCTCCTCCCTCTCCTTCACACACTTGCCCTGGCCCTCCCTCACACATCTATCCTGACTCTCTCTCAAACACCTGCCTTCGCTCTCTCTCACACACCTGCCCTCGCTTTCCTTCACACACCTGCCCTCGTCCTTCCTCACATAGCTGGTCCCCTCCCTCACACACCTGTCCTCTACATCCCTCACCCTCAGGCACCACAGAGGATAAGGCTCCTTCACCATACCTGCTGGCACCAATTATCGCCAATTAACAGGTAAAGCCATTAATTCGAGTAGAGGAGAGGTACTACTTCTCTTAATGGTCTTGGCCGCGGCGGTGGACAGTTCTTGGGGCCACACTAATGGGTGACTAATGCGTGACTAATGGGCCACGCTGGGAAAGACGACCCAGGTTGACTTGTTGCTCCACTCAGCGTAACTTTCTATTTATCTATTTATGAATATTACCATTACCATTATGGGACGTGCCAATAGGAAGGATATTGGTTTATTAGAATCAGTGCAAAGGAAGATGTCTTAAAAGATGCAGGGGATGATGGATATTCCCTATGAAGCGACAATGAAAAAAACTAAATTTACATTCCTTAGAGATACGTAGGTTAAGAGGGGACCTGATAGAAGTATTTAAGTAGTATAGGAGTTATAACAAAGGGGGCATAAGAGAAGTTTTTAGGATCAGTAGCAGGGATAAAACCAGAAATAATGGGTTTAAGCTTGAGAAATTCAGGTTTAGTAGAGAAATGGGGAGAAACTGTTTTTCGAATAGAGTGGCTGATGAATGGAACGGGCTTAATCATGTTGTTAGGGGTGAGTCAATAGGGAGTTTTAAAAGAAGATTAGATCAATTTATGGATGGGGATGTTAGATGGAATTAGGTAGCTTTGCTCATACATGGATTGTCACGTGTAGGTCTGACAAACTCTTTCAGCTTCCCTCTTTTCTTATGCTTTTATGTAAGGAAGTCGTGACCTGGATTCTAGAAATGCTACATATCCTACTGTGTGTGTGTGTGTGTGTGTGTGTGTGTGTGTGTGTGTGTGTGTGTGTGTGTGTTAAGGGGGAGAGGTGATTGAGGGCACGATGTCTAGGCGGTTGTTGACGATGTTGCTGTTGTTTTAGTAATCATTAGTTATTGTTATTTCACAGCTTGTTCTTCCATCTCTACCGAAGACACAAGGACGCCAGCTGTGAGAAACAATAGAGGACGGTTAGGGTAACTGTAATCAGTATCAGGTCAAGTAATCAGCAAAGTTTATCCCAAGACACAGCTCTACTCGTATATGGTCCTTGGCTACAGGACTCATAGTTTCACCACTCTGGGAAACGCGCAGGACTTGCCTGTAATGCTTAGGCCCGGGTGGCGCCAAGACAGTCAATCGCAGTTTCCTCTACCTCGTGGAGTGGCGTCGTCGGCAGGTTGTTAGATGCAAGGGAGAGGGTGAAGGCGAGGCGGAAATTCTGAAGTGACTCGTAGCAACTGTAAGGATTGTGTCCAGTTCATTAACGACGCGACTTAATGAAACCACTTCTTTCCCGCAATTAGCCAATCAATTTTCACGGCAACCCCAAATTCCGTGTTTTTAATCTAATGTTTACAAAATAAAACTCCTTTAGTCAACAGCATCGACCCAGCGAGTCGCGATATTGAAGCAGGGGAGACTAAGAGGAAGGGAGGAAGGGACCGTGGGAAGGGTAGAAAGGGCAAGGCCGGCTGGAGTGGCAGCAAACAGAAGGAAGAGGGAGGGAAAGAGCAGAGGAAGGACATGATGAGAGAAGAAAAAAGTGGAAAAAAGGTCAAGTTAGATGGTAATAAATGAAGTAAATAAGAAATATATAAAAAGGTCCACATGAACCTACAAGTACGTGGAAAAATGGCAGAAAGCAAAGCAAAAGAAAAGAAACATGAGGGGAGTACTGACACGGACTCATCGATTGCAAATTTGTCTCAGCAGCAACAGTCATTTGCCAAAACAGGGACACATTGATAAGGGACGCGTTGAGAGAGAGAGAGAGAGAGAGAGAGAGAGAGAGAGAGAGAGAGAGAGAGAGAGAGAGAGAGAGAGAGAGAGAGAGAGAGAGAGAGAGAGAGAGAGAGAGAGAGAGAGAGAGAGAGAGAGAGAGAGAGAGAGAGAGAGAGAGAGAGAGAGAGAGAGAGAGAGAGAGAGAGAGAGAGAGAGAGAGAGAGAGAGAGAGATACTAGTGGAAAGAAAAATCGATAAGAGAAAGGAGAAAGGAAAAGAGTCATAGGTGAGGTGGAAAGGCAGGGAGAGTGGAGAAGTCTGGACAAAGGAAAGTAGAGAAGAGAGAGAGAGAGAGAGAGAGAGAGAGAGAGAGAGAGAGAGAGAGAGAGAGAGAGAGAGAGAGAGAGAGAGAGAGAGAGAGAGAGAGAGAGAGAGAGAGAGAGAGAGAGAGAGAGAGAGAGAGAGAGAGAGAGAGAGAGATAAAAGAAACGAACCTCAAGGTGATGGCCACTATCTCTCTCTCTCTCTCTCTCTCTCTCTCTCTCTCATAAATATATATGTAGCTCCTAAAAACAGCCTGGCATGGCGGGCTACACCTTCTAGATGACAGAAAAATGCTGTTTATAATGGGCGGCAAAGCTATGCTATATAATTTAAGCTCATAAGAAAATAATTTATGCTGTAAAAGTTAAATTCCTGTGAAATTATGCATTATTCGTCCATAAAACTTTTGTGATGGTAGAACAAAAGGATTTTTCTTACTAGTTAGCCAGAGAGGGAAGGAGGGAGGGAGGAAGGGAGAGCAAGAGGGGAGGGAAAGTGGATTGGAGAACGCAGGGCACCGAAGAAGCGCCTAATAAGAGTGAGTGACGGAGTGATGAACGCAGATGGAGGAGACAGGTGGTGATGGTGGTGGTAGCGGTGGTGGCGGTGGCGGTGGCGACGGCGGCGGCGGCAGCGGAAGCAGCAGCTAGGGAGTGATGGGCAAGGAAAGAAGTTAAAAGGACACGGAAATATGAAACACACAAAGCAAAATAAGTGATACACAAAGTGCTTGTGAAATTGAATCTAAAATGTGGAAATATGATAAGCAACTACCAACATCCATTTTTAATTTCATTTGTAGATACGTCCCACGTACATATCTGGAGATATTGGGAAACACGAGGAGGGAGAATGGATGCCGGGCGAAGGAAGAATGCAGGAAGATCGGGAGCAGGAAGAGATTACTGAATTAATCTTAAAAAATTAAAAAGGTAAATTGAAAGGGGAGAGAGAGAGAGAGAGAGAGAGAGAGAGAGAGAGAGAGAGAGAGAGAGAGAGAGAGAGAGAGAGAGAGAGAGAGAGAGAGAGAGAGAGAGAGAGAGAGAGAGAGAGAGAGAGAGAGAGAGATCAACTGCTTAAACAATTGGTTTTATTAATTGATTATGTACTATCATCACTTATCTTCATTACAATTGTCTTCATTAAGGCTACTATTTGCACTATTTTCCAAGAGGGACAACCCGGTATGCTATTGTCAGCTCAAAACTTTACGCTTCTCCTGCCACTTCCTATTCTTATTGTTAAACGAATGGTCTTTGTTCTCTCCCTGTAGTGTCAGGCGCACTCCTTTATTAGTACAACACAATTTCAAAACACGGCAGTTCAATACATTTCAGTCATATAATGACATCTGTACAGCTTATTCAGGTCTTGCAAATTTTCCACGCATAGTAGAAAGTAAGTTTCATTAAGTTACCGCCGTCTGAGAACACAACCTCTCCGCGAACGCTATTTTACTAAAATGTCCAGGTAACCTTTCGAGATAATCTTCGAACAGATAAACCAAAGAGCAATATCAAATAGATCATACTTCTATTAAATTGTTTGTGGAAATTAAATCGAATGAAAATACTGACGTGGAACAAAACAAGACTTGTGGCACTCTACATTTTGCAGTCTCCAGTGATGAAACCTCATGATAGTCCTCATCTGTCCTCGCATTAAGTAAACTTCAGTGTATTCCTCCAATGGCTTCTTTTTAATTATCTTGAGAGAAAAGAGAAAGAAAACGTCATATCGAGTAGCACGTTCTTTTCCTCTTCAAGTGTCAGTGGACAGCGCACAAGCACGCGCGCGCATACACGGACACGTACTCATACACGCATCACACCAACAGAATCACCACCTCCAGTATCCTCTTACACTTGAATAGAGTACGTGTTCACAAGGGCGCAAGGCGTGTGGGACTTGGGGGCGTGTCCTGGTCTGTTTTTGTGCCCCCTTAACGTACATAATGGAAAGGAGAGGAGCGGTGAGATAATATGGGAGGTGCTGCTGATGACGTCCGGATATGGTGGAATAGTTGATAGCTTCACGAGTGGATGGAAATAAAAAAAACAAATATATGAAGAAAGGGATGATAGGAGAGGAAAAAGAGGAAAAGAGTTAAGAAAAAAGATGATTCTAAGGAAACAAAAGTGAAATTGATGAGTTGATATATGAGATGTGAAGAAAAAGAAGAATGAGGCTTAAAGAAAACAGGGAGGATAATCTAGGAAAAATTAACACACGAGGGGAAAACACTACAGGCACTAGCAGAAAAGGGACTCGGTGGCGACAGAAGGTGAATAATGAAAGGAGGAATGTGGATGAATAGCAGAATGGGAAGTAGTTGGCCGAGGAAGAAGAAAAAAAATCTGAGCCAAGCATTCGAGGAAGCAATACAAGAGTCACGTATTCGTCTCTCTCATTGTTTAGTGTTCATTTAACACCACGCAGTGTGAGGCGGTGAATAGTCCCTGTCCCAACACCGTGGTCGCCCTGCACTGCTACTGCTGATAGACAGGGGAGGGAATGCCTATTATTCTCACATTTTTCTCTTCAAATTTGTTGCTTGATTAAATCAGGTTTTACGTCAACTTCAATATACTGATTTCCTTCGCCATGAAATTTATGACTGATTGAAAAAAAAAAATAAATATATAAAAAAAGTAAATAAATAAAACGTAATCAGAAACCATTTAGCGTTAAGCATTATTCCGACTGAAACCCTACAGCAGAATACGATAATTGCAATGACCTTGGTTGATTTGCAAGTTATGAACAGTCCCTCCTAGTCCTGAGTCTTCTCATGTTGTATTGCTGACTGTCTCCATTAACCCGTGATGCAAACGGAAACTCCTGATGTCATTATTCTAGCACTTAATGTCATTATTCTAGCACTTAACTATGGATATACAGGGTGTAACTCAAATTTTTACAAATAGTGCTAGAGATGAAAGCACAGGTTACTCTAAGTAGAAAATGTTTCATATACATATGCATTACGAGACTTTTTTTTAACAGCGGGGTATAATTCAAGTGTTGCGAGGTGATAGATACAACGGCTGTGCTGGATGGCTGTATTACGTCGTTGGAAAACCATGTCAACGTATTCAACCTTATTGTAAGTGTGTGTCGTTTTCAACAGTTTTTCCTGCTAAAATCATGCAGTACAATCTAAATGTATTTACTGTCATCGCCTTGACGTCAAAATTACATACAGCTGATTAGCTGCTGTGCCTCCCTCCTTCCCCGTCCTCGTCCAGGTAAGCAGGGCGTCACGTAGCCTAGTTTTTCTTATTTGTCGTTAATGACAGCCATGCTAACTTTGTAATGAGACGATAATATTGGCGGACAGGTGACATATCGATACACTTTATACAATGTTACAAGGGCACTGGCAAAGGGAAAACAAAGCTGGTTGCCAGGCCCTGTTAAGAGCTGTTATTAACAACAAATAAGGCACATTACACCTTGCCTGCCCGGGCGGGGAGGGGGGAAGGTGTGAAGTTAGCAGCAAATCAACTGTATTGTATGTAAGTTTAACGTCAAGACGGTAACAGTGAATACATTCAAATTGTACTACATGATTTTGTAAAAAAAAAAAAAAAAAATGAAATAGCAACACCCTTAAAGTGGAGTATGTTCACATGGTGTTCCTATGACAAAATAGCTGCTTTATCTGTCACCCCGCCACACTTGAATAACACCCCACGGCTAAACAAACCTCATAATGCATTTGGGTATTGAACACTTGAACACTTTCTACTTAGAATAACATGTACTTTTGCCTTTAGCAGGATTTGCAAAAAGTCGTGTTATACCCTTGTCTGAGCAGGAAGAGACTTAAAGATTGTGTTGCTAAATGATATGTGGTCAGAAAAAAAAATGCGGTTCATGACCAAGACAAGGACATTGTCGTCAGGGTCCGCCTCTTGATTCATCGTAGCTTCCTTCTGGTACAACCGGAATCTTTTAAGTGTGATGATCTTTCCATGAGGAATTATTCACCACGTCAACACTCCGCTAAATGGGTCTTGTGGTGGTGGAAGAAACAGACAGATAGATAGACAGAATATTTTAGGAATATACAGTGAACATGGAAACATTATTTATATATACTGTACAATTATACTGTTGTATTAAGATCTCCATAACTGAAACAACCAAAATCACATAACTAGATGGATTTGGAGAGAAAAAAGTTGTATACGTTATATACCAATTCGGAAGGGAAAAGTCATTAATTACTGTATGAGATTAGAAACATGTAATCATACTGAAAAGATCCTGTGAAGAGCACTAGGTAATATTCCATCTTATTTCCATGGAAATGCTCAGTGTTCCAAAATGCCAGATTGGCTTATAAACAATGAATCTTTATACTTACCTACATATTCAATAAATGTTTGAGTATCACCAACATTTCAATGCTAAAACGTAACAGAATATCGAGTGCAGAATTTCTTCCCCCAACAAAATCTTTTGAGCATGAAAACAACCTTTACCTCTGATCGCGCTGAGTTAACACCAAAAACTTATTTGAAAAACTCACTCCACCCTTCCTTGGGTCAAACATTCGCTAAGCCTTTCGCTCCACGGCTGCTGTGCTTCATTCCATTTACCTCCATTATTAAGGGCGCGCCGCCTAGATTGAACCGAGAGGCCTATAGGTGGTCTGATTTCGTGTAATTTATTCTCTCTCTCTCTCTCTCTCTCTCTCTACACCCCTATAAGTACACACACACACACACACACACACACACACACACACACACACACACACACACACACACACACACGCGCACGCACACACACACACACGAACGAAGAGTTACTACAGAAGGGAAGAGATGGGGAGTGGTTCGAGTTTCTTGTTTACACCGAGTCTCACGTTCCTCCCCTCCTTTCCCCCCCTTCCCGTCCTCTCCTACTCTCACCTGCTCTGCTCTTTCACCTGATCCGCTGTTCAGGTGATTGATGACTCATCTTGCTAAGTCCTTAAAACATTATCGATATAGTACGTCCGCCTCTCTTCATATCATCTTTACCCATTCTCTCTCTCTCTCTCTCTCTCTCTCTCTGGCTTGCGTGGCTGGCGGTGGTGGGAAGGGAGCCGGAGAGGCATAATATGAGGAGACGGTAAATGATGACGAGTAGAGACGCGAGGGTAGGAATTCATCATTTTATTGAATTTCATCGTCATAAACCTAATAATACTAATATTCTTATCATTATTATTGTTGGTAGTTACTATTACTATAATTTCTTTTTTAGTACTACTGTCACTAGTGTTAATATCGCCATTATAACTATAATTTTTATTTTCATTGTCTTTAGTGTCAACGCTGCCAACGGAGCGTCACGAATGGAATGGAAAGACTAAAGCCACGTTCACACGAAGCGACTTTGGAAGCGCGACTGTGGGCTGACTGTTCACAGACGGCGACATCAGTCGCGCGTCCACCTTGCCTACCCCCTCCCATCCCCAACTTCTGTCAGTCTGGTAGTGATGGACGTAGAAGCAGCAGCGTGTGCCTGGATAATTTATCGTCGCTGGCAAAGGCGGAAAAAGAAACCCAGACAACATTGGGTTCACCCTATTTCACATGACAGACTTACCCATAGTATGTTCTGCAGCCTTTACCCAAAATTAAGAGAATATGACCCAAAGTTCTTTAACTAGCTGAGAATGTCCATCAAAACATTCGACGAGCTGTTGGCAGAAATCAGAAATGACATCTCTTCAGCAAGCACCATGATGAGGGACTGCATTTCGCCAGAAGAAAAACTTGTCATAACACCATCGCCTCGCCCACCCAGCCAATGAGGCATAAATATTCACGAAAACGCGGGAAGCTGTCGCCTCGAGTGAACGGCCTCATAGAAACACATGTTAACCGAGTCGCTCAAGAGACACGCTTCACCGAGGGATATCTCGAGTCGCGCTTCCAGCCCAGCGACAGGTGACCACGTATGAACACTCCAATGGACTTCCATTGACTTTGCAGTCGCGCTTCCAAAGTCGCTTTGTGTGAACAGGCCTTAACAATACGCCGCTCAAGCTTAATATTAATGTTTTTATTACTGACTTAGCACAAATTTTTTGGTGATATCTGAAGAAGTGCTTCCGCTCTACAAAGTACCAAATACATTACTGATTCATGATAAAGCCTCGCATAGGGCAAATGGTGTGTGTGTGTGTGTGTGTGTGTGTGTGTGTGTGTGTGTGTGTGTGTGTGTGTGTGTGTGTGTGATACTTTTGGTCATATTTCCCGACATGAGACGCTTTTATTAGGGGAAAAACAAAGCTTGTCTCAAAGCTCGTAGCACGTCATGTGTTCACAATATAAAGGGTCTGGATTGCCTTTGAGTTTCTAACAATAGGTGTCTTCAATGGTGCCTTATCGAACCACAAATAATTATTTAGATTTTTCTCTCAGATTACTTTAGTGGTAAATAACAACACAACATATGAGTACGATAAGCTATGACACAGGGAGCAAAATGTGACTTGGCGGAGATGTCGGTGGAACACAGACAGGCTATGAATGTTTGAACTGTCCACACCGCAAAATTCAGTAACACGTTCTTGGAAAATTAAAGAATCTTTACTTTTAAATGTGAAAAATCTGACAAACGTTTAAATTATAAGAGTTTACAAGGCCAGCTAAAATGCCAATTCCATTCCACAGCTACAAAAATAAAAATTAAGTATATATATGTAAAAAAATAATGCAGAAATTCTTATTGTTAACTTGTTTACAATTGCTTTCCTTAATTAACTTCCTTAACGAATGTGAACACAACATAACATTTTAATTCATAGAGTCAAAATATTGCTTTGTTGATGAAGGAAGGAGTGGTGTTTGCATCGCTATGAAACACCACGCACAATTAACCTCCCTTTATACGTTGAATGATTAACATTACTACTGCTACTGCTACTACTACTACTACTACTACTACTACTACTACTACTACGTACTACTACCACTACAACCATACGTATGTAAATGGCAAAATTTTTCTTACTCAGCCGTCTCGCCTCTTTCGTCTTCCTTTAGTTCTTCGTTAATGGTTTTTCTGCGATCCGCTGTGAACATTACCTTTCCGAGGCTTACTGTCCTCTTACGCATTTTTCTCCATTACACCATTAGCTTACCCTTCCCTTGCACCTTCCATCTCTTCATTCTTATTGTATTACACATTTCAATCCCTTACCATTCTCATCAACCTTCTTAACTAAGCTCTTTCTACTGGAACAGAGGCAACACAGGCGTCTCCACCACTTTGGCGCTGAGAAATTGAAATAACTAAAACAAAAAAAATTACACTTTTTGTAATAGAACATCATTTGCTAGACAGTGTTGTTAATTCCTTGTCTTACGTTTTATATGTAAATTGTATGAAGTTTTCTTACAAAACTATAAAAGAAAGTGACACGTAGATTCGAATCTATGTAATTTATTATCTCTGACAAGCATACCGAGTCCCTGTCAAAGTCAACCTCTCATTAGGAAAAATCAGTCGTTCAGACATGAATACAAAACCACGATAATAAATTTTCCCTCTGTAACGTGAGAGCATCCCCGCAGTAAATCACTCAACACACGTGACTGAGACATGTATTTGGTTGTGTCTCGCCACTGCATGGGCATCCACATTCGTCTCTCTCTCTCTCTCTCTCTCTCTCTCTCTCTCTCTCTCTCACACACACACACACACACACACACACATTATTCCTCCTTCGCAAGTTCTTTCAACGCTGTCCTGCCAATAATATTCTTTGCCACACCTTCCCCACAAACAAAACTCATTCCTGTTACTCACCATCACCATCACCACTGTTTCTCGCCCACATCTACTTTCATTTAAAAGTGTTTCCTGTCTTCCCTTCCCTATCGTTTCATTTCCTTTGACCTGAATGCCTTATCGCCCCAAAACATATATAGTAACTGGAAGCTGATTGTCTTAACACATCCCCATGCTTCTGCCTCTTGCTCGTGAATTGTGAGTGTTTGAAGAAAGTGCTAATATTCATCACTGAGAAATGTGATAGATTCCCCTTCCACTAATGTGTATGTATTGTGCAATAGTAGTTTGAGTTCATTAACTAGTACTTTAAAACATAAAATATGTATATACATCAGATGGCGGTAAATAGTTACCCACACACACACACACACACACACCCGGTAGCTCAGTGGTTAGAGCGCTGGCTTCACAAGCCAGAGGACCGGGGTTCGATTCCCCGGCCGGGTGGAGATGTTTGGGTGTGTCTCCTTTCACGTGTAGCCTTTGTTCACCTAGCAGTGAGTAGGTACGGGATGTAAATCGAGGAGTTGTGACCTTGTTGTCCCGGTGTGTGGTGTGTGCCTGGTCTCAGGCCTATCCGAAGATCGGAAATAATGAGCTCTGAGCTCGCTCCGTAGGGTAACGTCTGGCTGTCTCGTCAGAGACTGCAGCAGTTCAAACAGTGAAACACACACACACACACGGGCACAGAGACAGACGGACACACACACACACACACACACACACACCGCTGAATCATTCCATGTGAAGCTCTGCCTGCACTCGCGTGGCGGCAAAGCTTCAAACAACAGCGGAAAATCCCTGCTTTTGGCGTGTGGTGGCGAGGGAGTCTGGCTTGGAGGAAAGGCTACGGATCCTCTCAGACTCTCGCCATGGCAACCAAATACATTCAACATACTCAACACACTATGAGGAGGAGTTGAAAAAGAGTATCATTTCAGAAAAAAAAACTACTTTACTCTTGGTGGAAAAAGATAAAAGAAGCAGGCTGATTGTTTCAGACTCCCCTTAAATTCAGAATTTTTATTTTCTCTTTATCTTTGAGACTTAATTTATATAACGTCTCAAAAGTAAAAAGAAATTATGATGCAAGACCTGAAAGTTGTGTGTGTGGGCGATGGGGGGATAGACTTGTAGGCCTGTTTACAAGGAGAGAGAGAGAGAGAGAGAGAGAGAGAGAGAGAGAGAGAGAGAGAGAGAGAGAGCAGTACCATTGCAGCTATTTATACCTCTGTTTGTCGGTCACTTGTCTTAACAAATTTATTCCGTTCAATTATTCTAGTAAGCTTCTCTCTCTCTCTCTCTCTCTCTCTCTCTCTCTCTCTCTCTCTCTCTCTGTGTGTGTGTGTGTGTGTGTGTGTGTGTGTGTGTGTTCTATGAATTATTTCTGAAAGAGGCTTGCCAACAGCTGCTGCTTGGCCTTCGGTTTGGATATCGTATTATTTCCTATCTTCATTATCTAAATATCCTGAGCCTTCTGCACGCAATAACAGCGGCGGTATCAGCAGCAAGGCTTTAGAGATAAGGATATATTTACATAATTCCTAAATTTACACACCCCTCTCTTGCGTGTGAGGCGCCGAGACATGGTGGGTGCTGCACGTGTCGCCTACACTTCAATATGAGGCAGCACACGCTCCTGTCGTGGCAGCGGTTGAAACATCCATGAGTGTCAGGCTGCAGTAGGTTCTGGTGCCAGTTACTTCTCTTGTACATGAGAACAAACCATACTAACAAAAAAAAAGTTTTATTGCTGCGATACTGCCTGAGGAAGGAGGGATGAAGCGGCTGGTCATCGCCGTCATATCCCATTTAGTAACCTTCATAACACTGATGGACTGCCGGCACTAGATTCATGGCTGTAAATCAGAGGCCCACGAACATCCAGTGCCCTCCATGCCGCTGCTGTTGCTGCTCCAAATACATCCCGCCAATCACAAACCGCGTGCATTTGCTGGAAGGTTACAGCGCCCTCGTGATGATGTTTATGATGTCACCTGGAATGTGTGTGTCCGACGCGTGATTCTCATCGCCTATGCTGATAAATTTCTTCCTGAGCTGGAACGCATACAGTACAGATCGTTGTTGGCGTCGAGATGCACACTGCTATCAAGAACGAGAATCCT
>NC_059300.1:1837996-1847996 GCF_017591435.1 Portunus trituberculatus | reverse complement strand
TGTAGGTTGGGCTTACTCACTCAGGGCAACAGTTTCCTAGCGGGTGGGTTTTCAGATAGGAGATACCACAAAACGTATCTCCTTTAGCCCATAAATTCCCGTGAAAAGTCCACATGGTATAAAAAAAAAAACAGTTTCACGGTGATGTTTCTCATCTGATTAGTAGTTACGTCCATCATGCCCACCTCTACTTCAGCACCATTCACTTCTATTCTGGTACTGTTATAATTCGTCATTTTGGTTTACATTAGCAGTTCGTGAAGGAGGCGGCTGTGGTGCTGTACGAGATCTGCGTCATCTAATCACGTAATATTGAAAACTGTTGATTTGTAAGCACAAAGAGTATTGTTGAAAGAAAGTAATGTTTTTCACCTTTTACAATACTCAACTAATTTCGATACAAATACAGTAATGTTTCCCTTTATGTTAGATCGATTCTTCCGCCGTTAACACCTGACCACTAGATTCCATCCTATTCTGAGATTACTTAAAAACTTTATGGCATCTTTTTCTCCCTCTTTTCATCCGTATTTCCTAGTTTATTAGGGAAAGGACGGTGCCACTCGGCGAAAGATTTTGGTCGCAGCATTTGGGGATAATAATGTATAAATAAAAGAATGAAGACATGATGTCGCAGAAACACAAGTAGGGTGATGGACTTCACAATCGTGTGCCTATAATAATGCAAAATGTTACAAAAAGGCAGCCACACGACAGTCACTCAGACAGCCGGCTGTTGCTCAGGTGTGGGTCTTACCAGCATTACCACCACCACCACCACCACCCTGCACCCTCATCACTTAGACTAGACTCTTTACACCACTCAAAGAGTCAGGGTTTGATTACGCTGAAAATTTTGTTCAGTTCGGCGCCTTGAACGGTAAAGCGATGGTATCTTGTCATAAGCAGAAAGGACGTGAATTTAACATATACGTGGAGTTATTTCATCAACGTAACGCAGGCATGGTGGGCCTGTAAGTTTGATACGAAATATTATATCCTACAGCCACACGACCTATATGGCTTCCCTTAAATGCTCTCAATTGAAGGAAAAGAGAAGCTAAAAGGAGGCACGAGGAAGAAAGTGAGGGAAAAACATATTAAGCGACATCATTACAAATTGTTATTCCAAGCGGAAAAAAATTTACAAGAGTTCTATTGTAAAGACATCACCAGTTTCCTTACTAACATGAAAACTTTTTTTCTCTCAGTTGTAAGCTACAAAGTCTTTCATAAAGTATAATTACCTGATAAACTGAACTACATGATTGGTTTATGCATACGCGCACTTGAAAAAATGCATAACTGTATGTTCAAATGTATACACACACACACACACACACACACACACACACACACACACACATCGCGTAGTGTAGTGGTTAACACGCTCTCACAATCGAGAGGGTCCGGGTTCGAGTCCCGGAAAGCGGCGAGGTAAATGGGCAAGCCTCTTAATGTGTGGCCCCTGTTCACCTAGCAGTAAATAGGTACGGGATGTAACTCGAGGGGTTGTGGTCTCGCTTTCCCGGTGTGTGGAGTGTGTTGTGGTCTCAGTCCTACCCGAAGATCGGTCTATGAGCTCTGAGCTCGCTCCGTAATGGGAAAAACTGGATGGGTGACCAGCGGACGGCCGTGGTGAATTACACACACACACACACACACACACACACAACATTCATATCACCCGAAATGGTAAAATCGGAGGAAAAGGCTACCCGTTTAGAGGAAATTGAAGACAGTGATTCTATCTTGGCCCAACATTTCCCTCCTCCTCCCTCCCTCCCTTCCTCCCTCCCTCCCTCCCTCCTTCCCTCCCTTGTCTCTTTCTCTCTCTCTCACGACTACAGATTAAGAGGAAAAAAAATTAAATATTTATATCTCATTCCTGTATCTTAGCTTCCTTTTTTCTTGCACACACAAACACACACACACACACACACACACACACACACACACACACACACGGTCTATGAGCTCTGAGCTCGCTCCGTAATGGGGAAGACTGGCTGGGTGACCAGCAGACGACCGAGGTGAAGGTGAACTCTCTCTCTCTCTCTCTCTCTCTCTCTCTCTCTCTCTCTCTCTCTCTCTCTCTCTCTCTCTCTCTCTCTGCTTTCTCTCTCTCTCTCTCTCTCAAGCAATGTATCTTAGGTTGCATTGTATCCACCCAACGATGCTGCGAACCTTCAACAAAACCACCATTTCATAAAAACTGTCTGGGGAGGGTTTATGAATAGCTGGAGCATTTTATTTTCATATCACTGTATCTTCATCGCACATCACATTTATGGATTAGAGTTTTGGCTTTTCTTTCCTTAAATCATTAAAGGTAATCATAATATTCAGTATTTTTGTTATTAAAGGCGCGCGCGCACACACACACACACACACACACACACACACACACACACACACACACACACACACACACGAGATAAAACGACCCACCATGAAGGGATTACATTAAGATAGTGAGCAATGAGCAACAAAATACATCGCTCTAAATACAAATATTTTTCTTAGGTTTTTGCATGCAGAAATTTTCGTTACCCTTTATCACGAGGCATTCTTAGCGAGTTATGAGTACTAAGACATCAGTTTTCTCGGAATTCTTATCACCACGGTCACGGTGACGCTACATTTACATTACCACAACATCCGGACGAGTTACAGGGAAGTTTAGGGCAGAAATCTATTGGTGTTTTGTTTAGGACGTTCATAACAAAGATATATCTAGATAACTGGAGCTACAGTGTACTTTAAATGCTTACACGGTTAAAACCAAATTCACATCCATACAGTTTACTGTGAAATTATGTTCCTCGGCATCAAACTTTAGCCAGCTGGTGATGCGCTATACGATCCTGCCCATCTAGAGACGAGGCAAGGTTTATGATGATTAACTCACGCCTACAACACATACGTCACGCATATTGAGTTAGATAAGTTATAGGAGCTATCATTCCGGCGCGTCCTGGCACTCGTATACCTGTACGGCATGCGATTGGCTGAGTGGTTTAAGTGCGTCAATGGCGGTGCCGTACAATAGTTTCCCTTTACCATGGACATCGGAAAACGATAAACATATGACGAACGAAAGGGGGAGTGAGCAAGAAGGGAGAAAACGTAGTGTGAGGTGGCCATTGGGGGGAGGATATGCCGCGCCGAGTGACCAGGAGGGAGAGGAAAATTGGCGGGGAGTGGAAAAGCGACACCCCGGAGAGTTGGCGGGGAAGGCAGGTAGGACTGTTAATTCATCCAATATTAAGCACTGGATTTTAGAGCCCTCCCAGTAAAGTTAAATGAAGTGTTTCCGCCCTAAAGTGTTAAGTGTGCCAGGTGGTGGTAGTGGTGGAGGAAGCAGAGAAGGGAGAAAATAAGTACGAGTATTGATAGAAAAGTTACAAAGGGAAGGAGGTGGAGGAGGAGGAGGAGGAGGTGGAGGAGGAGGAGGAGGAGGAGGAGGAGGAGGAGGAAGGGTTGGAAGAGGTAGATATGGTTGTGTTGGTATCGATGGTCGGTGGAAGGGAGTGAGGGAATACGAGGAGTGGCAGGCCAGGTGGTAGGAGGAGGATGGCGGATGAAATGACTTCCTCGTGGGTAATGAAGGTGGAAGACGTGTTGGTAAGGAGAATGTGAAGGTAAGACTTGCAGCAGAAACAGTTGTGGTTGTGGTGTGGTGGTGAGATAACAACTTACCTTTGGGCACTCCTGCCCCTTTTACTACAATTAATATATTCAAAGAAGAAACCAAGTGTCTGTTGCACAGAGAGAGAGAGAGAGAGAGAGAGAGAGAGAGAGAGAGAGAGAGAGAGAGAGAGAGAGAGAGAGAGAGAGAGAGAGAGAGAGAGAGAGAGAGAGAGAGAGAGAGAGAGAGAGAGAGAGAGAGAGAGAGAGAGAGAGAGAGAGAGAGAGAGAGAGAGAGAGGGGGGGGAGGAGAGGCAGGTCAGAGTGTGTGTTTACTAGGGTTTAAGAACAATTACCTGCAAACTCCTCAAACATTAATTGGGATATGAATAAAGACAGAGTTGGGAGTCGTGAACAGGCTACATATATTTATACACCTTCAGTTCCTACAAGCCCACGGGACGCCCTTCGTCAAGCTGCTAGCCGCCTTGGACCTCCCCAGACAGTTCACCTCGATACCTCAACACACAAGTACAATATACGCCAAACCCAACCTAAACCAACTCAATGCGCGCTAACCTATTATAAACCAACTCAACCCAGCTCAATCCAATCCAACGGAACCTAGACTATGTTAGCCTTACTGTGTAATGGCATCCAACCTGAAGTAAGTTGACACAATTCAATCTAAACTAACCCAATCTAACTTAACTAAAGTAACCTTAACAATACCAATAGATAATTTTACTGTACCCGACGCAATCATTGGTGAACACTTTTCTTAGTATTTAAGTATGTGTAGTGTATCACGGTAAAATCATATAGCTTAACAAGAGGACTGTCACGGTTTGAATTCTTTTGTAATTCTTCTGCATCTAATCAGTAATAAAATTCCATATTTCTTTAAAACATCATCGAATTATTGCATTTTCATTCGTCCCACTTCTCGAAACGTTAATTCACCGATTCTTGGCTTTATCAATATAAATTTCTATGAGTACTGACTTGATTTTATTTCATGACATCAAGAAAAAAAGTGTACCTTTATCTATTCTATTATTGTGTCAGTGTACGTTCTTATTCTTCCCTTTACATAGACTATAAATTTTGTTCCAATATTTTGACAATGACATTTTCATTTGAGTTCTCCTATCCACAAAGTCTCCCTTCATAGATGTTCCCATTCATTTCTTTTCTGTGACTGCTTGTTTCTTTCTTTTATTTCTTGATTCGATTTTTATTTTATTTTATGAAGAGCTCTCAACAAAGGCGTCTCTTCCCTAACTCCATAATCCATGATGCTATTATGACCATTGATCCTCGGCACTCACTTCCCGTATCCGGATCAATAGTAACGTTTTTTTGTTCACTCCCCAATCCATGAGCTCTTGTCGCTCCTTTAGTCTCTCCTTTAGTGCTGACCCAGTTTTCATTAGGTTCTTTGTAGTCCACAGACTATGGTTATTTTCGTCTCAATCAATTGGTCTTAATCTATTTTAATTCTAAGTATACATACGTGGCTTTACTCTCTTCGTCCTAAGCCACAGTCTCTCTCTACTCCTTGTTTGAATCCATTGGAAGATCCATGCCTTCTGACCTCCCGCTGTACTTTGTTTCTATTCTTCACTCTTCTCTTTCATCTTCCCTCCCATGTATCTCTCCCTCCATGCCCTCGAGTTGTTGTTATCTCTCTCTCTCTCTCTCTCTCTCTCTCTCTCTCTCTCTCTCTCTCTGACTTAGTTGAGATTTCTGATGTAGGAATAATAATGATAATAATAATGTAATTATTTGGCAAATGATTAATGTGTGTTTAGGAAATTCAATATAAATTAAGTGTGTTTGATTTTGGCACGGTGATTTCACATAAGAAACTCGAATTATGTGTTGATTGGCATTACTAGAGCCATCTGCAGTGTTATATGGCATTCATTCTATCAAAGAAAGGGTATCTCAGAACATGAATGAACTTTCGAATGAGTTTTTTTCACTCCAAAGACACAGAGAGGACATTTAACAGCGAAACTCAACTATACTTAATTCATGCTCCCCATACATCAATAGATCAATACATCGTTAGGAGAGAGATATGGCTTTATTGTCTTAAGCCTGAACAGGTGAATAGATAGCACGTATCTATCAGGTAGTTCGCGTCCCCACAGGAATGTACAGCGGTCAATATTTACTTGGCTCGGCTCGGCCACGTCAGTGGTCCCGCAGCTGTGTCCCAAACCCAATTAGCGTGCGGGACTTGTCTGCGATGATCGGAGGGATGGACGGCACGATGAATTGCTGGTGTATATATAGATGCACTGCCTAATATCCGGGACGCGTACACAAACTGACACAGAGTTATCAAGGCAGAAGCGGCACTTTTATTTTCACCACCACCCTTGTCACCTATCCATATACAAGACAACGATGAAAAAAATACACACACATGATCTAACTAAAGCCTTTCATAATATTCCGAGTTTCTTAGAACAAGAAAGAATATTTAGACCCCATATGTCCCATAACACAATAAATCAGTAAATTCTGGTCCTAAAAAACAAGAATATCAATGTCCATATAGATATGAAGACCACCTCCAGGAGTCGTCAACAGATCGATGTGTACAAAACGCACTGAAACTGGAAATGTCAAAACACATGAATATATCAAATCGAGTGACCAGCCTGAAACATGGCAACACCCGGGTCAATAAACACGATCAATAAACCAATAGCAATTTAGTTATGGATAGGTGGGTAGGCAAATAAACACAAGATACCAGGTGAGACAGAGAGACTGTAATAATTGTACTCTCGATGAGGGCAAGGAGAGGTTAGGTACATTTCCCATCACAAGTATGCCACTCACAAAATTTTCACCCTCACTCCATTACCTACAGATGAATTACAATTGGAAAGCTTATAATGACAATTTCTTTTTCGAAATTTACGTAGAAAACCGAAAAAAATATAAAATGATAGAGGTAACAATTCACGGTCTCTATTACACTTCCAAACTCTCAAGGAACCACTTTATAAAGACATCGTCACATACCAACGAACCAAGCCTCTCTAAGATACATTCCCTTTTCTAGTCCCTTCATAAACCCACCCTCACCTCCTTACACATTCTTCGTTCCTCCGCAACAAGATGATCGTCCACAAAGGTGATCAATTGGATTATTCATGACGTCCGGAGTATATTTAGTTAGCATGGTGATGAAATGTCATGCGTCCACTGTGAAGGCAAAGGGAACTGAGTGAAGAGGTTCATGTAGATTGGTGATTGAGAAGGAGAGGCAAAAAATGACAAGAACTTGAATTAGAGGAAATAATTGGAAGGAACTAAGAGAAAAAGGAAAACTTGACTGTGAGAACAGAACTACTGAAAGATGTAAAGGGAGGATCAATAGCAAGAATGTAAGTGAGAAGTAAAGAGCTGAAAAATATAAGAAAAGTTTGTGTGTAAGGCGTATCGAAGAAATAAGAGATGTGAAGAGGTGTAAAGTGAAACAGTAAACAGCAAAACATGATGTGGGAATAAAAGAAAGAAGAAAATGGAGAAGGGTGTGGCACGTGCCTGAAGCGGTGTGATAAGACATTAGCGCCAAGTTGAAATAAAAGATTACAGATTAGAGAGCGTCGTGGAGGAGGTGGGCGGGAATATAAGGTAGGTGTGTGTGTGTGTGTGTGTGTGTGTGTGTGTGTGTGTGTGTGTGTGTGTGTGTGTGTGTGTGTGTGTGTGTGTGTGTGTGTGTGTCTGTACGGGGCTCCAAGATGTGTGACTTACTCCTTAAAGTCTTCATGTAACTCGTAATCATTGACACGGAGAACTCATGGTAAACAGGTGCGGCGAGCAAGGAAGTCTCGCAATAACATCAACAACTTCGATGTGAGTGGTGACGCGGGAACTTGTGATGTCAGCCAGGAGGGACGAGCGGGAATAGGAGTGATGATGAGTGATAAACATGATGGCCATTGCAGGTAGGTTGCAATAATGAAAGTGATCTTGCGGATGGTAATAATAATAATGATAATATAATAATAATAATAATAACAATAGTAATAATGATTACAATAATAATAATAATAATAATAATAAATAATAATAATAACAATGATAATAATGATAGTAATAATAATAATAACAATAACAATAACAATAACAATAACAATGATAATGATAATAATAATAATGGTAATAACGATAATACTAATATTGATGATAATAATGATATTGACAAAAAATAACAATGATTATAACAATGATAGAAATAACAACAACAATAATAGTAACAACAATAACAATAATAACAGCAACAACAAAAACAACAACAATAATAATAATAATAATAATGAAAAATAACAAGAATAATGATAACAATTATAACAATAACAATAATAACAATACTACTACTACTACTACTACTACTACTACTACTACTAGTAATGATAATAATGATAATTAAGATAATGTTAATGATAATAACAATAGTAAAAAATAATAATGGTGATAATAAAAAAAAAATAATAATGATAATGATAAATAATAATTAATAATAATAATAACAATAGTAATAACTAATGAAAATAACAAAAATAAAAGTGGAACGAATGAATTCTGATAAAGGTAACAAAAATAGGAACAGTGATGCGTTTAGGGAACCTTATAACAAAAATTAATAGTCTTAAATTTTCATTATATATCTACTTATTTACTTATTTATTCCCTTTACTTCACTACTCAAACGATGCATGGTATTACATATTCAGTTTTCTTTACACTGTTAACGATGACCGTATTATTAACAGAAAGTTTATTAATTAGAGGGGCCGTTTTCCATATTTAACTTTTAATAACTTAGAAACTATTGAAGAAAACCACAAACTATTGAAGAAAACCACACGAGGCGCCATCAGGCAGGCGCGTAGTGGCGGCCCAGTACCAGCGATGCACACTTGCATTATTTCCCCGAAATCATCTCCTTTATAAGTTATGATAGTAGCATTTGACACTACTGTAATTGGGAGTGCTCGCAAAACATGATCAAAACTGTCGAAACCCACTAAGCAAAAGGAAGATTTACATCTAAAAGTCATCAAAAAATCATCTAAAAATTAATCTAAAGAATCTTTTAAGGTTTGTATGAACAGCTTTGAGATCCCCATGCCACATTTTTTTTCATTCACGGTTGCAACAGTTGTTTCATGAACTCATAAGCAACATCGATGAAATGATCAGATTACTGGTATACGTATAAGAGCGAGATCTGCTGAGTCCATCGTCTCAGTATGCATGCTTAAGTCAGCTTCTTAACATATTTGAACAGCGATTGTGCCGCTCCTACGCCTTACCAAGCGAAACAGAAAACCATGTTAGGCAAGTCAAGGCGAAATGAAACATAGTATATGAGGAAAGCGTGGTACAGCAGCCCACCCATCCACATACTAAGTCACGCCACACTGCAACGAGTGCAGCTCATACAAGGCTCCATAAACCCATATCCACTTTCACACAACCAAAACATTCTTTGGGAAATTACCAAAATAACACACTAGGCTTTCACACTGAAAACTAGCAAGACTAGTGATGTAGTGCGGGACCCCAACGCCTGTCTTTTTTTTATTTTTTTATTGGTGGAGAATACAAAATTATGAAAAATGTTCCTTGTACTTAGCACATAATTAGTTGATAAAATTTAACAGATTCTATATAGCTAACACACACTCACTCACTCACTCACTCACTCAGTGTGTCTGTCTGTCTGTCTGTCTGTCTCTGTCTCTCTCTCTCTCTCTCTCTCTCTCTCTCTCTCTCTCTCTCTCTCTCCGTGGGAATTTGTTGTCTTTTGTCTTGTACGTGATTAGATGGTGCTTGCATTTTCATTGCAGTCCAAGAGTCACACCACTTCATCGCTGGTCTCGTTACATCTTGAGAAACTAGAAACTTACAAGGAATATTTGATCATCGCGGTTTTAAAGAATGAAAAGTAAACAAAAGATCTGCAATAATCCAACACAAAGCCGCCATTAAGACATGCCATTATGCCAAAACTAGTCCTTGGAATTTACAATTGCCCAAAACATTTTTCTCCAAAATTTTTCTTTCATCCTTTATTTTCATCTAAGCCTTCCCTTAATCAAGATTTCTCTCTCATTCTCTCTCTCTCTCTCTCTCTCTCTCTCTCTCTCTCTCTCTCTCTCTCTCTCTCTCTCTCTCTCTCTCTCTCTCTCTCTCTCTCTCTCTCTCTCTCCGTCAGTATCTGGTGAAATCATGAGAGAGAGAGAGAGAGAGAGAGAGAGAGAGAGAGAGAGAGAGAGAGAGAGAGAGTGAGATAGAGGGGGGGAAGGGCAAACATACAACCAGCCACAAAGACAAC
>NC_059300.1:1822393-1827496 GCF_017591435.1 Portunus trituberculatus | reverse complement strand
ATAAAAGATTTTATGTCAAAGTTCTAGTTGACAGTGTTGTGATTCTGTGTGAGGCAATATTAGTGTTAGGAGAGCTGAATGTAACACCCTGGAAGCTCCATGCGGTAGGCAGAGGTTATTTTCATTACTCCCACGTGCACAAAGCTACCGGCATACATGAACAAAGGTGTCCCGAACCTCAAGCAAATAAAAGGTAGTCCTGGACTTTGCCCTTTTCAATCCCTCTTCCCTCCTGCCAACATCTGTCTTCAGAGATTAATCCATAGACCAAAGAGAATTATCACCTGCACCACTCTCCCTCTGCTCTGTGTGTGATGTATATGTTTGTGTTGTATTGTACGAAGAGAGAGAGAAAGAGAGGATGCGTTAACTAAAATTTCAAGGGATTTCAGACGAGAACGATAGGTTAAATGATAAGATGGCAAACAGTATGAAAACAAGTGCGATTTTTATTTTAGCGTTCCAGTCTTCACCTGTTTCTGCTTTCTCGTCAGAGGCAGCTCTAGTCAAAGAAAGCTGTCTGCCATGAGGAAAAAGTATGACAAATAATTCAATTTTCCGTAGGTGGGACAATTGCCATATCAAGTCTGTATCTAAGTATATTTGGATCATGTCAAGATTAGCGAACCCAGCATCTCCCGTGCCATGAGTGGGTTCACTAACCTTGACATGATCCATTGATTTTACATTGGAAGTATTGTTTGTAGGCATAGTTTCTTACAGTTTCCCTTGTCTTTGTGCCGTTTTCTATGCAGCGTGGCGTGCTTGTGACAGTCGCGCCGCCCCTCCCACGTGACGTCAGTGTAAACAAACCCTCCCACGTGATGACAATGTAAACAAACCCAGCATGTGAGGAGCGAGACTGTACTATAGAATAATTGTGTAAGTGATAGAAGAAGAAAACTTGATAACCTACAAGCGATATAAAGTGGAACAGGTTTAAAGAAGAAGAAGAAGAGGTACTTTCCTTGGGTGAGGCGACACAGGAGCACCATGGGCAAGAGGTTCTGTATCTGCGAGTGTTATTACACCTGCAATTTCTTCATCAAGGAGTACGAGATGCACGTCAAGTTTGTGGACGGCGAGCAATTCCTCAATGACTACAGGAAAGTGAGTATGGTGAACCTTGAACCTAGTAAGCCCACATGCGTAGCTAGGTGTGGTTTCATTACACCGCTTTGTACTTGCTTTTTGTAATGACATGTAAACTGGTAAATTTGTAGTTTAATAATTGCAGCGTTATTATTCATTTGCGGCTGGTAGTGTACTTATTGGAAATTTTGTAAATAGTAAGAATAACAACGTAAGGGTGGCCAAAACCATCTAGAGTATATTGTACGAAGCTGTAGTAATGCAAGTAATTGTTTAACTGTGACAATCTTATGTGTAACTATTGTAGGCTGTTTGGTGAGATTACACCACCTTGCATCAACATTTTAAGTAAATATGCAGTTCAAACCAATACTTTCCTTCTTCTCGACCCCTGGCCTACTGCACCTTTACGGCAAACTAACTTTACCTAACAATTTGTAGCCTCTTAACTAGCAAGGTGGGGAGCTTTTTTTTTTTTTCAAATGAGGTAAATTTATTAATTTTTGACAGGGTAAAATGGGGTTAGAAATGCTCCAGACAATGAGATGTAGACCTTAAGAAGAGCTGTAGTTGTATATGATGTATCAGTTGAAATGACATTAAAACTGCTTCTTGAAATGACATATTTATAAAAAACATGAAGGAATATATATCTACATTTTATGGTTAATTTGTATCTAAAGAATTACCAAATCATTAGATTATAGGATAAAAGTTATAGCTTCAGCCATGACACAATTCTTTCCTGAATCAATAAGAGCATTTCTTAATGATATTCTTCTTTCCTCCCTCATTCAGATTCTGCTGAGCAAATCCTGCTATAACCCAGAAAGCTCATTCCTCAGGTGGGTGTAGTGCATTCCTCCTCACCCGCAAGGGAATGCCTCTGTAATGCCCTGCCTTTAGGGCAGCATGGCAATACTTAAGAAATTGATCCTATGGTAAAATTAAATGACCATTGGAGACTTGGCTGGGATGGAACCCTTGGCAGGCCCCTCAGGGTAACAGTGTGTGACATGTTGTCAGGCAGCCTGTGATAAGCACCAAGGAACAAGTGGACTCTGCTCAGCCTTGACTCTTCTGTTGTTACAAATTATTTCTGGCTGTTTAGTGCAGCCTCTTGAACTCGTATTCATTTTGTTGATTTTGCAGATTATGTTGGGAAGTTTATGATGACTTTATTGTAGGATTGTTTATAATGTCTTCTGCTGTGACTCCTGTTTGGTAGGAGACAGCACAATGGTAACTAAAGTAGTGTGTATATATGTGTATTCAATCTTGTCTGCATTGATTTGCATAAAGATGTATTTCATAAACTGTCTATTTTATTTTGTTTGATATATTGTAATCTATTGACTATTTATTTAACTCATACCAACTGGATCAATGCAAATTTTAGTTCATAAAGAAGAAATGTTATTAATTCAGAAAGCTTCTAGACAGACAGTAAACACAGTGCCAATCCTTTGCAGCTGAAGAAGGAGTATAATCGGCAGACAGGTGGAGGCTCTGAACATTAGGCAGCGGCAGTGTGTTGCAGTGGTACACTCCCGACACCCTCACCTATACACACTGCAGGTGAGTGGTGTGGTGGTGTGCTGGTGGAAAATATAATTCGATAGATGTATTTTGCGGGGGAAGCATGTTTTTTGTATAGCTTTAGCCCAAATGATGATGAGTAGCTGTACTAGACATGATAGTGATATTTGCTCAATAGTTTCCAGTCTCACATGCACTTGAAACCATTGGTAATGATACATAACTCTCCACAGCAATCATTCCTAGACAGTCGATTCTTGGAGGTAGTTGAAGCAGCCCAGCAACCTGGAAAGCCCTTGCCTCCTCCAGGACCACCAGCAGCGTGTCTTTTCCTTCCCGGTCTTCACCAAGGAGTTTTGTGAAATGTTTGTAGAGGAGCTGACGAATTATGAAGGCGCCAATCCAGAAAAGTCGCCAAATACCATGAATCTGTATGGGGTATGCCCTTGTCCCTCATCATGCCTAATAGTTGTTGCTGTGTACCTTGTGTTAGGACAGTGGACATCGAGTTTTATAATAGCCTGCAGTTCCAAGAAAGAGAGCTGAGACTCATATCTAGACCCACATGATATTTGGTGGTAGTCACCCTTGTGTTTGATCTACATGATGAAGATGAGTGAACAAACCGAGTAGTATTAAAAAATAGAAAGGTAAGGAAAACATAATTGTGTTTCCTTCCTGAAGAACATTTCTTATTTTGGCTACAGATAAAGCTGGATGAACTTGGCTTCACTGACTTTGTGAGCAGCCTGCAGAAGGAGTACCTCACCCCATCACGCTCCTCTTCCCTGAGTGGGGTGGCGGCCCTGGACCTCACAAGGCCTTCGTGGTCACGCATAAGGATGGGGAGGACGTGGACCTGAGCTACCACTATGACAATGCTGAGGTGAGACTTGACAAATCATTGCAGTGCATAGATAAGTACAAATATAGGCATGCACTAGGAAAGATTAGGAAACTGTTTTTGTTTGATGAATTGACTTTCCTCCTTGAATGGTTTCTCTCAAAGGTATATTGCATATCTTAACCAGAACAAGACAGGACAGAAGGTGAGGACAGTGTAATGCCTTATTCTCTGTGGCAGGTCACCCTAAATGTGGCCCTGAATGAAGACTACAGCAATGGTGAGCTTTACTTTGGCCCCATGAGGTCAGAAGTGTCATCCCGCCGGTTTGGTTAACACACCAGCTGGGACGAGGATTACTTCACCGAGGACAGCAGTTCCATGGTGCATTGCCCATCACCAGTGGCATCAGGTGGGTGTGGCTCAAAACACCACATCGCACACCCCTCATTCATTGCTTCTATTCCAGTACCCTTTGATGTAATGTACACTTCAGAACTTGATATTGTTCAATGCCTCAAAAGTTCAGTTCCTCCATATGTCAGATCGACCTTCTTGATAATTACTCCATTTTCTTGAATGTCGCTCAACTGTCCCATCCATGGTCTGTGAGTGAGTGAGATGTTACAATTGAATTTTCAGAAAACAGTTCAAAACACACGGTATATACTGTCAGTGGTATATGCTTTAATAATGTAATTCTTCTCTTCTACAGACACAACCTTATAATCTGGATGGGCGCAGAGGTGAGGAACAAGCTGTGTCCAATGTGCAACATGACCCCTAAGCTGGTGCCTGTGAAGGAAGGGTTTGGGGATGGCTTCACACAGAATGAGGAGGATGTGTGTACCCTCAATTGAACATGGGAGTGGGGAGGTGAGAAGTGGAGGAGGAGACCTGCTGGGGATATCCTGAGGTGTTTGTGATAATATTGTTGTAAGGAAGCTTTGTCACATCTTATATGGTTGAAGTAGTTGTGATTTGATAAATTCAGTAATGATGAAGTCTCCTCCTACATATACAGGTAATGGTTGAACTAGTCAGCTTTAGTTGGTAGAGCAATATTTTGGTGATGGAGGTTTTGCACCTTTAGCGTGGGTAATATTTGGATAAGGAAGATTGTGATATACGTGTGTGTGTGTGTGTGTGTGTGTGTGTATCAAACCCTCCACTCTGTACCACTCTCCTTCACTTGCAGAACTACATACTGATCCAACTTCATATTTCACCTGATTTGTAACTCTTTCCTTGCTATTTGCCTCAGTCACTAGCCACTCTGAGGTCTTTCTTCTTATTACAGTATATCATAAGGAATAGAAACTGTCTATTCCTTTTATTAATTTCTTTACCGTTTGTGATTGCTATAAAGATTTCTGTCATTTTTAAGTTTAGTGAATTATTTCTTATCACAGGGAAAGTGTGATTACCAGACCTGTATTATGGCTTCTTCAATCCAGGTTCTTATTTTCTTTATTACTTACATTTTATTGATATTAGGAACGGTCTATGGAGGTCAGAAGATAAATGGCCAGAGTCTTCACTATTTCAACCCCCATATAAGATTCTGAAGATGTATAAAATCACCAAATAGTAAGTGGAATGAATATGAAAACACGTCATGATACTGA
>NC_059300.1:1776341-1821893 GCF_017591435.1 Portunus trituberculatus | reverse complement strand
AGATATAAACAAGATCTATGAGTGGAGCAGGAAGTGGAAATTGGAGTTTAATGCCAAGGAATGTCACATAATGGAACTAGCAAAGAGTAAGAGAAGACCGTTAAGAAACTATTTGATGGGAGAGGAACAAATAATGAAATAATGAGGAAAAGATCTGGGAGTGATCATACAGGAAAATCTGAGCCCAAAAAAACACATAAGCAAGATATTTGGACTATCATGTAAAATGTTAATGTGGAAAAGTGGAATGCATTGGATAAGGAAGTTGTTACAGCACATAATATGCATAGCTTTAAGGAAAAGTTAGATAAATGGAGATATGGAGACAGCCCCGCTCGAATCCTGTACACTACAATTGGGTAAATACAACTAATTAAACACACACACACACACACACACACCCAAGAAGGTGTCTTCGTCTGGTGATTATCAAATTAAATCATCACAAGTATTCAATCTTCACCTCCAACATCATCCTGCATAGATAGATGGAAATAGTTTTGGAGAGATGCAGCTATGTCATCGAACGTCGATTTGCGGGGTTTTTTTTGCTGTATAATTCATTATTATATAGGACCCCAGATGTGCTCTTTTTCCTGTACCAACTCCAACATCATCTCTTCATCTGGACACAAATCTTTCTCCGTGAGGTCACAATGGAAGGAAGTCGTAAATCGACTGAACAAGCTTGTCTGTCTGTTTGGTGTCGGTCAGGAAGCCTTGCCTTTGTAACGGCGCTTCCCTCACGATCTTTGTTGTTCTTCACTGATCCGTTTTCAGTTTTCTAGATTTTTTGGTTGTCCTCTTTTTTTTCACATTTCATTTAACACTGTCTTTGTTTCTTCGATCATTTCTTCTTTGAATAACAATTCTCCTATTATGTCTTCTTCCTCCGTATTAAGTCTTTCTGCTTGCACTATTGTGTTTCTTTTATTGTCATAAGCTGGGTACTGTAATAGGAAGTGAGTTAGGTTTTCTAATTCACTGTTGCACATAATGCACTTTGTGTCCCCATTCATGTATCTATTTCTATCTTTTAGCTTAAAGTTGTTAGTTCTTGCCTTATATAATATATCTGATGATGTCGTAAAACCTTTCCTATTTTATGCTTTCTTTGAATTTCTTGTATAATTGTACGAGTAAACTATAGACCTTTCTGCCACTCCTTTCTTTCAATTTTCTGTGTCCCATTCTTTGATTTTTCCTTGTAAATTTTGTGCTTTAATTTATTTATTTCAGATCTAAATATCTTAGTTTCAGGTTATTAAAAAATTCTTAAGTTGTTTGGATCCAGTCGACTGGTCTTTTGTAACCTTATGTTTTATGTTATTGTGTTGGACCTACAGTCTGAAAGTTCCTTCAATTCTACTGGCTTTTAATCTGAATTCCTTAAATCTCCGTCTGGTTTTCAATGTTTGCCTCTTAATTTCTTACCCTTCAGATTTGATTGTGGTGGTGGCGTCAGTGGTGGTTCTGTGTGTAGGATCCAACGGCCAGGTGTTTGCCACGTCGGCCATCCGAGGCATTCGATTCTTGCAGATCTTGCGTATGCTGCACGTGGACAGACAGGGCGGCACTTGGCGGCTGCTTGGGTCAGTCGTCTTCATTCATAGACAGGTGAGGTTACTGTTATCTGCCATTTTTTTTTTTTTTCTTTTTCTTGTACAATAGAACACTGTACAGTAGTATACCTGTTGATCATTCTCCGTATCACTCCATTCTTGTCAATGCATAGTGTACAGTACGCAACACGGAGTTTAGATTGATTCAACCTCCTTGGTACGCAGTATCAGCAGTGATTAGCACGCTCTGTTGACAACCGAGAAACCCCGAGATTCGATTAAGTCAAAACTCGGGTCTCGGTGTTGTCATTCACTGTCATGTTCGTGGATGTCACACAGTTTGCAGCCGTCTTGACTTTCTTTACTCACAAAAGGTGTACAATTAAAGCAAATCATCCTCATATTTCTCTTTTGGATGTCTGTTAAGTTGCCTGGATAATGTTCATTTAATAAAACTGAAAATGTGCATGTTCAGATAGCGCTGGAATAGAAACAAAAACTATAAATAATCCCTTATACATCTAAGACAAACAGCGAAAGATTTACTAAGAAGACTGGATCAATATGGGGATGAAATAGTTCCTATACATTATTTTTTACTGAACTGACAATGTCCAGGCTATATAACAGACGACTGAAAATAATATCAGTGCTGAGTAGCTGCCCGTCAAAAGCCTGAATCTCGACCAGTGGTTCCCAAACTTTTCCTGAGCGAATACCACTTGGAGGTATGGTACAGGCCCCACGTACTACCAGGTACTAGAAAAAAAACATCACTTCTTGCAAATATCAGTTTATTCACAAGTAGAACATAAACTCTCTGAACTAAACAAGAAACGCAACTCAGTTTAATGCAAGGGATGCATCTGTTTCTTCTCCATGAGCCGATTGATCCCAGATTATCAGAACTAACAATAGGAAACATAACTCAGTTTAAAGCAAGGGATACATGTGTTTCTTCTCTACCAGCTGATCAATCACAAATTATGTTGTGTAAGGCAATAATTTTTTTTTTCTTTTCTGAGAAATTGATTAATTTCATTTAACTAAAAATCACATATGATCTCGAAAGTACTCATGTACCACTACCACCCAGAAGGCCTTTACATACCACAGGGCACAGGATGGTAACCACTAACCACTCCCTTCCTAAACAAACAAATTCTGGACAGCTCTGAAAAATTAAGGCAAATGGGTGCAGTTGATAGGCATTAACCCTAACCCCTTCCTTTTACCAAGTAGGTACTACATAGATATAAGGTGAGAGGTTGTGATCTTGCTGTCCCAGTGTGTGATGTGAGTTAATTGTCTCACAGTCTTACCCTACTTGTACTAGGTGAATGATGGAAACTTGAAAAGATGTATAGCTACTGATTCTGTGGCATTGGAATTTCCTTTTATATTATTATCACTAAGATGTTCCTACTTAAATGGATAAAGAACATAATAAAAATCCATATCAGAGTTATCAGAATAGAATATGAAGGAAGAGTAACTTGATGTTTTATGTAAAAGTATTTTTCTAAGGAGCGAATGAATATGAAATGGTTATTGTGTTCAGTGTCACTATTCTTTTTTTTTTTTCCTTGTTACTTTCAGGATGTGGTATAAATCAATAAATTCTCCAGTTATTTGAGTGGCTAGCATTTAACTGATGACAGTAAAAATTATATAAAGTGGGACAATACCTTTGCATGAATACTTTATATTGAACATAATTTGTTCCTAGGAGGATCCTATTGTAATCACACTAGCCAATTCCAAGAGGATACATGTGTGAAACACACTTTATCCAGGACAGCAAAAATATGCAAGTTTACCATGAGAGAGTAACTCGCCACTTTATCCAGGACAGCAAAAATATGCAAGTTTACCATGAGAGAGTAACTCGCCAATATACCTATAACAAAGTTCCCAGCGTTGCTTCACCCATTCATTGGATTGTACTGTTTTGTCTTGGGGCAGTGTGTGTGGCAACCAATCAGTTAACTTGGCCAAACATTGTTAAAGTTGGTCTGCTACTGTGGTTAATGGCACAGGGTTGATGCATGAGCTGGAATATTGTGGTCGTAAATTAACGTCTTTGGCATTGTTAGTTTTACAAAAAACTTGAGTAAAATCACAATAATTTTTAGCTGAATGTATGTTTTGCTGGCATTTTTTGTATATTCATTAGTTTCCCATAAAAAAACAGCACCTTGTCAAGCATAAGATAGCTTACAAATTTTTTTGTTTTGCAGGAACTGATTACAACACTATACATTGGTTTCCTGGGCCTCATCTTTTCATCCTATTTTGTGTATTTGGCTGAAAAGAAAGATGAGGATGATGAAGATGGGGATGGAGACTTTTCAAGCTATGCTGATGCCTTGTGGTGGGGTGTGGTAAGTAACCATTCAAACTCCTTTTTTTATCATATAAGTATCGATTTTATGTGAACACTTCTGTAATATCTCAAAATTAAGTTTGTTATACTGGCTGGAAAAGAAATCAAGCTAGAACAGCAAGTCTTTTGGAGGATTTGATAAACATATAGTTTTCATACCAGACAATCCAGAAATAACATAACATAACATATAACATAAATAATAGGATAACAAAGGGCCACCAGGGCCCATCTAGGTTATCCTGTATCAGTCGCACAGCGACCTTGTCATCAGTACTTAAAGATACACTTACAAGTACACAATACATTATATACTAATTCTAAATATTTGGCCCATTAACAGGGCTAAGTCCTGCATCGAATTCCTCTACAATCTGTAATCCCCATACATGGGGATCATGTCTTGTTTAACTATAGTAAATTTCTTATAAAACTATCATGCAGCGCTATACATAATTATAAATCTAATAAATTTAAGTGCTTATCTAATCTGTTTTAAACATTGTCAAACTAGTGCTATTTACAACCGTCTCTGGCAATGCATTCCAGAAGTCTACCACCCTATGACTAAAGAAATATTTTCTTATATCTAACCTGCAGCCTTGCTTTCTAATCTTCCTGCCATGATTTCTAGTCCTACTTCCC
Source organism: Portunus trituberculatus (assembly GCF_017591435.1). NCBI lineage: Eukaryota > Metazoa > Arthropoda > Malacostraca > Decapoda > Portunidae > Portunus > Portunus trituberculatus. The sequence continues at coordinate 1,817,300 of NC_059300.1, read as the reverse complement.
TCCTCTAAGGTAAAGAAAGATCTCACATCTATGTAGTTTGTATCTGAGAACATTTTAAATAACTCTATCATATCCCTCTTATACATCTCCTCTCAAATGAAAACATGTTTAATGCCTTTAATCTATCTCTATACTCCAGGCGCTTCAAAGCTGGTATCATCCTAGTTGCTCTTCTCTGAACTGCTTCTAACATGTTGATATCCTGCCTATAGTGGGGTGACCAGGCCTGTATGCAATACTCTAAATGGGGCCTAACATAGGAATTATATAAGCTACGCACCACTTCCTTACTTTTATAACTAACATTTCTATTTATAAAACCCAGGATCCTATTTGCCCTATTTCTTGCTTCTAAACATTGCTTTGAAAATTTCATAGTCCTGTCTATCACTACTCCTAAATCCTTTCCTTCCATCTACTGCCTCTAGCCAACATCCCTCCATCTCATAGTTAAAGTTTGTGTTGTCTTTACCTAAATGCATAACCTGACACTTTTTAGAATTAAACTCCATCTGCCACCTGTCTGCCCATGCTATCAGCCTGTCCAGGTCTCGTTGTATTCTGTAATTGTCCTTTTCACCCTGTACTGCACATGCTATCTTAGTATCATCTGCAAACTTTGATACTTTGCTACTAATTCCTATATCTAAATCGTTAATACTACCAGACACTATTGTACATTTGATAAGAAAAAAAAAAATTATCTATGGCTTGAAAGTTTAAAATAAAATATTAGATATGACAAAATTTTTCATTTTGAATTTCACTGTATAGTCCAGATATGGGCAAACCTTGATAAGAAAAAAAATATTATCTGTGGCCAGAAAGTTTAAAATAAACTTTTAAATATGGCAAAATCTTGCACAGTGAATTTCACTGTATAGTCTAGATGTGGGCAAACCATGGCCCATGGGCAACATGCAGCTTGCCAAAGCAATTCATGTGGCCTTACAAATGTTAATGAATTTGAAAGAGAAATAATATTGTGAGCATTTTGTTTTCTGTTCACAGGTGGCCGTGTGCATGGGACAGTAGGTCTTTATTTAAGAACCTTTTATTTTTCTTTTAAATACTGATTAATTGGGGTTAATATACTGAGTGGTCCTATATGATTGTGAATTTTTTTTAGTGTGGCCCTTGTACTGAAAAATTTGCCCACCTTTGTTATAGCCCATAAGCTAAACTGATCTGAAAGCATCCATTGTTACTTCCAAATTCGTTAATTTGGTCAAAAAAATTGAAAAATTGGAAACTTGGTACTTGGGTTCGTCTCTGGAGAGGGAAGCTATGGCCGAAGTTGCCAGGCGCATAACGCACTGCTTACCTGGTAATGGCGGGTTTAAAGGGCCGGCCCTTTAAATACCCAAGCGCGCACACGCCCCTTTTTCTTCTAGTCTTTGTTTTGCTTGTATTTATTTCCTTTTTTGAGCTGTTTTATTTTTTTTTTTTTGCGTGATGTACTTGTACGACAGTTTAGGATCAGGCAGTGAGCCTGAGTGAGGGTGAGGAAGATGCTAAATCCTCAGTACCAATTGATACAGCCTTAGGAAGTGTGCGTGCCTGCAGCCTACCTGTTGATCGTACTTTACACGTGTTGAGTCCCCAAATTGTGACAATGCCACGTGTAAGTGGTAAAAGAAAGACTCAGGTTGAAACAGCCCGCCAGAAAGCCTTGAAAAGGTGGAAAAGAGAAGAAAGTGAGGAGCCTGAGACACGTGGTGGTAGTACTGGCGAGGCTTCCACCTCCGCCGCCACCACCCCTGCCACTCCCGACCCTCACGTGTCTGCTGCAAGCTACAGGCATAGTCTCCTGCCACCAGAGGAGAGTGAAGTTCACCAAACTAGTGAGGATAGTGCCTTGTTAGTGATATCATTACAAAGACTGCAAACAATTTTCAATTTGGTGAAATGTGAATGTGGCAACGGAATCACCGCAAAAGTGACAAGTTATTTGTTTGATTGTACTATAAATCTTCGGTGTGACAAATGTGACAGTGTTGTTCACCATTCAGAACCTATCAGTGATATGTTATATATTCTAATATGATAATAACGGGACCAGGAGCCTGTAAGGCTGACAGGCAAGTGAGAGCTCACCATTCAGAGAGGCTATATAGACGACATTCCCATGATGTAACATGGCCTGAAACTATCTAAACAGCCACTACCAGCCTCCAAACAGTTGTCAAGGGATTATGTAAGTACATATCTGAGTTTGGTACATATTGGAGTGAGTTATGTGGGGTTTTGAAGATGTTCACAGAAAATGCGTTTTTCTCGACTTTCAGTTTTTCAGCATATATTGTTGAATAACTTTTTCAGTAATTGGTCAATTTCAAAACTTTTGCAGCAAAATGATCAACAACCTCATCTTAACAAATGCCAGCATGATAATGCATGAACTCAACTCACTCAAATAAATTTACAACAGGCTTATAAACTCAAATTTTTTATGAAAAAAAGGTAACAATTTGGCGTGTAATGAAATTTTTATAACATAGGTTATGTGTATGCCGATGCTGACATTTATTTGTTGTTATGTATATTATATGTGGTTAAGAGGAAATTGCCACACTGTTATTAGTTTTGATTTTATAATGGTATTTTGAATTATTTTCTTATCACCGAAAAAATATTTATTGCAAAAAAACTACGCCACATTTCTGTACCAAATTAACACTGAAGATGTACACCATAAACGTACACCTTGTGTATAAATATTATTGAATTCAGTGAAAAAATAGGAATGGGAGAGCCAAAAAACCGATATTGATATCGAGTCATCGAATTTCCACCTTAATACATCCCTAATGCTCTTAACACATCCTTTTTTTTACTCAATCACAACATCAGTTAGCAATGCCTTAAAGTGATTCTAAAAGATATTAATAAGAAAACAAATGACGTTTAGGGGTACATAAATGCATCCATGTGGCTGCTGACACTAGCAAGACCTGCAGCGACACATGATAACTTCCAGATAGTTACTATTATACAAGTGGCTTATGTTGTTTGTTTCCTGATTAGTTTTAATGGTGTTAATAATGTACAGTACTATGTATATACTTCTGCTGCTGCTGCTGTTACTGCTACTGCTACTGCTACTGCTACTGTTGCTACTTTTGCCACCACCACCACCACCACTACTACTGCTACTACTACTACTACTACTACTACTACTACTACTACTACTAATACTAATACTACTACTACTAATACTACTACTACTAAGACCACCACCACCACCACCACTACTACTACTACTATTACTACTACTACTTTTTTTTTTTTTTTTTACGTAGGGAAGAGGGCCAGCCATGGGCAAAAAAAGAAAGATTAAAAAAAAAGGCTCACTCTAGTGCTGGCTATCTAAAAAATGTAAAAAGTGCAAAAAACGTCAGCCAAAGTAGGGAAGCAAATGCCTCAATACCTCCCTCTTAAAAGAAGATAAGTCGTTGGAATTTGGAAATACAGATGCAGGGAGGGAGTTCCAGAGTTTACCAGTGAAAGGGATGAATGAATGAGAGTACTGGTTAACTCTTGCATTAGAGAGTTGGACAGAATAGGGATGAGAGGAAGAAGAAAGCCTTGTGCAGCGAGGCCACAGGAGAAGGGGAGGCATGCAGTTAGCAAGATCAATAGAACAGTTAGTATGAAAATAGCGATAAAAGATAGAAAGGGATGCAACATTTTGGCGGTGAGAAAGAGGTTGAAGACAGTTAGTCAGAGGAGGGGAGTTGATGAGACGAAAAGCTTTTGATTCCACCCTATCAAGCAAAACTGTGTGACTGGAACCCCCCCCAAACATGCGAAGAGTACTCCATACAGGGACGGATAAGGCCCTTATACAGAGTAAGCAGTTGGAGGGGCGAGAAAAACTGGCAGACGCCTCACAACACTTCATAAAAAACAACTTCATAGAAGCTGTTTTAGCAAGAGATGAGATGTGAAGTTTCCAGTTAAGATTATGAGCAAAGGACAGACCGAGGATATTCATTGTGGAAGAGGGAGACAGTTGAGTGTCATTGAAGAAGAGGGGATAGCTGTCTGGAAGGTTGTGACGAGTTGATAGATGGAGGAATTGAGTTTTTGAGGCATTGAAAACTACTAGATTTTCTCTGCCCCAATCGGAAATCTTAGAAAGATCGGAAGTCAGGCGTTCTGTGGCGTCCCCGCGTGATCTGTTGATTTCCTGAAGGGTTGGACGTCTCTGAAAGAACGTGGAAAGATGTAGGGTGGTATCATCAGCGTAGGAGTGGATAGGGCAAGAAGTTTGGTTAAGAAGGTCATTAATGAATAATAGAAAGAGAGTGGGTGACAGGACAGAACCCTGAGGAACACCACTATTAATAGGTTTAGGAGAAGAACAGTAGCCGTCTACCACAGCAGCAATAGAGCGGTCGGAAAGGAAACATGAGATAAAGTTGCAGAGAGAAGGATAGAAGCCGTAAGAGGGCAGTTTTGAAATCAAAGCTTTATGCCAGACTCTATCAAAAGCTTTTGATATGTCTAACGCAACAGCAAAAGTTTCACCGAAATCTCTAAAAGAGGATGACCAAGACTCAGTAAGGAAAGCCAGAAGATCACCAGTAGAGCGACCTTGACGGAAGCCATACTGGCGATCAGACAGAAGATTGTGAAGTGACAGATGTTTGAGAATCTTCCTATTCAGGATAGATTCAAAAACTTTAGACAAGCAAGAGATTAAAGCTATAGGACGGTAGTTTGAGGGGTTAGAACGGTCACCCTTTTAGGAACAGGCTGAATGTAGGCGAACTTCCAGCAGGAAGGAAAGGTAGAAGTCGATAGACAAAGTTGGAAGAGTTTGGCCAGGCAAGGTGCAAGCACAGAAGCACAGTTTTTGAGAACAATAGGAGGGACCCCATCAGGTCCATAAGCCTTCCGAGGGTTTAGGCCAGCAAGGGCATGGAAAACATCATTACGAAGAATTTTGATTGTAGACATGAAATAGTCAGAGGGAGGAGGAGAGGGAGGGACAAGCCCAGAATCGTCCAAGGTGGAGTTGTGAGCAAAGGTTTGAGAAAAGAGTTCAGCTTTAGAGACAGAAGAGATGGCAGTGGTGCCATCAGGATGAAATAAAGGAGGGAAAGATGAAGAAGTGAAGTTATTTGAGATGTTTTTGGCTAGATGCCAGAAGTCACGAGGAGAGTTTGAGTTTGAAAGATTTTGACATTTTCTTTTTATGAAAGAGTGTTTGGCAAGTTGAAGAACAGACTTGGCATGATTCCGGGCAGAGATGTAAAGTGCATGAGATTCAGGAGATGGAAGGCTCAAGTACCTTTTGTGGGCAACCTCTCTATCATGTATAGCACGAGAACAGGCTGAGTTAAACCAAGGTTTACTACTGTCATTCACCTCTCTTCAAATCATCAAGTGTCATTTGGCCATTGCCCACCTCTTAACCCAATTGATAGGTGTGGTCATCAGACATCTGCCATCTGGAAAACACCTGTGTATCTGTCTTTCCTTCTCTCAAGTATTCTTTCCTCAGATTATCATGTGCTCAGTAATTATTCTTTTCTATGGCTCATCTGTCTTCCCCCTCATTGATCTCTTTTCCTTGTCTGCCCCACGTGCCTGCCTTAGTAACATTTTCTCTTTGAAGTTTGAAATCATTGGCTACATTATGTGGGAACTTTGTTGAATGGTTGAGATATTTGCTATCAGGGATATAGCCTTGCTGTCCCACCTCCATTCTGGGGAAGAGGCAAGTGCTTCATGAACCTTTCTTTTGTGTTTTCCTTTCAAGAGTTTATGTCGCCAGAGTTCAAAACAAGATTTTACCATGTTTCAGTTTCATATGATGACAACATCCACTAGTCTAAGTAGCAATCACATGCTTTGCTATTGAGCCAATATTCTCTCTTTCTACTCATGCTGGAGTCATGCTTTGTATATGATATAGGTAATACTTTTCAACAGACGTTTTTTATAATGAGATAAATTTCTTATTGCTTAGCTGCATCATGTATACTTAACCTGCTCACACAACCTTTCCATATTAAGTGGCATTGGGTGGGCAAACACAAGTTCAAGATGACCATGTGGGATCTGTACAGGTGGAATACCCACTTCCCACTGGGGAGATGTGGCACCATATGTGTGTACAGTGGCATAAAGATTTGAATGTTGTATATATTCTTTGTAATTTGTTCCCATGTTCTTGTGAAATGGGAAATGTATTTATTATATTTTTTTAATATTCGTATGTGGAATCATGTGCAACACTCACTAGTTTATGCTTTTAATATCCCCCTCCTTAAAACATAACTATGAGCAAATTATTGCCATATCTATAATGAAAAGGCTAGTGATAGCTTCATGAAGTTCATTCCTGTGTTACATTTCTGCGCTGGGCGGATCTGTGCATTAAATCCCGTATTAAGTACCATAACACATAAACAGAAAATGGAAATAGCGAGGCAAAGTTCAAGTTTTTCCCACTAGTACCTTTCCATTGTTCTGTGCACACCAGAGAGAACTAGGCAGTGTGTTTTCCACCATAACTGAGGTACATTGACTTCCACTAAATGTTTTAATAGCACACAATATCTGGAAGAAAAACAAGTTATATCAAACTTTTGGGTTCAGGACAGGAAGATCATGTGTGTCAAATTTACTAATTTTCTACTCAAGAGTAGTAGAACGATCGGAAAGCAGAGATGGATGCGTAGACTCTTGTGTACTTAGGCATAAAAAAGGCTTTTGATAAAGTCCCTCATAGCAGACTACTTGGAAGTTACAGAACATAGGACTGAGAGGAATAATGTTAGCTTGGATAAGGGATTACTTGAAGGACAGAGAGATGAGAACTGTGAGCAGAGATACATACTCATCCTGGAGTAACATTACAAGTGGAGTGCCACAAGGGTCAGTGTTAGCCCCTATTATGTTCCAGGTATATGTAAACAACATACAGAATGGAGTGACCAGTTATATTAATTTGTTTGCTGATGATGCAAAATTGCTAAGAGTACTCAAGAACCAAGAAGACTGTTTGCTGCTGCAGGAAGATGTAGACAAAATTTATGAGTGGAGTAAGAAGTGGAAGTTAGAATTCAATGCCAAGAAATGCCACATAATGGAATTAGGAATGAGTAAGAGAAGCCCAGTATGGAACTATTTGATGGGAGAGGAACAAATACTGAAGGCTAAAGAGGAAAAAGATTTGGGAGTGATTGTACAAGAAACTCTGAGCCCCAGAGAAACCATAAGTAAGATATAGGATCAACGTATGAAATGGTGACTAATATTAAGGTGACATTTCAGTACCTGGAAAAGAATACAATGAAAAATATTATTGCAAGTATGATAAGTCCAAAGTTGGAATATGCAATAGTGGTGTGGTCACCAAACTTGAAAAAGGATATAAGATTAGAACAATTCAAAGGATAGCTACAAAGATGGTGTCAGAACTAAAGAACCTAACACATGAAGAAAGGCTGAAGGAAATGGGAATACCAGATAGAAGAGAAAGAGACCTAATAACAATGTATGAAATAGTTAATGCCATTGAAAAGATAGACAAGCAAGACCTGGTGCTGGTGACACAAGAAGCTGGAAGGACAAGAGGACATGCAAAGAAGATTAGGAAAAGTTAGTGTGTGAAGGATGTTAGAAAGTACAGTTTTCCACATAGAACGGTGGAAAAGTAGAATGCATTGAATGATGGTGTTACAGCATATAATGTGCATAGCTCTAAAGAAAAATTGGATAAGTGGAGATATAGAGACAGGACACTAGGAGCCCTGCTCGAACCCTGTACAACTAGGTAAATACATGATTGTCAGTGTTAGTCACTGACACCTATTTTCATACAAAACTAACATAACTTGGCAATGAATTCATCTTTATTATGCCTGGCTGTCAAATGGTTGAGGACAAACATGTTTATGTCAACAAACAAGGAATTGTGTGGGTAAACCTGCCTTAAAATGCCCTTAGTGTGTAGTGCGCCAACCAGGGTGGGGCACTACTAAGCTATAGTAAAACTGAATTGTACTGGCCCACAGGGTTGGGCCAATAATCTTGCAATGTTGCCATATCTCTCATTACTTCAAGGAAAATGGAATAATAATACAGGGGATCCTCATGATTTGACCGTTCGCAGTTCATATTATCACCACTTCAAACTCAGTTAATTAATACCCAATCCTCAAGGTTCGACCGACTTACTCACCAATTCCACATTCATTTCTCGCATGCCACCCACCTGGTCAAATACACTGCCACCCCAAATTCGCCGCAAACCCGCCAGGCAAAAGTGTAAACTGACGCTATCCTGTGTGTCGCAGGCGGCGTCACACTACCACTTTTCCGTGAACTTTTTCTGTCAACTTTCTGAAGACTGTCAACTTTTGTCGACACTGATCATCACACACAAGCTCCCTTCCGCCTTTGTCACGTTTATCAATCGTTGCTATTTTTGGCCTTTAATGATCTCTATGAGAAACTCTTCAGACAGCTTTGTCCACTCATAAACAACAGAGCTGCTCATCTTGGCCAGTTGTTCCTTGGAAGAGAAGCCTTGGAACGTCACAGTGCCAGGGAAATGTAAACAAACAACTGAACTATTTTTCACTGCTAGGCTAGGACAAAAAAAAAAAAAAAAAAAAAATATATATATATATATATATATATATATATATATATATATATATATATATACAAATATATTTACATCTACTTATCAAGATTCTATTGATTTGAGATTATAGCATCATTCCAATTAACATGAAAATTGATTTTATTATAAAGGTGTTAATTAGAATCCATAAATCTTAATTGGACTAAAATTTTTCTTTCGTCTGACTCAAGACGACGGAAAGCCACCTCCAGCTCCAGCCCTAAGAAGCACAATTTCCTGCCTTTCAAAGATAAGCTTGAGCTTATAAGAAAATGTAAAGTAGGTATAGCTCACAGTGTCGTTGCAATGCAAATAAGTGTCCCTAGATCAACAGTATTATCAATTTGGAAGAACAGGTACAAGTACTGCGAGACTGCTGCAAGTGTTTTCATTTCTAAAAATATACTGTACAGCACCCTAATGTGTTTAATAAAAAAAAAAGTTAGATATAAATGAAGCCTTTAATAGTACTGATTTAGTCTAACTTAGTGTTTTCTAAAGGTTATAGTGATGTCTTGAGGGGGTCTAGGCTGGAGGTTGGTCCCTATCCCCCCTAATTCTTAAGTATCTTATGGGAAAAATTGCTTCACGATTTGAATAAACGCTGATTCGACCGATGTAAAACTGCCCTAACCCCGTCGAATTGTGAGGATCCCCTGTACTCTATTCAATTTAATGCATGACTCTGCTTAAAAAAAAAAAAAAAAAAGGGGGAGGAGGGGAGACACAGGAGACATGAAGATATTTGCAAGTGATTATGTCATAAGTAAATTAAATACAGTAAAGGCTCTGGTTATGAAAGTGAAAATGAGACTGGTAATTTACATAATATTTATTCATATTCTCTCAAGATACCCAGTCTAACATAATGAGTGATGAGAAGAAACATAAGATGAGACAGCATTTTATTTCAGTTATTGCCCAAGCTTGACATATTTATTGAAGATCATTGGATAGAGAGACATTTTGTCCTTGGTTTGGTTGTACAACACACAGTAAGACAGGGAAGTGTCAGTGTGTCTTTCCATTGTGGCGACCAGATGAAAAATGAGTTGATTTGCATGTGCGTGCCTGCGTGGTGACCTGACTTCCCCTTTCCCCAAGGAAAATCCTGCTTTGGATTGAGTAGCAACGTCGCTTGACCTGACATGTCACATTGTAATACATGTACAGGAAATACCTTCATGTGATTTGGTATATAACACTTATTTGTATCACTTACTATATAATGAAATAATCTGAATATTCTTAGAATGAGAGAAGAGAGAAAAGACAAAGGATCAAGAAGCTGAAGCAAAGAGGAGAATGGAGAAAAAAAAAAGCAGAAGGAAAAAGAAAGGAGGAAATGAGAGGAGGAGAGGAAGAGCAATAGGGAAGAAAACAGTTCAGGGCACTTCTGTCTGCCTCCCAAAAGCAGAAAGGCGAGGAGACAGACTCTTCTGACAGTGTGGACGAGCCAATCTTGGAGGATGATTCAGATGATTTCATTAAGATATGAAAGAACTCTATGTGAAATGTCAATGTGATACAAGAGCAAAAGAAAGAATAAAGTGTGCATTGTTTCACAGCTGCTTGCATGTGGAAAGTGTGAGTGGGATGGATTTGAGTGGGAAGCCTAAGGAAGACATTGAGGAAATGGATGTTGAGTTTTTTGTGTGATACGTGCAGCTTAAGCCGTCTTGCTACTGTTTAATGAAACTACATGAAGAATTTTCAACATTTTTGTTTGAATTCTGTTGGAGATTTATTTGTTTATGATTTTCAATAATAACTAACAGTTTCTTTCTGTTTATTTGTCAATACATTATGTGTGGAAATAAAACATTAGTTTAGAATCTTTTTTATTTTTATTATTTTTTATTTTTTATTTATTTTTTTCTTAACTCCTTGACAGGCAATAGGAATTACTAACTACTTAATGACAATGATTTTGATAACTTTTGGATGAAAATAAAGAACTTAAAGCTCTTAGCACAATAACATGACAAGAGTGTGCAATATCCCATAGCGCACTGACCTCCCACTGGCGCAATTCTCTCCTCCTACTAGCACATAAACCAGGCTAGTAGGTGCACTGAGCCATCCTAACCTTCCTTCACTTACAATACTCCATGTAGAGAAACTGCAGCGATGGAGGGTAGCACGTTACCCGCCATCATAGCAGATCAAATTTTACACTACTGGTGAAACTTGCGTTGTCGTATTCGAATCTAGAGGTTTCGTAGCTAATATTGTCTGCTTAGGGTAGCTCAAACTGTCTCCTCTACTCTAGGGACTAACCTAAACAAAAGCTGCAATGCTTGGTAGAATAACATTTTTGATTATAGGACAATGAGTGCCTTTGCAAGCCCTATTGTTACATGGTCAAATATCATATTGGTAAGAGATCTTGTGGTGGGTTTGTATGCAGTTTTAGCATAACATCACATCATGCTACTATTAACAGATCTAGTTCTCTAATCATTACCGTCATTAAGTTATAGGTAACAGAATTAATATGTATTGCTTTCTTTGATCTACTTACATATAAGGTAAATTTCCCAAACTGAAAAACTAATAAATTGATACAATGTATTGCAAGGTTTATTTGTTCCACAGGGTGCAATGATGTCTCTTGGAGAGAACATTCCACAAGCTACTTCTTGCTTATTGTTATTTCTTTTTTTAAATGCTTCCTGAAATATCTTGCAATTAAAGTAAAAATGGATACAAATTTTGAAGCAATTAATTGTTTGTGTTTTATAAAATATGTTTGGTCATTTTTCATAAATACTGCTCTTTAGATAACAAAGTTAGTGTGGCAAATTTAAGTAAAAGTACATTTGATTAATTAATTGATTTTCCCATAAAATTTGCAGAAAGGAAATGTATATTGAGATGTGTGACACAGATTACTATGTGTAATAAGAATTTACATATGATTGAAATCTGTAGGAAATCCTATAAAGAAGGGCTAAAATGTTAGTGTAGGAATTACTGAAAATGACTGCATATTTTTGCTAAAGCATAGATGGAATCTGTCTAGTGATGGCCAAACTTTCCAGAGATAATGCACATGTGAAGTGATAGTCAAATGTATGCAAAGTAGGAAGATATGTACATTGTTATTATGTGATATATTTATTGATTTTTCAGATAACAGTGACCACTATAGGATATGGGGACACTGTGCCGAGGACATGGATGGGCAAGATTGTGGCTTCATGTTTCAGTGTTTTTGCCATATCATTCTTTGCCTTGCCTGCTGTGAGTATATATATATATATATATATATATATATATATATATATATATATATATATATATATATATATATATATATATATATATATATATATATATATATATATATATATATATATATATATATATATATATATATATATTATTTTATATTATATTATTTAGTTACATGATTTGTTCCAGAACTTATTGAGTAAATCAGATATAGAAAAATTTATATAAGTTTGCATTTTACCTTAAATTATTTAATGTACATTCACAATGTCATTTTTCAAGTTCATCGACCATAAAGTATTTCATTTGGGACTTAAATGCATTATACTATGATCTGAAAGCTGATGGTTTGGAAGTATCATCATTCAGTAGACTTGTCATCAGTGTACATTACCTCCATTTTTGAGAAATAGTACTTACTCTGACAGTAGCGTTTATCTTCTATATGAGTCATTTTATGCATTAATGACAATTAATTGTTGTCAATTAGATTTTATTATGCATTAAGTTTTTATGATACAGTGTTGAAGTTTGTCTTTTATTGAAAGGATTGGAAAGTCTCATGATATTATAGTTTTGGTTTTATTGATACTAATGTAATAATTGCTTACATAGTTCAGTTGCCTGTTGTGGAGAATAATTGTGTCCTTATCATTCACAGGGTATTCTTGGCTCTGGCTTTGCTCTCAAAGTCCAACAGAAGCAGAGACAAAAACACTTCAACAGACAGATTCCAGCTGCTGCCATGTTGATACAGTGTTTGTGGCGATGTTATGCTGCAGATAAACACTTCAACTCTACAGCAACTTGGAAAATACATTTAAAAGACCCAAATGCTAACAATAATGCTCAGTCTACCCCTTTGAGTAAGGTATGTGTAATTTTAGTTTCTTTTAGTAAAAAGAGGTAGTTCTTTGGGTGAGTGATAAGTCAGACTCTACAGTAAAGTAAACCCCAAGATTGATATTTTTTGCATCATTTGTATCAATTTGTATTATTTCAGTTTTAAAACTCAGCATATTCCAAATCCAAATTTCTTCTTAAAAAATCTTGGTAAATATTTTATAGCTGTTTTCTAAATGTAGGTTTATAGGAGCATATTTTCAAATTCTTTTCATGTGGAGTGCCATGTCATGTGTGTATTTAATAAATACCCAACATTTAGGCACTGTAAAAGAAGCATTTGTACAGCTAGGCCATCATGTAAACAATGATGATAACATTACCTTTCATTATCTGTATGGGAAGCAATGGCATAAAAATTGGATGAGTGTCTTGCCTCTTGCACCACATAACATGTTGGTGTCCTCCACTGACTAACGACTATGGTCACCTTCACATCAGGATTGGCCAGTTGAAATATGTAAGCAAACACTAATGACATTATGAAGTGGAAAAAAGAAACTAGAATATTACCAGTTAATCTTTCTATATCTAAAGTTGGATCTGTCCACTATTTTTCTTATTCATTCTTTGATAGAAATTATCCACATGACATGATCTCACAGCCATTATATACATACCAGCTCCTATACTGATGAAGCTCTCTCATTTGCAAAAGCTAGTACATACTTTACAGTTCTTCCTATGATCCCTGGGATGAATTTTAGAAGAAGAGAAGCCAAATTCAGAAAAATTTAGACACATGAAAATTTCTAAGGATGTGATGCCATATTCTAAATTGATGAGGAAGGATGGAGACTTTTGGCTGATGTATGTATTCAGATACAACAGGCCTGATGCCATCACACTGTTCAGTGGTGCCAATGCTTAAGTAAATGCCATTTTAGGGCCACAATTTTTGTTGTCTTTCAAGCAGGATTTAGCTTTTTATTTCTTTTCTTTATCATTGAGATTGTTTTAGAATACATAATTACATACTTGTTTTTTAATGTAGGAATGCATACGGAAGACTTTACTGAAATATACTTTTGAAAGAAAATTACAATCTGGGTGATGCATTTTAGGACAGACAGAGCTAGATTGCTGCTTATTAACTGGCATCCAAGTGGGCCTTTTTGTGTACAGTGTACTCGTTTTTTTGTCCTTGACTAGATTTCCCCTCTTACTTAAAGAAAAATGTCACATTTCTCGGTCTGTAGGTGTTTTAATTCCTTTCATATACTTCATGGTGTAAGAATCCTATCCATTCATTACATATGAAAGCTCTACATAGTCTAGCCAGGAAGTGAGCTAGCAAAAATTAAGATTGGCTATCAGGGAGATGAACATACAACAGATGATTAACTGCTGGATATCTAAGGTCTAAGATTGAGTATGCATACATTTGATGTCTTAGGACATTGATTCTCATCCGGGGATGAATTTATTCATTGTGGTAAACCAAGAAAAGGATGGATGGTTAGGAATAAGTAATTGTTGTACCTGATAATGAAATAAAATTCAATTCAATTTAATTTTACAAAATAGAGAGAGAATGTTTATTGTGTGTGTGTGTGTGTGTGTGTGTGTGTGTGTGTGTGTGTGTGTGTGTATTTGACTAGTTGTTTTTACCTAGTTGTATTGTACAGGGTTTGAGCGGGGCTCATAGTGTCCTGTCCCCATATCTCTATTTATCTAATTTTTCTTTAAAGCTATGCACATTATGTGCTGTAACAACTTCATCACTCAATGTATTCCATTTTTCCACCGTTCTATATGGAAAACTGTATTTTCCAAAATCCTTCAGACACTGCCTCGTCCTGATCTTTGCATGTCCTCTTGTCCTTCCAGCTTCATCTGCCACCAGCACCAGATCTTGCTTGTCCATCTTTTCAATGCCTTTAACTATTCTATTTATTATTATTAGGTCTCTTTCTCTTCTATTTTGTAAGGTTGGCAATCCCATTTCCTTCAGCCTGTCTTCATATGTCAGGTCTTTTATTTCCGGCACCATCTTTGTAGCTATCCTCTGGATCCATTCTAGTTTTCTTATATCCTTTTTCAAGCTCGGCGACCACACCACTGCTGTATATTTCAACTGTGGACGTATCATACTCGTAATAATTTGTTTCATCATATCCTTGTCCAGGTAGCAAAATGCCATCCTAATATTAGCCAATATTTTATACGTTGTTCCAAATATTTTACTTATGTGTTTTTCGGGGCTCCGAGTGTATTACAACTCCCAGATCTCTTTCTTCTTTAGTCTTCATTATTTGTTCTTCTCTTACTCTTTCCTAATTCCATTACATGGCATTTCTTTGCATTGAATTCTAACTTTTCACTGCTTACTCCACTCCTAAATTTTGTCTAAATCTTCCTACAGTAGCAAACAGTCCTCTCGGGTCTGAATAATTTCTTAACAATTTTGCATCATCAGCAAATAAATTGATATAGCTGGTCACTCTACATTGTATGTCATTTACATATACCTGGAACATAGTGGTGGTTAACACTGACCCCCTGCAGCACTCCAATTGATGTTTTACCCAGGATGAGTATGTATCCCTGATCACAGTTCTCATCTCTCTGTCCATCAAGTAATCCCTTATCCAATCTATTATTATTCCTCTCAGTCCTCCTACGTTCTCCAATTTCCAAAGTACAGGCAACCCCCGCTTAACGAACGGGTTATGTTCCTAAAAAAGCGTTTGTTGCATGAATTTTCGTTAAGCAAACCAATTATAACAAGTTTGACCCCTGACTTGAACTTCCATTGAGAGTAAACAAAGCAAGAGTGCATCATAGTACAGTAAAAGGTTTAATGAAAGTAAAAATTATGAAGTTAAACATTTAAGCAGTTTAATTTAAGACTAGTCATTATAATGTACACTAATGTATGTATATACGTAACTTTATAATGTTGATGATCTTAAATTTATGAAAGGAGGGAGAGTGGAGCGGGAAAGACGCTAGCCGGCAACCTGTGGAATGTAAACAATGGACGCGTCATTGTACTGCATACAAAACTTTATGTACATTTCCACAAGGCTTTCCATTTTATCCATTGCAGTCACGAGTTCAGGTGGTTCTTTAGCTTGCAAGAAAGACATGGTCTCACCAGCCTTCTTAATAGAGTCTGCTGACTTGAAAATAGTAGACACTAGATGGAGTCAAGCAATGGTGGCGAGCAATGCTATTAGTTTTCTTGCCTCTCGTGTCTGTAAATAATATCCAGCTTCACTTTGAGAGTGAGAGACTTCCTGGCCTTCTTAGCAATGCTAGGCAACATTGCAGGGTTGGTTGCAGGGCGTTTTGGTGGCATGTTGAGCGAGGGAAGACGAGCTGCTGCTGGACACTGTTATTGTTTTGAACTAATAAAAGCGTGGAAGGGTAGGGGGAGTGAGTGATGTGCATTTTGTCCACGAGAGGTGCTGGTGTATACAGCGTGATACAGCGGGGCTTTCAAACTTGGAAAAAATTACCTGGATAAAATTTTGTTAAAGCGAGTTTAGTGTTCGTTATACAAGCAGATGGTAGTACAAAGAAACGTTTGTTGTAGTGAAATTTCATTGTGTGAACGTTCGTTAACCGGGGGTTGCCTGTAGTTGGTTATGAGGGACTTTATCAAAAGCCTTTTTTATGTCCAGGTACACAGTGTCCATCCATCCATCTCTGCTCTCCAGTCCTTCCATGCACTACTCTTGAGTAGAAACTTAATAAATTTGGCACACATGACTGTCCTATCTTGAACCCAAATTGTCTATTTGATATAACTTGTTTTTCTTCCAGGTATTTAACCCATCTTTCTTTGATAACAATTTCACATATTTTGCCCACATCACTTGTGAGTGACACCGGTCTGTAATTGAATGGCTCAGTTGACTTTCCTTCTTTGAATATTGGGATTATGTTAGCTTTCTTCCATTCCAGTGGTACTCTCCCTTCTTTTAATGAGCCTGTAGCCATTTCTGAAACTGGTTCTAACAATTATTTTGTCCACAACACTTGTAGGTGACACCGGTCTAATTTAGTGGACTTTCCTCCTTTGAATATTGGGATTATGTTAGCTCTCTTCCATTCCAGTGGTACTCTCTCTTCTTTTAATGAGCTTCTAACCATTTCCCAAACTGGTTCTAACAACTGATCTTTACATTTTTTTAGTGCCCAGCCTGACACACCATCTGGTTCCATGGCTTTTCTGACATCCAAATTTCCTAGTAGTCTTCCAATTTCTTCTTTGTGCTCAATGATTTCTTACAAGCCTTGACATTGCAATGTCCTCTTTGGTTATGTAAAATCTTCTTTAGTGAAGAAGATGATGTGTGTGTGTGTGTGTGTGTGTGTATGTGTGTGTGTGTGGATGCACAGGTTTATGCATGCATGTGTGCTGGTGTGTGTGTGTGAGAGTGAGGAAGGAGATGGTTGAAGGGATATTACAGTGCTTGTCACGACATTATGCTGGGTGAGCGCTCTGGCATAATGCAGTGACGAAAAACAATGGCCTATCATACAGGAGGGTCTTCTTCTGTCAAATCATTATGCCAGGTACCAGCCTTTAGCCTGATGTCACTACCTCCCAACGCACACCAGAGTACCGCCTCAATGCCCACATGCCTGTCATGGTGAGAGAAGTGTTGCACTGTTGTTCTCTCATTCACACCATCTTTTGTCTGTTTTCTTTTGTTTTTGGGTTATACAGTGTTCCCTTGCTATTTCGCGGTTCGACTTTTGCGACTTCACTGTTTCACAGTTTTTAGAGATACTTGTAGATACGTTCTGCGGATTTTTTGCTATATCACGGGGTCTGTGGCGTCACTTATTACTGCTGTACGTACAATAATTCAGTAAGATGGTGTGTAATAACGACGACAGTGTACGTAAAGCACTGTACATTTATTGTTCGTATACATATGCAGCCTCACCCAACATCTTCCCTTGTTGTATCCAAGGCCCATAGAATAGAAGGTCGACCTACGCACAGCTCTAAAGGGAAAAGAGCTGGGGCTAGTGACGTCAGCGGGTTCACCAACAGGGGAGCTTCCTCCCAGGACATGTCTTTCTTGCACGGAAACATCATGCTCTCCCTCTGCCTCCTGAGCAAATCATACTTACCTGGCACAGGCGACAAGTTTTGTGAAGGCTTCTGTGCCTCCTATTACTGCCCCACACCCTCTACTTGCCAGCAAGTCTCTCTCTCTCTCTCTCTCTCTCTCTCTCTCTCTCTCTCTCTCTCTCTCTCTCTCTCTCTCTCTCTCTCTCTCTCTCTCTCTCTCTCTCTCTCTCTCTCTCTCTCTCTCTCTCTCTCTCAACTGTCAGAGCACTCTCTTTCTCTCTTATCATATTTAATGATCTCAATACTCTTGCTGTTATTTATTATTATTATTATTATTATTATTATTATTATTATTATTACTATTATTAAACTTTTGCTCTTATTATTATTAATACTAATATGTATAGTGTTGCTGTCTTCGTTATTATTATTGTTATTATTATTATTATTATTATCATTATTATTATTATTATTATTATTATTATTTAATTTTTATGTTACATATATAACAGAGGCAATTTATATCTACACAAGTAACTGAATGGGGACGTCTCAATAACTAGACATCAGAAATTTACTTCTCAATAACTAAACATCAGAAATTTACTAATGTCTTAAGGTGCAAAATTACCAGAAAAAAAATGATGATTTTCATTTATCACATACTACATACTACATATTATATACTACTGATAATTAAAACAGTCATGCACTGCACAACCACTGCACAACTCGGCATTGTGACCGATGTTGGCACGGAACAGAGAGAGAATGGGAGAGAGAGAAGCACGTGAACACCTACCAGGTAGCTTGCTAACTGAACCAACGTCCCCGCTCAGACCACTTGTGAACCCGCTGATGCCACGGATGTGCATATTAAACCCATTTTGAATGCCTCATAGGTCGACCTTCTATTCCATGGGCCTTGGTTGTATCTTGCCAGTCTCGTCCACACTGTTGACTGTCTCGCATACTGTATCTTAGTGTTGTGTTCGCGATAACTTTTTTGTTTAAGTAGTGATTCGTTAAGCCCTTACAATGCCGCCTAAGCCCTGTGCCCCTGCAAAAGCTTCCTCTAGTGAGCCCAAGAGGAAGAGGAAGATGATGACCATCAGTGAAAAAGTGAAACTTTTACATATGATCAAAGAGGGCAGAAGAGGGTGAGTGTTACATATCGTATGAGAGGGGCATAGAGAGAGAGAGAGAGAGAGAGAGAGAGAGAGAGAGAGAGAGAGTAAATGTATACTTACTGTATAAGGTTTTATAATTAAATAGATTTAAGTAAAATACTGTATATGTAAAGTATAAATACTGTTTACATATTTTAAACATTCTGGTACCCACATACACAATCACCAAAATTCCTGATGAGGATGGGGGCAAATCCTACTTCGCGGTTTTTCATCTTTTGCGGGGGTTCTGGTATCCATTAACCGCGATAAACTAGGGATCACTGTACTTTGGTGACTATTGGTAAAATAAAGTCATTAATGCCTGTAACTATTGCTCAGATCATAGGGCTTTACAAAGCTGGGCTCCATACAAGAAAAATAGTGGTAAATGTTGATGTGGGTGAGCAATCTGTGAGAAGCTGGGTGAAGTGTTTCAAGGACAACTGTGGTATCGAGTTACTGTCTACTAAACCTCGTCCTGGCCTGCATCAGAAAGCAGATGTGGGTTTTTTTCTTTCAATTCTCTGTCAGTTATGGTAGGTGTATTCTCTTGCTACCTTTTGAGCACAGTTGAATGTACTGATATTTTCTGTGAGGTGCCAGGCCAAGGTTTTGCAGACAGTAACTCAACACCACCGTCATCCTTGAAACGCTTAACCCAGTTTCTCACAGATTGCTCGCTCACACCAACATTCACCACTGTCTTGTCTAGACCCCAGCTTTGTGAAGTTCTATGATCTTAGCTATATTTACAAGCACTAACAACTTCCTTTTACCCGTAGCCACCAAGGTATAGCCCAGAAACCAAGGGAAACACGGGCAGAAGATAGTGTGAATGAGAGAACAACAGAGCAACACTTCCTCTCACCATGACAGTGACACAGGCACTGAGGCGGTACTGTGGTGTGGGTTGGAAAGTAGTGACATCATACTGACATAATGCCATGATGGAAAAAGTATGATAGGTCATTGTTTTTGTCACAGCATTATGTTGGGGCTGGACCTCACCTGGTATAATGCCATGATGAGCAACTGTATATGGAAGTGAAGGGCTAAATGGAAAAATACATCAAACCAAGGAGGTCAATGATGGAGTAAAAGAGCTTGAGAATCCCTGTCTTAAGATATTGGGACAAATATTGGAGTAATAATTATTTCTTAATCTTAAGGGATAATTTTTATAGATCTGTATTTTTATCTAGGATTCTAAATGTTTAATATGTTCATAGATTTCCACATGACAATTTTTTTTTTTTTTTTTTTTTTTTTTTTTTTTTTAGGAGGGGAAATCTACCCAAAGCCAACAAAAACCATTAAAGCAAAAGGCCCACTTAGATTCCAGTTCTCTAGCCCTGTTGGTGCTATCTCTTTGTGGAAAGTTCTTAAGACCATGTCTCAAATATATTATAAGAAGTTAGGCTAGATTAGTTTAATAAAGATATGGTAAATTCTTTGGTAAACAATAAGATCATTTGTTGAATGGGTACATATTTTCCTAGTGAAAGGTCTTGGGTTGACTTGGGCTCCCTATAAAAATGTTTTTCACCTTAATTATGTGCATAGTATTTACATCACTTATAATGTACATACTTAAATTTAGTATGTTCTATCAGCAATGGATTTCTCACATGGAAAATGTACATGTAAAATAAAGATCAGGACCAGTGTCAACATCTTTATTAGTGATGTTTTGGTACCAGTCTTACCATCTTCAGGCTCTAATATACAAGAGAGGAAAAATTAAATTAAAGGAAAATTTCAGTTGTATAAATTTATAAAAGAAGCCTTTCGCAAAAGATATAAAAAAAAAGACAATGCAAATATTATATAAGCAAGAGGTTTAAAAGATGTGAAAATAGTAAAAAAAAAAGTAAGAAATAAAAAGTAAAAAAGTCAAAAGAAAGTGTTAAACGCTAAAAAAAATATTAAAAAGAAAAAAGTAAATAAACAGTTAAAATTAGAAAAACCCACCGTAGACTATCGGCTAAAAGCACAATAAAGGAAAGGACGACTCATGGCTCCAGATGTCAAGGTGCTGAACAGACTGAGTGATATTTTAAGTATTAATAGATCCATGTCACTCCTGCCACTAAATAAAATTGAGAAACTCAAACTATTTATAGGGTGATCCCTGTCATGCACATGGTCACGAATAGCAAACTGAAGAGGTTTACTAACCTGGCAGTTATTTCAAACCTTTGTGTTCAGAAATTCCAGTTTTAAGATGGTTCTTTGTTTCTCTTATATAAGTATCCTTACAGCTATCACAAGTATACAAGTAAATGACAGAAGAGGACATCTCAACTGAAACATGATCTTTAAATCAAAAAATAAAATCTGTACAGTTTTACCGGATTTAAAGATTACTCAAACGCACGATTGTGGGTAGAACTGGAGAAGCAATTTGATAAGTTTATATCATAACATATCACTGCCTTTGCCCGTGTAAATAATTGGAAAATTAATAATATCTTTAGGGACCATGGCAGTGACAGTCTTAGAAGGAACTCATAATTGATTCAGATTCTTGCCTATGTAAGTGTCAGTAAATTTCAAAGGGAAACCATTCTCATATAGGAGATTCCAAATAAACTCAAACTCATGGTGTACTTTAAAATAATCAGAGCAAATATTGAAAGCACTTGATGTCAAAGTAAAAATCAAAATTACATTTATAGTTTATAGGAATGAATGAAAAATATGTTGTGGTTAACTTAGTGAAAATAGGTTTGCAGTACGCTGATGTTTTGGACCCTGCTGTCACTCTGTTTATATATATGTCTAAGAAGGAAAGAGACTTGTTTTGTTCAGTCTCCGAGGTGAATTTGATGTTTTGGTGTTGCTCATTTAAGTTGAATAAAAATTTTGTTACATGGCTTCGGGACTTGAAAACTAAGAAATGTCCCGGAGTCATGTAACAAAATATTTATTCACCATAAATGAGCAGCACCAAAACATCAAATTCACCTGAAAATATCGGTGTACTGCAAACATACTTTCACTGAGTTAACAACAAAATTTTCTTCATTCATTTCCATGAAACTATAAATGTAATTTGATGTTTACTTTGACATCAAGTGCTTTCAATATTTGCTCTGATTATTTTAAAGTAGACCACGATTATAAGTTTATTCGGAATCTCCTATATGAGAATGGTTTCCCTTTGAAATTTACTGAGACTTACATAGGCAAGAATCTGAATCAATAATGAACTCCTTCTAAGACTATCACTGCCATGATCCCTAGAGATATTATTAATTTTCCAATTATTTACACGGACAAAGGCAGTGATATGTTATGATATAAACTTACCAAATTGCATCTAAGTAATTTTTAAGTCCGATAAAACTGTACAGATTTTATTTTTAGATTTAAAGATCGTGTTTCAGTTGAGATGTCCTCTTCTGTCATTTACTTGTATACTTGTGATAGCTGTAAGGATACTTATATAAGAGAAACAAAGAAGCATCTTAAAACTGGAATTTCTGAACACAAAGGTCATTCAGTTTGAACTAACTGCCCGGTTAGTAAACCTCTTCAGTTTTTTATTCGTGACCACGCGCATAACAGGGATCACCCTATAAATAGTTCAAGTTTCTCAATTTTAATTAGTGGCAGGAGTGACATGGATTTATTAATAATTAAAAGTATCGCTCAGTCTGTTCAGCACCTTGACATCTGGAGCCATGAGTCGTCCTTGCCTTTACTGTGCTTTTAGCCAATAGTCTATAGTGGGTCTTTCTAATTTTAACTGTTTTACTTATTTCTTTTTAAAAATTTTTAGTGTTTAACACTTTCTTTTGACGTTTTCTTACTTCTTAGTTTTTACCAGTATTTTTGCATCTTTAAAATCTCTTGTTTATGTAATATTTGTGTTGTCTTTTTTCCTGTAACTTTCTGTGAATTTTAAATTTACTCAACTGAAATTTTCTTTTAATTTATTTTTTTCTCTCTCTTTTGTATATTAGAGGCTGAAGATGGTAAAAGTAGCTCCAAAATGTCATGTTAACACTGGTCCTGATCTTTATTTTAGCATGTACTTTCATATCTAAATCAAGTTTTGAGATTATGCAAAGGATGCTTTTTCACTAGGGTAATACTTTTAAGTTAATGAAATTTGGATTTGTTTACAACCTTGTAGTATCTATAAGCATTAAATTTATGGGCTTACTGTATTTGTCATGATCAAACTGATAGGATGTGGGGCAAAAAAAAAAAAAAAATCTCAGTATTGCTTTGCAACAGTGAAGGATTTTTAAATATAAATTGCTTTTATGTCACTTCTTGCTATTTCCACTCAGTCTTTATTAAGGTTAATATTTTTTCTAGTTTCATCTTTTGAAGCAATTAAGTAGTTTAAAGTTATTTTTATCTTAATTTTTCTTTTTAAACTGTTAGTTAAGTGTAACTTAGGCTATTTCTGTGCAAGTACATATTTGAAATTTTATATTTATAAGAAAATTTAAGTAGTCAAAAGTTAAGAACATGTTTGCAATCTTTTATGCTGTAATATTTGTGACTTGAAAACTTTGATATAGCTGCTTATTCACTACTAAATGATATGTCAACTGATATGTTTGCAGTTTTAACACTTGCTTGTTTTGGAGTATATAGTGATTTAATTGGTTGCAGTAGAATTGTGAAAATTTGCTTGCATGATAGATATGTCCAATTGAAGAGGCAGATGTTAATTTGAGTTTGCTTTCTTGAATTAAGATATATTATATGCCAGTTTTATATATACTATATTACAGTAGTATTTACCTTCATTACTAACTTGATTATAAGAATATCAAAATCTTATTCACATTTGTGGTTTTATCTAGTTTTATGATTTAACTACATTTTTCTCTTGCCTTGGAATGAAAAGATAATGTCCACAATGATAGATTAGTTTTTCTTCAAATTTTCCTTACTCCATACAAGAATTGATATTTAAATACTGCTTTATTCTTCCTTCATCTATTTTCTTGAAATATTTCTAATATTTTTATTATGCTAATATTCAGTATTGTAGATACTTAATTCAATTTTGCAGGAGAGTTCTCTGAATACACCACTAAGCAAGGTGAAGTATAACACCCCACCCCCAGCCCCGGGAAAACTAGAACTATTTTAGCAACCTTGATTATTTATATATATATATATATATATATATATATATATATATATATATATATATATATATATATATATATATATATATATATATATATATATATATATATATATATATATATATATATATATATATATATATATATATATATATATATATGTATGTATGTATATATATATATATATATATATATATATATATATATATATATATATATATATATATATATACTGTGTACACATTTTTTTCTGGTAATGCTACACACTTTTATTTACAGCACCTCAGTACACATTGTCCCTACCAGTACTGCATAGTTCATGAGAATCCTTCCTAGGAATATATTGTTAGGAATTTTCGTTTAAGTGTTTTAAAGAATGCTTGAAATAAGAAAACCAAAATTGAAATAAGTGTTAGGTTTTCAATATATTGAATGTTGATATTTGTTGTATGTAGTTATGAATGTATGTCATATCTTGTCTTTAAGGTATTTATGCATGCTGTCTTACACATCATTTAGTGTCATAAATTGGCACTATAAAAATTTGCTTATAATGAATATACGTAATTCGAGTAGCACCATAGTGTACTCTGTGCATTTACCTAGTTTTGACATACAGAAGAGGAGCTAAGCTCATACTATCCAGTCACCATAACTTTTTATCTAACTTTCCTTTTAGAATCATGAATATTTCTAGCACACACACCACCTCTCCCTCCAGTCCATTAGATGCCTCAATGCTTCTATAAAGGAGGCTTAACTTCTTTTACGTCCCTTCTGCAGGTGGTTGTTTTTAGTTTTCTTCTATGTCTTCTTGCTTCACTGTCATTTAACACAAGTACATCTCTATCTACTTTTTCCATTCCATTTAGTAATTTATACAGTGTAATCATATCTGCTGTCTCTCTCGTTTCCATGCCAAGGTTGCAAGTTGCATCGTAGTTACTCTCTCCTCAATATGGCAAGTTTTGCAATTCTGGTTTCATCTTGGTTACTGCTTTCTTTACACATTCCAACTTTCTTATTTGCTCTTTTTTATGTGGTAACCAAATTACAACTATATATTAAAATCTTTGATGTATCATTGTAATAATTATTTTCTTCATCTTTTTTTTATCTAAACAAGGCAAAAGCAACTCTTACATTCCTTGGTAGGTTGAGTGTTTCACATATCACATATGTTTATCTGATGATCATTCCTCTGAAAATATCACTCCCAAATTTTTTTCCTTCTGTTGCCTTATTTATTGTTTTATTCCTCATCTCATTATTAAAACTACACCTTCTGTTATATTTTCTAAATTTTGTCTCTTTTTTCACTTTCCAGTGTTAATTTCCATTTACTGTCTGTTGCTCCATTCACTCACCTCTTCTAACTCTCTTTACAGTTCCTTGCAATCTTCTATTTCCTTCACTCTTCTCATAAGTTTTGCTTCATCAACAAATAGACTCATATACAATGATACCTTGATTTACAAGTTTAATTTATTCCATGACGTAGCTTGTATCTCAATTTGCTCGTAACTTAAAAAAATTTTCTCCATAGAAATTAATTGAAAGCCCATTAATCCATTCTAGTTATCCAAAAAAACACTCCAATTTCTCTTCTTACTTGCTTTTAGGTAAGAAATGGGTATTTATGAATAACAAATACTGTGTGAAAACATAAAAAAAACATTAAGAATGAGAATGTAAATAAATAAACTGATTTTATATAAAGTATATTTATGCTTGAAATCAGACAACTTAAGCTAATGGAAAATATTGATTAAGGTTTAGGGTGAAGGAGAGGTGGAGTTTATTTTGTTTCATGCTTTTTCAATGAAGTACATCTGTCCGCCATAAACTCTTCACTGAACTTAATTAACTCATTACACTCTTAATGCTACACTTTATTGTTGACCTTAATTGCTATGAATTTTTTTGCTTCACTTTCTCTTAACTTGATCTTCATTGCTTTTTGCCTTCTTTGCTATGGTTTCCTCTTTTAATCTGCACTGCATTTTATAAAATAGCTATCCAAGGGTGTTTGTTTTATCCTCCTTTTCAAAATATTTCAGAAGTTAGTTTGGCATGTGTCATTACAAAGTGTCACTTCCTTAGGTCCCATGGTCAGACAAAAGAAATTTGGCTAGATAACTGCACAAACAGCACAAAAGGCTTGCATAAAATGAGAAATATTATCATGACAAAAGAAAATAAAAGAATGAAAAATGAACTGAATGCTTCAGACATGGAATGCTGAGCATTCACTGCACCAGATAGTGGCAGCATACCTAGAGCTGGCTCATAATTCAAATTATGGCTCACAAGTCAAAGCAAAAAATTTATCAAGCGGTAGCTCATATCTGATTTCCTGCAAGTCAGAAGACTTGTAACTCAAACTTCTACTGTAGTTGGATATGTTCTTTACTATGTTATTCATATATGCTATGACTAGTACTGAGGCTAACACTGAATCTTGTGGAACCTCACTTACTACCAGGCTTCATACTGATAATTTGGCCCTTATCACAGTTCACTTCATTCTGTTTCTCAAAAAATCCTCCATCCCTTCCAGCAGTTTCGCATTTACACCTATCTTCTCCAGTTTTCATAGAAGGTTTTTATGTTGCACCTTATCAAAAGTTTTCTCAAATCTAGATAGATACAATCTGTCCAACTATCTCTCCTGTATCATATCAATCTTTCTTGAATAGTAACACAAGTTTGTAGTACAAGATCTATTCTTCTTTTGGTCACTTAGGCAAATTCTTCCTGACTGGTGTCATTCTTTGTGAATTACCAGTAAGTATTATATATACGGGGCCGCCATGGTACAGTGGAACCATGCACGCTTTGGGGTCTGAGAGGTCTCCATGCACACAGATTCAAATCCTGTCCATAATCCAAGTGTTCGTTAGGCTTCCTAACTCGGGGCAGCCATCTCCTAGCTGGTGAGCTTTTAGATAGCAGATACCCAAAAAAGTATCCCCTTTAGCCCATAAATTCCTGTGAAAAGCCCACATGGTATATAAAAAAAGAAAAAAATACCTTGAAAGAAAGAGTTGTTTTGTGGTGTAGTACCAATCATTACTTTGTTTATGAAGATGTCTGGGGTTTGATTTTAGAGCCTCTGTTGCCATAGAGTTACCACCTATCACTGTCTCAATTCTGAACCTGGCCTCATAGGACACAGACTCACTTCCTGAGACATTTTTTTGGTGAAAAGTTGCATCATACGAGCCATCAAATACAGTATATATATATATATATATATATATATATATATATATATATATATATATATATATATATATATATATACAGTGGAGACTCAATACTCGAACGTCTAAATAGTCGAACTTTTCATTAGTCGAACACAAAAGTTAGACTTAATACTAAAAAGAAATACCTATTAGTCGAACGTCCATCCACATGGCTGCACACACACACACACACACACACACATAGTAAGAAACTAAGGAAGGGACGATGTCTGAGAGATGGTAAAAAATTTAGTTTCCCGCAAAGATGTGTTGAGACTTGGAACAGTTTGAGTGAGGAAGTGGTATCAGCAAAGAGTGTACATAGTTTTAAAGAAAAATTGGATAAGTGTAGATATGGAGACGGGACCACACGAGCATAAAGCCCAGGCCCTGTAAAACTACAACTAGGTAAATACAACTAGGTAAATACACACACACACACACACACACACTCCAGTTTTTCTGGAGAATCTTGGATATGAGACTGAGGAAGTGGTTCATAACCCAGAAAAGTACAGCAAGAAAGGACTAAAGAAACTTACGTATGAGCGGAATGTAATGTATTCCAACATAAATGGAGTGATATCGGGGATTTTAGAACTCAACGATTACTTGAGGGACAAGAACCCAGATATTGTGGGTCTTACTGAAACAAAACTGAGAGAGGGAGAAGACCTGATGATGGTTGGAGAAGGGAAATATAATGTTTGGAAAAGAAATAGAGTAGGTAAGATGGGAGGAGGAGTGATGTTGCTGGTTAAAAAGATATAAAGGTGGATCAAGTGAAAGAAGGTATGGGAAAGGCAGAAGTGCTAAAGATCAGAGCAGAAACTAATGAAGGAAAAAGAGGCACTACATAGTGGTGTACGTACCACCTAAGACAAATGCATGGTCAGTACAGGAATATGAAGAAATGATAAGTGATACAGGAACATGTCTGGAAGAAATGTTGGGTGGCTGTGAACGAACTATAATGATGGGAGATTTTAATTGTAAAGAGGTGTGTTGGGAGGACTGGTCAATGGAAGGATCAGAGACAACATGGGAAATACACTATTGACACTGGCAATGGAAAATGTGTTAACTCAGTGGGTCAAAGAAGATACTAGGTTTGGAGGAGAGGGAGCATCGTCAAGACTGGACTTGGTCTTTAGTACAGAGCCAATGGTCATTGAGGAGATGAGGGTGGAGTGCCCTTTAGCAAAGAGTGATCATGCAGTTTTGGAGTTCAAGGTGATAGATGAAGAGAAATCTAGAAGAAATGAAGAATATAAAGTGGGAAGATGGAATTATGCCAAGACAGATTTTGGAAACCTAAAGAAATTCTTTCAAGAGACAAATTGGATGAAATTCAAGAGTGCTAAGGAGCAAATGAAAAGTGGAAGGAATTTATAAAAATATACAAAGAAGGTGAGAAAAATTTGTACCAATAAGACAACATAGAGAAGTTGGAAAGCAGGACTGGTTTAACGATAGATGTGAAAAGGCTAGAACAAGAAAAGAGGATGCATGGAAGAGGTGGAGAAGGAAAAGACGGATTAAGCAGTGGGAAAGTTACAAAAGAGCAAGAAATGAATATGTGTTGATTAGAAGAGAAGAAAGAAAGAAACAAGAAAAGGATATAATTGATAAATGTAAAGACCAACCAAGGCTTTTTACAGACATGTGAACAACAACATCAAAAATAGAGAAAGTATTGAAAGTTTAGAAGTAAATGGAGTATGCAGTGAAGATCCCAGGAAATGGCAGAGGCTATGAATGGATGCTTTCGGAAGGTATTCACAAAGGAGACTGCTTTTGACAAACCACTGGTAATGGAACAGAAAGGGATTATGAAGGAGTTTCAAGTAACTGTGGAGGAGATCAAGAATATGATGGGGAGTTTAGAAGTGAGAAAAGCTGTGGGACCTGATGGGGTATCAGGATGGATTTTAAGAGAATGCAGGAGCAACTGGCAGAAAAAGTTTGTGAAGTAATTGATGCCTCATTAAGGGAAGGTGTAGTGCCCCAAGACTGGAAAAGAGCTAACATTGTCCCAATCTATAAATCAGGTAACAAGAGAGACCCATTGAACTATAGACCAGTGTCACTTACAAGTGTGGTAGCTAAGATGTGTGAGAGGGTGGTGAAGAATAGATGGACAGACTTCTTGGAGAAAAATGACATACTTTGTGAGTGTCAATTTGGTTTTAGAAAAGGGCGTTCATGCACGACAAACCTGATATGTTACTATTCGAGGGTGATAGATGTAATACAGGAAAGAGATGGTTGGGCTGATGGAATATATCTGGATTTAAAAAAGGCCTTTGATAAGGTACCACACCGGAGACTGATCTGGAAACTTGAAATGGTAGGAGGAGTGCATGGCAGTTTACTAAAATGGATGGAAGACTTTTGGTAGGAAGAGAAATGAGAACAATAATTAAGGACAGACCATCAGAATGGGGCTTGGTGGAGAGTGGAGTTCCACAGGGATCAGTGTTGGCACCAGTAATGTTCGCGGTCTACATAAATGACATGGTGGATGGGGTGTCCAGTTATGTGAGCCTATTTGCAGACGATGCAAAATTGTTAAGAAAAGTGAGATGTGACAAAGATTGCGAACTACTCCAGGAAGACTTGGACAGAATATGGAAATGGAGCTGTACATGGCAAATGGAGTTCAACACGACAAAATGCAAGAAAATAGAGTTTGGCAAGAGTGAAAGAAGAATCAGGAGTATGTACAAGATAGGAAATGAAGACATAAAACCAGTCATGAAGAAAAAGACCTTGGGGTGACAATTACCAATGACCTATCGCCAGAGAGACATATAAACAAAATAATTGGAGAAGTATTGAACTTATTGAGGAACATAAGAGTGGCGTTCGTATATTTAGATGAAGAAATGATGAAGAAAATAATTACTGCAATGATAAGACCGAGGCTTGAATATGCAACAATACAGTGGGCTCGAACTTAAAGAAACACATAAGGAAACTAGAGAAAGTACAGAGGGCTGCAACAAAATGGTGCCTGACTTAAGAGATTTGACTTATGAAGACAGACTGAAAAGAATGCAACTTCCGACCCTGGAAAACAGAAGAGAAAGGGGAGACCTGATAGCAATATACAGAGTGATGATTGGCATGGAAAAAATGGATAGGGAAGATCTGTGTATGTGGAATGAAAGAATGTCGAGAGGGCATGGGAAAAACTAAAATGGCCACTTATAGGAGAGATGTGAAAAAATATAGCTTCCCTCATAGAAGGGTGGAAGCATGGAATAGTTTAGACGTGGAAGTGGTCAACTCAAGGAATATTCATGATTTTAAGAAAAAGCTGGACATTAATAGATATGGAGACGGGACAGTACGAGCATAGCTCTTTTCCCGTATGTTACAATTAGGTAAATACAATTAGGTAAATACACACACAGTGCGCTGACCACACGCATCTGAGCAGCTTGCCAAGAATAACTACAAAAGGAGTTGGAGACTGGCCTAGATGTATGTACAGGGGGGGAGGGGTCCATAGGTTCTCCTGTCTCCAAATTAAATAAGTGTTGGATCATATATATGGAAAGAATAACAAGAGAGTAATAGAACAGAGTAGTGCTGCCAGGTGTATGGCGGCATCAAAACATATGCCATCGTGTGAAAACCAACAGTACATAGAAACTCCTGTTGGTCTAAGGAAACTAACAGATGATATTATGGACAAGTATTTTTTGGGATTCAGGGACAAACGAGGTAATATGAGAAGGCTAATCAACATAGAAAGGGAATTAAGGTATATGAAGGAGGTGATGTCCAGTCTAATGGACAAACAGGACCGACTGATAATGGAAAACACAGACCTGAAATTGAGGTTAGCAGAATGTGAGAAGGTCAGTACAATAAATCAGGGATTGAAAGAGGAGATTCAAGAAATAAAGAAGCAAAATGACGTACTAAAAGCCACATGCCAAGATAACAAAAGCTCCATAAGGAGCTTGCTGGTTAAAATGCAGGACAAGATTGTAGACAGGGCAGAAGGTGGATTAGGTGATAACAAGCTGAAGGAACTACGAAATGAATGGAACCAGGAGCAAGAAGAAGAAAAAAGTTAAATTTTCAGAGGTTGTAAACAGCACACAAGAATTAGACCACAAGATGGAGGAAGTGATCAGACTAGGAAGATACAGTGAAGGGGGTAGGAGACCAATGAAGGTGAGAATGAGATCCCAAGTGGCTATAGAGGAAATTATGGCTAGGAAAGGGAAGCTGGCCGATGATGTGGAACACAAGGATATATGGATAAAAAGAGATATGAACTTAGAGGAAAAGGAAAAGGAGAAAGTGGTAAGAAGTGAAGCTAAGGAAAAATAACGAGAAAAGGACAGACATAGAGAAGAAAAATTTTTGTTGGAGGGTTCTGGATATGAGACTAAAGAAGTGATACCGAAGGAAGAAAGAGGAGGTTGTGGAGGAGGCAAGAAATTAAGAGTGACTTATACTAATATAGATGGGTTGTTATCAAGCATATTGGAAGTTAGGGATTATTTAAAAGAGAAAAAGCAGTATGTAATGTGCATCATTGAAACAAAACTGAGAGGAGAGATTCATGTCAACTTTAAAGAGGAGGGATATAATACCTGGAGGAGAGACAGGAAGGATAAAGGGGGAGAAGGAGTGCTAATAATGGTTCGTGATAATATATATGTGTGGAGGATATGCAATATGGTGAGGACAAAGTGGAAGTAATGGGAGTAACAATCAAAACAGATGATTTGAAGAGAAAAATTATAGTTACATATGTTCCACCAGAAGACTAATACATGGGGAACAGAAGAACATAAAGATATGCAAAGAGAGGTGAGAAAGTGCCTAGATAACATGAAAAGAAGAGATTGAAGAATACTTTTAGTTGGAGACTTTAACTGTAAAAAAGTAAACTAGAGAGAGATGAAAGTAATGGATAATGCTGGGCAGTGGAGCGAGAAAGTGTTACAGTTAACTATGGTTAATGCAATGGACCAGTGAGTGAAGGAGTCAACAAGGTACAGGGGGAAGAAGAACCATCGTTGCTTGACCTAGTTTTCACAAAGAAACCAGAGCCCTATCCAATCATACAATACCTTAGTCCAATGGGGAGAAGTGATCATGTGACATTAGAGATGCAAATTCAGGAGGAAGATAAGATAAGTTACAGAGAGGACTATAAAGTAGAGAGATTAAATTATACAAGAGCGGATTTTGAAAAATCAAGGATCTATTTTGCTTATATTGAGTGGAGTAATATTATGTACAAAAAGACAGTACAAGGGAAATATGACATATTCTTACAGAGATATAATGAAGGAGTAAAAAAGTTTGTACCTGTTAATAGAGTTCAGAGAAAAATACATGCTTGTTACAATGCTAGATGCATGCAAGCAAAAAAGACAAAAGATAAAGCATGAAACTCATAAAGCAGGTAAATGACTATAACAGACGGCAGTATAAAGATGCCAGAAATTAATACTGTCATACCTCGCCGAACACGAATGTCGCGTATACACGAATCAGTAAAATATACCATATTTCGCCGAGCATGACTGACTCGCAATTGCACGATTTGGTCTCCATTTGAATCTCCCACTGGTCCTGGTGGATGCACGCGACCTCCCCTCCCAAGCGTCTTGGACTCACCCCACACAGTTGGGGGAGAAGGCTTTGATGACATGACTGAGGAAGATGTGGATGATGTGATTGACTCACATGATGCTGAGCCTTCACTTGAAGAGTTGCTGCAGCTGGAGGAAGAAGAGGCAAGAGGTGGTGCTGATGATGAGGATCTTGATGATGATGAAGAGACCAAGCCTGTCTTCACCATCAAGACTCTTCATAATTTGCTGAAAGTCATGGAAGATGCAACATCCCTCTTCACTGAAACAGATCCCATCCTGGAGAGGAGCATTAAGTTCAAGAGGGGTGTTGAGGAGCTCGTGCCCTACAAGGAGACCTTACACCATATGGAAGCATCTGCCAGTCAGAGGCCCATCACTTCTTATTTCAAGCCCTCTCCAACCAGCAAATAAACTAAATAAGGTACTAGTACTGTAGTTGAATAAAATGTGTGTTTAGTACTTCATTTTTTTTTTCTTTTTTCAGTCTTTTTGGTAAAAAAGTGTTTTTTTTGGGGGGAGGATCTGGGAACCTAACCCCTATTTTCCCATAGGGCCTATTATTCGCCCAGCATGAATCTCGTCGTGCAGGAACCTAACTGTTGTGTTGGGTGAGGTATGACAATATATTAGAGTAAGGAGAGAGGAAGAGAGAAACTTTGAGAAAGATGTAGTGAATAAAAGCAAAGATGAACAAGTTTATAAACAGCAAAACAAAGAATAAGAAAACAATTGAAAAAATAATTAAAGAAGGGAAGACATACCAAACAGAGAAGGAAATGTGTGAAATAATGAATGAGAGCTTCAAAACGGTATTCACTGCTTATTAAGAAAGATGATTTCACAGAACCTAATAGGACATGGGATTGCCAAGGATTACCAGAGATCGCGCACAAAGAGGATATTGGAAGATTATTGGATAATTTGAAAGTCAGAAAAGCATTGGGGCTAGATGGTGTATCAGGCTGGGTGTTCAAAGAATGTAAAGAGCAAACTACTGGATCCAATTTGGGAAATAATTACAAGTTCAATAAATGAAGGGAAAATTCCACTAGAATGGAAGAGAGTTAACGTAATACCAATATTTAAAGGAGGAAAGGCAACTGAACCACTAAACTATAGACAAGTGTCACTTACAAGTGTCTTGGGGAAGTTATGTGAAATAATTATCAAAGAAAAATGGGTTAAATTTCTAGAAGAAGAGCAAGTCATATCGAGCAGACAGTTTGGGTTCAGGACAGGGCAGTCATGTGTATCAAACTTATTAAGCTTCTACTCGAGAGTTATTGCAGGACTTGAAAACAGAGATGGATGAGTAGACACAGTATACCTGGATATCAAAAAGGCTTTTGATAAAGTCCTTCATGGAAGACTACTTTGGAAACTAGAGAACATAGGAGGACTGCGAGGAACTTTGCTCGAATGGACAAGAGATTATTTGAAGGAAAGGGAAATGAGAACTATGATCAGAGATACTTACTCATCTTGGGGTAAAGTAACTAGCAGAGTACCACAAGGGTCAGTGTTAGCCCCCATTATGTTTCAGATTTATGTAAATGACATTCACATTGGGATAAACAGTTATATAAATTTATTCACTGATGATGCAAAGCTACTAAGAGTTATCAAAAGCAGAGAGGACTGTCTGCTGTTGCAGGAAGATATAAACAAAATCTATGAGTGGAACAGGAAATGGAAATTGGAGTTTAATGCCAAGAAATGTCACATAATGGAAGTAGGAAAGAGTAAGAGAAAACCGGTATGGAACTATTTATTGGGAGAGGAACAAATAATGAAGACTAAAGAGGAAAAAGATCTGGGAGTGATCATACAGGAAAATCTGAGCCCTGAAAAACACATAAGCTAGATATTTGGACTATCATATAAAATGTTGACTAATATAAGAGTGGCATTTCATTACATGGATAAAGATATCATGAAAAAAAACATCACAAGCATGATATGCCCAAGGCTGGAATATGTAGCAGTAGTATGGTCTCCAACCTCTAAAAAGGATATAAGAAAATTGGAAAGGATACAGAAGATTGCTACAAAGATGGTGCCAGATCTAAAGGACCTCACATATGAAGAACAACTGAAGGAAATGGGACTGCCAACCTTACAAGATAGAAGAGAACATGGGGACCTAATAACAATGTATAAGATAGTAAATGATATTGAAAAGATAGACAAAGAAGACCTGGTGCTGTTGACAGAAGAAGATGGAAGGACAATAGGACATGAAAAGAATATCAGGATGATGCAGTGTGTGAAGGATATTGGAAAATACAGTTTTCCACACAGAACGATGGAAAAGTGGAATGCATTGGATAATGAAGTTGTTACAGCACATAATGTGCATAACTTTAAGGAAAAATTAGATAGGTGGAGATATGGAGACAGGACACTATGAGCCCCACTTGAACCCTGCACAATGCAACTAGGTAAATACACACACACACACACACACACACACACACACACATATTTTAGGTAACATTTGAAAGAATTTGAAGATGGATGCCATTTGCATCAATGAGAAACTTCCAATAATAATAGTTTTTAGGAAAATAATGTGACTTAGTTCCATGGATTCAGCAATGAAACATATCTACTTGTTGCCTTTATAATAATTTTTCTTTTTAAGTTTTATTCTTACCTTGTTCACATGATTGTTTTTGGTTGTTGAAACTACTTCAATCAGCAGCTTTTCATTATGTTTTTTACTGAAACACACTTTGTCACATAGTTTATTAAATTAAGTTATATGCACATTCTTATAATTACTAAGTTCTAGTATGAATTTTACTTTTTTTTTCCCTCACCTCTTTCTCTCCTTATTGCTATGACTCACTCCACGTGGAAGGCTTCTTTTTATTTTTCACTATCTAAGAATGGACGTAGGTGATTATTGAGCCTGATGGTTACTACCAGTGTGTGAATATAGACAAGAAATGTGTTGTTTTGTGATGGACATAGTTGTTTGCATGGATGGAAATTTCATTAAATAACTGTTGTCGCATTACATGCCAGATATTCTTGTAAATTATATAGTAAGTACTGTGACTAATAAGTATGATATAATCATTATAAGTCTTTCTTCAAAGTATATATTTTGCTATGTTTTATCTTTTTTCAAACATTTTTATTTTATTCATGTGTTATAATGCTTGGAGGATGATTATTTGTTTAAAAAATTTGCTGAAAACATTGTTAATAATGTCTATCTTCTTATTCTAGATGGCCAAAAGAGCAAGTGTTCTCCGAAGAAGAAAATCTAAAAGCAAGATGGATGTGTCATCAGGGATTGAGGGCCCCAGTCGCAGGGACAGTGAGGGGGACATGGTGTTCTACGTAGAAGAGCCCAGGGCAGGTTCGTGCCATCCATATGAGGAGGGAATTTTTAACAATGTGAAGAAAGAGCATAGGAAGGCATGCAGACAGAAATTAAAGGAGATGAGAAAGGTTTGGTATTCAGGAAGAAAGTAAAACCTCTGTGATGGTATGATGGGGAACTTCTGTGTTGATACACAAATGACTGTCTTTGTGCATACCTTACAACAGTGATGCCTCATGTGTTAATGTCTTTGGTCTATGTTCAATTACTGTATGTTACCATGTTATTAACCTTGAATTCCTTATTTTAATAGTTATTCATATTTTATTAAAGATTGCATAACAGTTACGTAAACCTACTGGACATGTTAGAGCACCTTATTCAGTGGTTTATTATTTTCATTGATTTTATTTTATCAGTGCTACACTTGTTTTAATTAAAATTATCAATTCACAGAGTTCGCACAGACAACTTTCGACAAGAGTGTCTGCATTTGCGAGTTTGACAGTTACTTTGCAATATGTGTTGATGTAGGTACATGTATAGTGCTTGTTTAGTTGTCATTAAGCCGACACAGAGTAGCTGGTGCCTTCCATGTCTCAAGCCTTGTACTAACCCACCAAAGTCTTGAGAGCCTTATGTGTTGTCGCAGCTCGAATCTGTAATAAGGTGTCATGTCCCTGTGGCAAGGCTTCCACCAGCACCCAGTGCCCTGCTCCTGCACCACATGCTTTCTTCCTCAGCTGTGGTTCATTTTGCTCCTTCATTGACAGCTTTTTTGGCAAGGAGAGGCATGGGGTGGGTGTGGACACATGTGCTGTGTGGCGTAGTGTAGCGCCAGCGTGTATTGATGTGGTATGGTGGTGTTGTCTGTTGCATGGATGTAGAGGAGGTGGCGCGGCGGTGGTCGTCCATGGCTCGCCTGAGGGGCATGCTGGGGTGTGTATCACCCATCACAGAAATCCCAGGGGCACCATCAACTACCCATCTAGGCAATCCTGGGCGGGTCAGGGGATTGTCTAGGTCTCGGAGCTACGAATGCACAGGTGAGTTGTGTTTTGACCACATTTTGTATTTATGATCCAACAGAATAGAAGCATGAGGATGAAGTCTCCAACACAGTAGGATTATCACTGATATGTATAAGTTGTTTCAGTGACCAAATTTTGAATTTGTTTTTTGTACACTATCATGGTCTTATCCTCTGTGAGGCACACAAGTTTCTTAATATCCAAGAACTCCTTTTAGCAGTTGCTCTTGATGAAGCCACAGATGATGTGGTTTACATCTTTCTTGTTTTGCACAATAGACATATGCTGGGCTAAGATGGTAGGTACACACTCCATCTCTTGTTCACTGAAAGTAATAAGTATTCCTGTTCCTATTGCTAGCTAATGTTTTATAACTTAAGATCAGAAGGTTACTATTTCCTTTGTTACTTACATATATTGGTGGGATTTAGGACCCTCATTCCATGTGATAGAGGTTATGTACTCTGTAACTTGGTGTTGCTCAGAGTTCTGTCATATCATTCACTTTCTATTATTCATGAGTAATTTAAAGCAAACTCATTATCCTATCCACTTTTATGCTGCTTTCTTCCATATCTTGTTTTTGACATCCAATTGCTTAGGAATTGAACAATTCATGTAGGGAAGCCACAGAATGCCTGACTTCTGATCTTTTTTTAAAATTCTCACATTCTATATTCTTGTATTCCATTGTTGAATGCCTCATAAATCCAATTCTTCCATCCATCAACAAGGCAAAATCCAGATAATTATCCCTCTTTTTCAGTGAAACTCAGCTGTTCCCCTCTTTTATACTGAGCATCCTCAATCTCAGTTTACTAAAAAATTAAACTGGAAGCTAAACATCTCATCTCTAGCTAAGTCAGCTTCAATGAAATTAGGCATTCTGAGTCTTCTCTTCCAAAATTCCTCACCCTTCAATCTGCTAACTTTGTATAAAATCCTTAGAACCCCTATTTGTTCATGTATGGAGTTCATTTCACATAGATTGTGTATTACACTCGCATTCCTCTTCTGAACAGAGTGGAATCAAGAAGTATACTGTCTTATCAACTCCTCTACTGTGACTTGCCAGCCTTTCTTTTTTCATCACATTGTTGCATCTACTATAATATATCTTTATTTCCATGCTCCTCAAATCTTGCTAACAGCATGTCTCATCTCTTCCTCTGACCTCTTTCTTTTAGCCAGTATTCTCAATCTTTCACCCCTTTTTTTTATAAACTCTGGAACCCTCTGTCTGCATCTATATTTTCCTCCTCCTTTGACTTGAATCATTTCAAGTTTCAAGACATGCATTCACCCTCCAGTCTTTTGATAATCTGTTTGCCTTCTTTTTCTCTAGGAACTGGCACCTCAGTCATAATTTATGACTTCATATTTTATTGCGATAGATCATTGCCTCTCTTCCATGAAAAAAAAGTAGGTCCTGATGTTAGCACATATGGATTATGAGAATTGATGTTGGTAAACATAAGATCAATATAGTGACCCAACAGGCTGATAGATTTTACTCAG
The DNA here is from genome assembly GCF_017591435.1 of Portunus trituberculatus. NCBI lineage: Eukaryota > Metazoa > Arthropoda > Malacostraca > Decapoda > Portunidae > Portunus > Portunus trituberculatus. Next base: position 1,778,428 of record NC_059300.1, on the reverse strand, counting down.
CCAGTGATAGTCTCTTAATTAATGAATCAACAACTTCTTTGTAAGGAGTTTGCTGGAGCAGGTTTTGATCTCAGTTACTCTTCTTTTACACCCTAAGTCTTAGTGTTTCATTATTACTCCAGTATTACAAGAGGAAAAACAGAAATTAGATACTTTGAAAGAATGTTACTATTAACAAAAGTTTCCAACCCAGGGTCCATGAAGTGCTGTATAGGCAGCCATGACCATTGATTTCTTGTTTTCTATGCCTTTTAATGTTGGTATATCAAATCCAGTTAGCTACATAAATTCCATATACTAAATGTTACATCATGGCAGACATGGAATTTATAAACAAAGTACATTTTAGTTGCTGGCACCCTTCCAGTTTATAGACTTAGTATTACATGCTGGCAATCCTGAGAAGTATCATGATTTATTTAGAGAGTGAAAGAAGGGTAAAGATTAGCAAGCAATGCAGCTAAACAATGATGTGAAATTGGTGGCTTTATTTTCTAATTTTCTAAGATTATACAGACACAAAGCAGATAATGGTTAATTGAGAAAGATGTAATGGATGGTAAGAATCATTAAGTGTCTAGTCAGGAAATGCTATATCACTGGATTTATTGTGTTATACAATCAGCAAATGTTAATCTTATGTTACAGTGGCACATGCTACTCAGGGAGCACATTTTACTTAAAGCTTTACAGCAAGCCAAAAAAATGGCTGAGACAAATTGACTGGTGGCATCCTAAGTTCTTATTTCCTTTTCACTCACTCTTATAGCAACAATCATCATTATTAAGCATGTTACCAGTGTCTGTATTCATTATGTCTTTGGTGATGTGTGATGAGTTTCGTTCTATGGGTGAAGTGCATTATGTTCTGCTTTTGCTGTGGAACTGTAGTGATTAGTGCAAGGCAGATAAATTATTGCAATATCTTTCAATCATAGATCTCGCATCAAGCTTGAATGGCAAAACATGTGAATTTAACTCTTACGGCATATGGTAAAATGTGTGTGAAAAGGGGTCATTAATGTTTACAGGTGTTCCCTTGCTTATTTAGTGTCAGTCAAATTACTTTAAAAAGACTAGCATAGATACATATAATATTAAAATATAGTAGTTTTTCTTTGTTATGGCATAATCATAATTAAGTTCAATTTCCTCTAGATCAGAAGGGTTCAGTGTCCTCACACTCATCAGACATCATCGTTGCACCATTCATTCTTATTTGTGTCGATATGAACAACAAAAATTAGCATATTTTCATGTACAAGCAACCCCTACTTAACGAACGTTAACACAACAAAATTTCGCTACAATGAACATTTCCTTTTACTACCACCTGCTCGTATAACGAACACCAAACTCGATTTAACAAAATTTTATCCAGGTAATTTTTCCCAGTTTGAAAGCCCCGCCGTATCACGCAAGCCGACAGGCTTTTGAATACACCAGCGCCTAGCGTGGACAACACGCGCACCACTCACTCCCCTACCCTAACCCCGCTCTTAGTTCAAAACAAAAATAGGGTCCTGCACCAGCTTGTCATCTCATGCTCAACATGCCACCAAAACGCCGTGCAACCAGCCCTGCAATGTCGCCTAGCATTGCTAAGAAGACCAGGAAGTCTCTTACTCTCGAAGTGAAGCTGGATATTATTCACAGACACGAGAGAGGCGAGAAAACTAATTGCATTGCTCGCCACCATGGCTTGACTCCATCTACTGTCTCTACTACTTTCAAGTCAGCAGACTCTATTAAGAAGGCTGGTGAGACCGTATCTTCCTTGCAAGCTAAAAGAACCACCTGAACTCATGACTCTGTAATGGATAAAATGGAAAGCCTTGTGGTACATAAGTTTTGTATGCGGTACAATGATGCGCCTTTTGTTTACATTCCACAAGTTGCCAGCTAACGTCTTTCCCGCTCCACTCTTCCTCCCTTCATAAATTTAAGATCATCAACATTATAAAGTTGCTTACATACATACATTAGTGTACATTATAATGACTTAGTTTTAAATTAAATTGCTTAAATGTTTAACTTCATAATTTTTACTTTCATTAAACCTTTTACTGTACTATGATGCACTCTCG
>NC_059300.1:1726341-1771341 GCF_017591435.1 Portunus trituberculatus | reverse complement strand
GAGTCAAAGTCGTGCTTGGCGGAATATGGTATATTTTACCGATTCGTGTATACGCGAGATTCGTGTTCGGCGAATTCGTGTTCAGCGAGGTTTGACTGTGCATATATATATATATATATATATATATATATATATATATATATATATATATATATATATATATATATATATATATATATATATATATATATATATATATATATATATATATATATATATACAGTGGAGACTCAATACTCGAACTTAATTTGTTCCAAATGGCTGTTCGCGTATTAAAAAGTTTGACTATTGATACCTATAAATCAGGTAATTCGTTGCAATATTAGCAAAACCTCGTTTATAAAAATTTCAATGTATTTTTTTTTTTTTTTACAATTTTGTTTTGTACATACCGTAAGTGAAGGCTGGTGATGGATAACTTAGAAGAGGAGGGGAGAAGTGTGGGGAGGAGGAGGGAGGTCAGCGGAGGATGAGTCACCATCCATGAAAACATCTTTTGTAACTTTCCTCTGGGTGTGATTCCTGTAAATACACTAATGGAGTGCTGTGGCTCACAAACACTTGCACTCTCACCAGATTCCTTACTTTCATCACTACTAAGCCTCTTTGGTGTCATCATAAGTTTCTAAATGAAAAATTACACAGAAGATTGTTGTTTATCTCAAGACTGCGGTAGGACTAGTTATGCTCACCACCATCGGGTATACCGGTATTACCAGTAATACGGCGTCAAAACAGTACAGTGGCGGCTGCGAGAAGGGAGATGACAGAGCTTTGTATACGTCCAAATTTGCGGCTGTTTGATTACCAGATATTTTCACCATTAATAAGCCTTTGGTGTTAATGTAAGTTTTTAAATAAAAAACTAGAGATAGAATGCAGGAAAATGTTATTCTGATGAACGCAGTAGCACAAGTCACAACTGGCGGAGGGGGAAGGGGGATGCCAGAGAGCCTTTGTTTACAACCACAGGTGTGGACGTTCGACTATCAGGTATTTTTTTGAGTATTGAATTGAACTTTTGTGTTCGAGTATTGAGTTTCCACTATATATATATATATATATATATATATATATATATATATATATATATATATATATATATATATATATATATATATATATATATATATATATATATATATATATATATATATATATATATATATATATATATATATATATATATATATATATATATATATATATATATATATATATATATATATATATATATATATATATATATACAGTGATCCCGTGTTTATCACGGTTAATGGATACCAGAAACCCCCCCGCGAAAGGTGAAAAACTGCGAATTTTGGTGATTGTGTATGTGGGTACCAGAATGTTTAAAATATGTAAACAGTATTTATACTTTACATATACAGTATTTTACTTAAATCTATTTAATTATAAAACCTTATACAGTAAGTATACATGACACGCCACGTGCCATATTGTCATAACCCCGGAAAATTGAGATTCTGAGTTAACAGTTGTTGGGTGTAGGGGAAGGGTGTAAAAGTCATATGCTAAGGTCGGCCAAGCCAAACTCGACCATTTGGACACCTAAAACAAGGTGCAAAGTCACGCAAAAACATGACAGGGAAAGTCGAGACTAACATGTTGCATCCCGAGCTGTGTTGTCATATCTCCAAGCTCACAGCTGCTGGCAGCCAGCCAATCAGCAGCGCGTAAGCACGTGACGTCACACCCATGCCGCGCCTCAGCCAATGAGAGGCATGTTTTCCTTCTCTCTCTCTCTCTCTCTCTCTCTCTCTCTCTCTCTCTCTCTCTCTCTCTCTCTCTCTCTCTCTCTCTCTCTCTCTCTCTCTCTCTCTCTCTCTCTCTCTCACGTGCGTCGCCCTTTAACTCGCCATGGCAAGACCTATGCTACTTTTCCTGAAGTTATGGCTTCTACCAGCGCCCCTTCAACTTCCCCAGCCTTGGATTGTATTTTAGGTAAAGACAATGCATAAATACATACTTTTACCTTTAGTCAACCCTTACAAACAATAATAGAAAATGAAACATACTTGGAATGATAATGAAAGTTGCACTAATAATAAATTATTTATTTTTCGCTCGAAAAAAAATCATATGAAATCGAGTTTTGCAGCTATCATCATGAAATCTTCACACACTCCTAATTTTAACATGTATTCTAAAACTAGCACCTTAGAAACCATTTCACCTAAAAAAAAATTTACCGCTACGGAAATAGGCTAAAAAAAAATCTACCGACATGAACCCGAAATTTTCGGATTTACTATTGTAAACCACCATAACTAAACAATACTACCCGAGATCTTTCATTTGATATATAATCTTATATAATTCTGACCGATTTCATGCGCGTTTTCAGTGTTTAACTTTGAGCGCGTTTTACTCGAAAGTAGGGTTGACGGGGTTACGACAAAATGGCACAGAGCGACTCACATTTACTCTCTCTCTCTCTCTCTCTCTCTCTCTCTCTCTCTCTCTCTCTCTCTCTCTCTCTCTCTCTCTCTCTCTCTCTCTCTCTCTCTCTCTCTCTCTCTCTCTCTCTCTCTCTCTCTCTCTCTCTCTCTCTCTCTCTCTCTCTCTCGATATGTAACACTCACCCTCTTCTGCCCTCTTTGATCATATGCAAAAGTTTCACTTTTTCACTGATGGTCATCATCTTGCTCTTCCTCTTGGGCTCACTACAGGAAGCTTTTGCAGGGGCACAGGGCTTAGGCGGCATTGTAAGGGCTTAACGAATCACTACTTAAACAAAAAAAATTATCGCGAACACAACACTAAGATACAGTATGCGAGACAGTCTACAGCGTGGACGAGACTGGCAAGATACAACCAAGGCCCATGGAATAGAAGGTCGACCTATGAGGCATTCAAAATGGGTCTAATATGCGCATCCGTGGCGTCAGCGGGTTCACAAGTAGTCTGAGCGGGGACGTTGGTTCAGTTAGCAAGCTACCTGGTAGGTGTTCACGTGCTTCTCTCTCTCTCCCATTCTCTCTCTGTTCCGTGCCAACATCGGTCACAATGCCGAGTTGTGCAGTGGTTGTGCAGTGCATGACTTTTAATTATCAGTAGTATATAATATGTAGTATGTGATAAATGAAAACCATAATTTTTTTTCTGGTAATTTTGCACCTTAAAACATTAGTAAATATCTGATGTTTAGTTATTGAGAAGTAAATTTCTGATGTCTAGTTATTGAGAGGTCCCCATTCAGTTACTTGTGTAGATATAAATTGCCTAGGCACTGTTATATATGTAATGTAAAAATTAAATGATGATGATAATAATAATAATAACAAAGACAGCAGTACTATATTAGTATTGATAATAATAAGAGCAAAAGTTTCATAATAGTAATAATAATAATAATAATTAATAACAGCAAGAGTATTGAGATCATTAAATATGATAACAATACAATGGTCAAAGAGAGAGAGTGCTCTGACAGTTGAGAGAGAGAGAGAGAGAGAGAGAGAGAGAGAGAGAGAGAGAGAGAGAGAGAGAGAGAGAGAGAGTGCTCTGACAGAGAGAGAGAGAGAGAGAGAGAGAGAGAGAGACTTGCTGGCAAGTAGAGGGTGTGGGGCGGTAATAGGAGGCACAGAAGCCTTCACAAAACTTGTAGTCTGTGCCAGGTAAGTATGATTTGCTCAGGAGGCAGAGGGAGAGCGTGATGTTTCCGTGCAAGAAAGACACATCCTGGGAGGAAGCTCTCCTGTTGGTGAACCCGCTGACGTCACTAGTCACAGCTTTTTTCCCCTTAGAGCTGCGCATAGGTCGACCTTCTATTCTATGGGTCTTGGATACAACAAGAGAAGATGTTGGGTGAGGCTGCATATGTATACGAACAATACATGTACAGTGCTTTACGTACATTGTCGTTGTTATTACACACCAACTTACTGAATTACTGTACGTACAGCATTAATAAGTGACGCCACAGACCCCGTGATATAGCGAAAAATCCGCAGAACGTATGTATAAAAACCGAAATAGTGAGGGAACACTGTATTACACAACTACATCAAATTGCAGTAGTATTCACATAGTTTATTTCCATTATATTGTGTTGTTTAATTTTTCTATATTACAAAAAGATTCAAAACCATAAATGGTGATTTTACATAATGATTTTATTGGTTTCATAGGGTAGAAATTTAAGTAGTCAACTAATTTTGGGGGAGTGCACTGATGATAAAGGTAAAGATTGCAAAAAAGGAGCTGTGATTGGATTACTGTCTCATGCCCACACCTTAAATTTTGCTTGGTATATGAGGGGGAAGTTCACTTTACAAAAATGAACCTCAAATAACATAGATTTTGGTAAATCATGCATTGTATGCAGATTATAGATCATATTCCTTATTTTGGTGTGAATAAAGTAGCAAATCTTATGAAAAAATGTTGTTACTGTTTTCATGTAATAAACAAAAATGCATATACAAACCAATAAACAAGAATTCATACATACATACAAATGCAACAACCTTCCACTTCAACTGCTGCTGTGAGACTGAGGTAGAGGCAGTTTGTGTTGGTGTGGCATGCATTTACCACATTTACCACCACCACCACCACCACTACTCCCTCCCTCCCACCCTCTGACATACCCTCACCCACTCCCTTTCTGGCACCACTGATCAAACATTCTGCCTCATTTACAGGTTTTTGTTTGATAAACCAGTTAGATGGTTAATAGGCCATATTATGTTTGTTAAATGCAAAATTTTGTAAATAACTGGGCTTGTTATAATGGGAGTTTATTGTATATGAACTTGCAATTCTATCTTGACTTGCAGGGCAGTTTGTCACTGGCTGGCCATCTCACGCTATTGTTTTTTCACTCCTTAACACCAGCTTGTGAGGACCATACCTCAAACATGACAAGATGATTTCTCTAGGATGGATTTGTTTTACTCTATTGTGGCTCCATTGTGATCTCTCACTGTCTTCCATCATAGTAGGATGGGTGGGGAAAAGATTGGAATGAAAATGTTCACTTTGGTCAAGACCTTTTACATCACTCATAAACCAAGTGGTGGCTCGTGTATAGGCACTGTGGAACTGCAACATCCCCTATTTCCACTTGATATCAATAATATTCAATATGATGATTTTTCTCTTAATTCTTTTTTTTATACTTGTTCAATATATAATCCTTAAGCTTAAAGTCAGTAGGCATCCCTCTGTTTTTTTACAAAAATCTTTGTATGGAATTGCGCACATCACAGTTCTAGCGGTTTGGAGTTTGGCTGCTTTGCGCATGTGCACACAGTAGGCTGCTTGCGGGGTTGTGAAGGAGACGGAGCATTGTCATTCCTGCAGTACCAACCTAGGCATGCTAGTGGAAGGTAGTATTTATTTTTTTTATCCTGAGTGTATTGTGCTTAAAAAACAGTGAACCAAGGAGAAAATTATTCATCTTTTCGCACAAATTAAGCCAATAAGAATTAATTTCATTTTTAAGTGAATAGATCAAGATTGAACCATGACAGTTTAGATCATATTTATTAGAAAATGTTTGACTTACTTTATTTTAGGATGCTATCAAGTTTCTGAGTAAATTTTCTTATACCTGCATGTTTCTTTTTACAAAATATCAAAACGGACTAATTTTTTTCAGGGGGAGCAACACCCCCACTAATTCTAGCTACGAGCTGCCACTTATCTCTAAATTCCATATTTATGGAAATTATCTCAATGTTATTGGAAATTTTTTTTTATTTGCCCATTATCCTATTCCTTTACTGCTGAATTGTGGGCTTGTACTGCTTTTCTTTGACTATTTATCCAATTTTGCTTTCTTTTCCATTCTTCCTAGTCTCACAAACTGCAGGGCTCTCCTCCACAGGTTGACTGAGGCTCATCGCAATGCCATCAGGGCCATCAGGAAGATAAAATATTTTGTTGCTCGGAGAAAATTCCAGCAAGCACGAAAGCCATATGATGTGAGAGATGTGATTGAACAGTACAGTCAAGGACATCTTAACATGATGGTCAGAATAAAGGTAAGGTTATAACATACTGTTATTACTATTATCATCATGACTCAACTCACTCGCTGTAAGTTGTAAGCATTATTTATGCTAAGACTTCACTAAAAGATTTCAAGATTTAGACATTTTATTGCATAAAGCAAAATTAATGAATTTACATTATATACTAGTGATTGATTTTTCTCATCAGTAATATGTCATGCATTTTTAATTTAACTTATTTATAATATATAAATTAGTTTGCCATTCTACATTTCTATATGCAATTATGCTACATGTTTTTGAGAATATGAGGTTGCTTATATAGCAGGTGGTAGGTAGCTCCGCATGTAGTTGCAGGTGAATCGGAGGCTCAGATGGAGCACAGCACAACACCCAGGACCAGGAATGCTAACATTAATTAAACATGCTGATGCTTTACATTTATTACCGTGATACACTTCACAACTAGGGCTGATATGCCACGGCACCCCACAGCACACTCACACACCACAATATCCCAATAACATAACTGATCCTACTGGATGACACCCCACCTGGTGCACTTACTCCCTCCTTATGGGTTTACCCAAGGAGGGTTAAATTGACCTCAATAATAAGTGAAACCTCTACCCTAACACCTAACTCAGACCATATGCTTGACACAATTAATTTCCTCCCCACACTTCTTCCTCTTTGGTGAAAGCAAACCATATGTTAGTCTATTTCAGTTTTACATTCACATTTTTACATTAATACTTCTTAAGAATGCATAGATTGGTTTTAATATCTGGTGAGAGGACAGATTCCAGCTTGGGTATGACTGGAAAATGAAAGTGGAGGTTTGGCTGTCTGTTGTGGCTATAATGATTACCTGGGTTTAGATCTCTCCCTCCTCAACTGGCCACCTAGCTATGCGGCACACAACCTGTGCGCATGGAGTTTGAATTGGCAAATCCGAGAGGGGTTCAAAACACCTCAAGTAGCTGGATTGTTACATAGCTACCCTCCCTAGAGAAAGCATTTTAACCCGTCTTGAATTTTACAATTTTTACATTTACTCATCTTTATGATTTCTCCTCAATGCAAGGTTTTGAACTTCATAGGAGAGTTTTAGGTAACCATGCTCTTGACATGAATAACCCTAGCCTACCAATCTGTCACTGACAGTCTGACAATGCACATCTAACTGAGATAGACATCACTCTCTCTAAGGGATTTCATTTATAGAGTATATCTGCGACCTTGTATTCATGACATTCTACAAAAACAAGACAAAGAATAAAGAACAACACACATCCAGCATTCAACCTCATGTAGTACAACTGGTTAACTAATTTTCCCTTATGGTCCTGAAGTGACTTACAGATTTCACTCAGTGAGATTGGGCAAATGATGTGTCATTCTTACAAATGCATTACTCTCAAGTTATGTGCCAGAGTGCTTACAGCACTAAACACATACATTATACATAATTCACATATTTTCCCTCAATATAACACAAAACAAAATTATAATACAAAAAAATAGAAAATAAAAAGTCTTCTCCTGTGTGGTGGTAACAGTTTTACATCTTGAGGTAGATAGCTCTGGAGGGTGCCACTGTAGTGTTCACTATCTAGCCAGGACACGGATTTAGAAGTAAACTAGAGATGTTCGTATACTGCTATTTATTATAGATACTGTCATACCTCGCTGAACACGAATTCGCTGAACACGAATCTCACGTATACACGAATCGGTAAAATATACCATATTTCGCCGAGCACGACTTTGACTCGCGATTGCACGATTGCACGATTTGGTCTCCATTTGAATCTCCTGCTGGTCCTGGTGGATGCACGCGATCTCCCCTCCCAAGCGTCTTGGACTCGCCCCGGGGCTGGCGGTAGCACGCTGCCTCGCGCCACTCGCTCTCTCCTTATCGTGCTGTTGTTGTGTGCAGACGTGGTTTCCTTGCGCTCTCTTGATTTCATCATAGCCATGGCCAGTCAGAGGCCCATCACTTCGTATTTCAAGCCCTCTCCAACCAGCAAATAAACTAAATAAGGTACAGTAATACTCCGCTTAACGAACGTTCGTCTAACGAATTTCTGGTTTAACGTACTATATAAAGTTAGACCAAAAAGTCCGCATAACGTACAACCACATCCGTTTTAGCGAATTTTCTGGGTTTGAATTTGCCAGGTGAAGGACCAAACGCAGCAGCTTCGCTGTGATTGTCTGGCTCCCTGCCTTTGTCTCTAGCGCTCCTGGAGCTGGATCCAAGGTTCTTTAACAACCTCAGAGCAACCTCCTGCTGCGAAATGGCTTCCATGAACGCTTGGAAGGACGGTGATGTGGTTGCTCTGAGGTTGCTGGGAACACCACCTCTAGAGGTGGTGTTACTGTCTTATATATGCATTTATGTTCACAAAACAACATTTCTATTAGCTTTTTACAAACCTTGCCCCCGAGAAAAGATTGTTTTGTAATGCACAAAGTGAAATCTTACATGGAATACCAGAAAATAAAGCAGAGATGAGATCGCCCACAGACGATGCGGAGACTCACGGTGACTCGGCTGCTTCTTCTTCTTCTTGTGACCCTTTTAGCCTGCGTATTGTCTTTCACCACAAAATTTATGTTTCCACTCCTCTATTGCCTGCTATAATGGATATCATATCTTAGTATTCATATATGCTCATGCCATGAGGATAACCTGGGCCGGTATTTATCAAAAGTTCCAAGAATTCTCCTAAATTTACTCCCAAGTGTGTCTACGTCACCATGACGTCACTCTCAAATTTTGGGATTTCTCCTAGCTGCCTTGAGACTCCGTTGGGAGAATTCCTATCTTCTATTTTTCCCAAGGTTGTGGAAATCAGTCAGTGTTACCATGTGAAAAGGAAACATATAACTTTCGTGTTATTTAGGCTTAAAGTAATGTTTTTTCTGCCTAATTATACAATGATAAATAAGAAAAAACTATAAAAAACACAAATAATTCATATATATACCAATTTTATGGTAATGGTACATATATTCCTACTCGAATTATTTCGGTACCGCATGGCGGATGTAAGCAATGACACGTGCAACTTTCAACTTTCAACACGATGGAAGCAGCACACACACACACACACACACACACATATATATATATATATATATATATATATATATATATATATATATATATATATATATATATATATATATATATATATATATATATATATATATATATATATATATATATGTGTGTGTGTATATATATATATATATATATATATATATATATATATATATATATATATATATATATATATATATATATATATGTGTGTGTGTGTGTGTGTGTGTGTGTGTGTGTGTGTGTGTGTGTGTGTATATATATATATATATATATATATATATATATATATATATATATATATATATATATATATATATATATATATATATATATATATATATATATATATATATATATATATATATATATATATATATATATATATATATATATATATATATATATATATATATATATATATATATATATATATATATATATATATATATACACTTCTTCATATTCGTGGGGTGCCGTGATTTGTATGTGAGTGCCATCAATGACACCCACCACATCGGGCAAGCCACCAATTGCAGCGAATTCACCCTTGATCCCCTCCACTTCCTGTAGATTCACCGGGAAGTGAATGAACCTCTGGATGATGTCAGGGTGTACAAGGGCATCCAAGGTGTCATTGATCACTCTGCTGATGGTGGGCTGTGAAAGTCCAAAGTCATCAGTGTTGCACTGCTGCATTTTTCCCGTCGCCAAATACCGAAGAAGCAGTGCCACCTTCATCTCCGCACTCACAGCACAACTTCGTTTTGTTAAATTAGCAATTGCAGGTCGCACTAAGTCTGTCACAAACACAAGGCCAGCACGATCAACCCTGAACCTTCTCTTGAATTCAGCATCATCGTACTCTGGTCGAATATGTCTCTCCTTGGCTGGAAATTCCTGCGCTGACGAAGCCTGTGTTGATGTTGCTCGGCCATCTTGCTGCCTTGTGACTGCTTCCAACTCCTTGGGACACCGTTTTCGTTCTCCCAAGCGGAGCGCGACTTGGGACTTACCACAAGACGTTGGGATAAGCCACAAGGATTTTCTCACAGTTGGAAGTAGTCTCAAGCGCTTAGGAAAGCCACAAGCACTTAGGACTTCCCCCCAGTCCTTGGAACTTTTGATAAATACCGGCCCTGGAATGAGGGGTTATGGCCTCACTTTTCTGGTGTGTGGAGTGTGTTGTGGTCTCAGTCCTACCCGAAGATTGGTCTATGAGCTCTGAGCTCACTCCGTAATGGGAAAGACTGGCTGGGTGACCAGCAGGCGACCTAGGTGAATTACACACACACACACACACACACACACACACACACACACACACACACACACACACACACACACACACATTACGTACAGAAACATAAACTCCACTTATAATACCTCCAAATATTATTCTCTTACGAGTTTGTGTTAAACTCAATGTCGATGATGACATGTTCAGTTTCGGCTATTATTATTATATATTTATTACTATTATTTCTTACTTTTTTACATATTTAACTCAGCCTTTCAAATTTTCCGGATTTAAGGACTTTTACTGTAGTAATGAAATACTGCGATATTTCATTACTAATTCACTATCAACTCACTGCCACAGAGTCCAGGTTATCCTCATGGCATGAGCATATATGAATACTAAGATATGATATCCATTATAGCTGGCAATTGAGGAGTGGAAACATAAATTTTGAGGTGAAAGAGAACATGCAGGCTAAAAGGGTCACAAGAAGAAGAAGAAACGGCCGAGTCACCGTGAGTCTCCGCATCGTGTGGGTGATCTCATCTCTGCTTTATTTTCTGGTATTCAACGAAGATTTCACTTTATGCATTACAAAACAATCCTTTCTTGGGGGCAAGGTTTATAAAAAGCTAATAGAAATATATTTAAATTTTTTTTTTAACCCATGTGGTATGTTGGGGACCAGCCCAGAACACATCCCCGCTATTTCCATTGTTTCCTATGGGAAAATTACCTCCGCTTAACGAATTTCCGCTCTACGAACAGCTTTGACACCCCCTATCCTGTTCATTAAGCGGAGTATTGCTGTACTAGTACTGTAGTTAAATAAAATGTGTGTTTGGTACTTCATTTATTGTTTTTTTTTTTTTTTCAGTTTTGGTAAAAAAAGTGTTTTTTTGGGAGTATCTGGGAATCTAACCCCTATTTTCCGATAGGGCCTATTATTCGCCCAACACGAATCTTGCCGTGCTCGACGAGCTCAGGAACCTAACTGTCGTGTTGGGCGAAGTATGACAGTACAGGCAACCCCCGTTTAACGAAGGGGTTACGTTCCTAAAAAAAACACTTCGTTAAGCGAAACTTTGTTAAGCGAACCGATCATAACAAGTTTAACCCCTGATTTGAACTTCCATTGACAGTAAGCAATGCGAGAGTGCATCATAGTACAGTAAAAGGTTTAATGAAAGTAAAAATTATGAAGTTAAACATTTAGGTAGTTTAATTTAAGTCATTATAATGTACACTAATGTATGTATGTACGTAACTTTATAATGTTGATGATCTTAACTTTATGAAGGGAGGGAGAGTGAAACGGGAAATACACTAACCGGCAACCTGTGGAATGTAAACAAAGTGCGCATCATGGTACTGCATACAAAACTTATGTACCACATTTCCACAAGGCTTTCCATTTTATCCATTGTAGAGTCACGAGTTCAGGTGGTTCTTTTAGCTTGCAAGGAAGATGAGGTCTCACCAGCTTTCTTAAAAGAGTCTGCTGACTTGAAAATAGTAGACAGTAGATGGAGTCAAGATGGTGGAAGCAATGTTATTAGTTTTCTGGCCTCTCTGTCTGTGAATAATACCCAGCTTCACTTCGAGAGTAAGACACTTCCTGGTCTTTTTAGGAACGTTAGGCCACATTGCAGGGCGTTTTGGTGTAAGTTGAACTAGGGAAGATGAGCTGCTGGTGACGCTGTTATGTTTTGACTGGGGAGTGAGTGGTGCGTGATCTTGATCTTGATGCTACAGGTGACGCAGAATTTCTTCTGAGTCAGGCCTTTGTATCGGCAGTGCCTGTGTTGTCCATGAGAGGCTTGATCTTAATCTTTATTCTACAGGTGTCTCAGGATTTCTCCTGAGGCAGGCCTTAGTACCAGCAGCTCCTGATGTATTCAAAAGCTTGTCAGCTTGTATGATACGGTGGGGCTTTCAAATTTGGAAAAAATTACCTGGATAAAACTTTGTTAAAGCGAGTTTGATGTTCGTTAAACAAGCAGATGGTAGTAAAATGAAACCTTCGTTGTAGCGAAATTTTGTTGTGTGAACCTTCGTTAAACGGGGGTTGCCTGTACTGTATACAATAGGTAGAGGTGACGGGACGAGCGGTTGTGTAGGCGGAGTCTCAGTGCTGTCTGAACTCACGTGGTGACTGGATAGAAGAAGTAGCAGTAATGTAGTGGTGTTCACTACACACTGAAGTCAGTCAGGCGTGCATGTCTGGTAATGATTGTAGTAGTAGTGTAGTGATGCTCACTACAGTACCCCCCCTCCCGCAAAGAAAGAAGGAATGGCGTTGGTTGTGCGCAGGAAACCACTCTGTGTGCTGGGGCAGAGATAACGGCGCAGGTAGGGGCTTGGTGTCAGGGACAGGTGGGGGGCTTGGCATCAGGGGGTGGCGGCCTGGGGTACAGGAAAGCTTGTCCTCGGGGGTCCATGGTGCCTTGGCGTCTGTGGTATGGGGCACCTTGGTGTCCGAGGTGCGGGTTGGCGTGGGATCCAGGGTGCAGGGCTCCTTCGCCTAGGGGCTTGGGTCCTTGGGGTCTGCAGCGGGAGGACTTTTAGCCTCAGGTGAGTGTGACTTTGGCAGTGACGCAACGTGAGGGCAGCCGCATGGGCAGCTCCGGCTTGGAGGTGCTGCTCTTGCTGAACAACAATGACAACAACGGAGACGATGAGGAGAGACTGACGGCGTCTCTAATACGAAGGCTCTGAAGGGGCGCAGCCAGCCCGCAGAGGTCTGTGATGCGAAGCTGAAGCTTTCACTGGATGGCAGCAGCGGTGGCGATGGGAGGTCTGCGATGTGAGGGTGATTTCATTTGGCAGCGGCGGTGGTAGCATGTGTTTGGCGGGCTACTGAGGCGAAGTCCCTCAGTGGCAGTAGTGACGACGGTGGCACGTATTAGTGGGACGGCAGTGAAGGCCCAATGCAAGGCAGAACCCCTCCCCCGAGTAGCAGTAGCGGCAGCGGTGTTGGTAGGGTGATTGGGGGGAGGGTCAGTGAAGGCGCCTTCCAAAGCAAGAGTCCCTCCCTGATGGTGCAGGAGGCTCATTGTTGCTGTGGAGTCAGGCCTTTTGGATCGTCAACGCCTTTCCTTCACTATGCTCCTGTGCTGTGCTGTGGTGTTCTGCTCCATCACGCGTCAAGGCTACACTTCAGGATCACCAATTGTAGTGTTCACTATCTAGCCAGGACACAGATGGAGAAGGAAACTAGAGATGTTCGTATACTGATATTTCTTATAGATGTACAATAGGTAGAGGTGACGGGATGAGCAGTCGTGTAGGCAAGTGTGTGTGCTGGAGTCTCGGTGCTGTCTGAACTCACATGGTGACTGGATAGTAGAAGTAGCAGTAGTGTAGTGGTGTTCACTACACACTGGATCAGTCAGGCATGCATGTCTGGTAATGATTGTAGTAGCATAACAGTTGGGGACTCTCTATCTTCCTGATGTCCTTGAGGCAGTGGGTGGTGGACAGCCTCTGTTCTGTTGTTTTTGAAGTGGCTGTGACAACTGCATGACCTGTGTGCCTGAGGTGAAAGCAGTGATGGTGTGCAGGCACAGTGTGGCATGTGGGGAAGCCCCATTGGTGAGATGTGGGTGGAGACAGTTGTAGTTGTAGGCAGCTAACTGAAACCTTGTCCACAGATGTGCCATGGTCTCTTTACTTAGTAATAAACTCATTCTATCCCAGCTTTCATATCTTTTAAAAAGCAATCCTTCCCCCCTTACTGCATGGTTCACATATAACTAGGAGTGCTTAACATGCATGCCTCTATTTTTGTCTCCTGTTCCTGAGGATGGACATGACTAGTTGGCTGTGCACAAAATTTCACCATCCGTTTACACACTGAGATTGAGCAGTAATCCAACAGTAGCAAATACTCAAGTCTCTTAACTATCCCACCGCTATAGCCAACAATTTGTAGTGGTAAAACCCACTACAGGGGTGGTAGGTAGCTGTGCAAGCAGTCGCAGTCCAGTCAGAAGCTCAGTGTGGTTGTGAACAGATGGAGCATGACACAACACCCAGAACTAGAAGTGCTAACACTATAGTCCGTTCATCCAAAGAATCCAGGCCGAAACTACTAGTTCGGTTGGCAGCCCTACCCGCCACTAAACCTTCCGACACTTTTTTCTTCAAGTACATTTATTTTTCTTCACTTAACTCAATAGATATACAAGTTTATAGCTTGAAGAAAAATAAATGTACTTGAAAAAAATTTAAGTGTCAGGAAGGTTTAGTGGCGGCGGGGGTGGGGAGGGCTGCCAACTGAACTAGCAGTTTCGGCCTGGATTCTTTGGATGAACGGACTATAATTACACTTGCTGATGCTTTACATTTATTACCACTTGATGCATTTCACAACTGGGACTGATATGCCACGGCACCCCACAGCACACTCGCACACCACAAGATCTCAGTAACCTAACTGATCCTACCAGGTGACACCCCACCTGGTTCACCTACTCCCTCCTTATGGGTTTACCCAAAGAGGGTCAAATTGACCTCAACAATGAGTGAAACCCCTATCCAAACACCTAACTCTGACCATATGCTTGGCACAATGAATTTC
This sequence comes from Portunus trituberculatus, assembly GCF_017591435.1. NCBI lineage: Eukaryota > Metazoa > Arthropoda > Malacostraca > Decapoda > Portunidae > Portunus > Portunus trituberculatus. The sequence goes on along the minus strand of NC_059300.1, from coordinate 1,756,420 downwards.
CTCCCCACACTTCTTCCTCTCTGGTGAAAGCAAACCATATGTTAGTCTATTTCTGCCAGAGCTTTACAGTCATTTTTACATTAACACTTCTTAACAATGCACAGATAGGTTTAAAGTATAATACCTGGTGAGAGGGCAGATTCTGTCTTGGGTATGACTGGAAAATGGAAGTTGAGCTTTGGCTGGCTGTTCTGCCTATAATGGTAACCTGAGTTTAGATCTCATCCTCCACAGTTGGCCACCTAGCCACAGGGCACACAACACTTCATGTAGCATCCTCTACTGTTTGGATTGTTACACTTAACCTTATCACACACCAGTAAGTTTATAAGTTTTCTTTCCAATATATCTTCTGTTGGCAGTCATTTGTGGTCTCTGCATGCTATGTAAAACTTTTGCATTTTCCTTGGAAATTGGTAGGTACATATATATCACAAGATACACAGGGAAACTATCTTTACAATGGTAACATAAAAAAAAAATTCAAAAGTAATTTTGCTCAGTTTTTCTTTGAAAAATAATTACAATATAGGATAATAATGTTCACAATCTTTTATCTCGGAACTTTTCCAGCAAACATTCTATGTGCTGCACATCATCTAAACCATCTTTATATGAACCTTAGAATAGATTTCTTCATAGCAACAGTTTGGACAGTTGTCTGTTCACTTACATTTTTTTCTCGCCCATATCACTAACACGGGTTGAGTGGGGCGGCACTGTCAACGTAGATATGACACAGGCATGACAAAGCATAGAATAGAACAATTGTAAGACAACAGCTGATTGGAGTTTGCTTGGAAGGCTCAGAAGCTCCTATCATTACACCACTCAGTGTAGGCAACATTGCATTGGCACAAATCAAGGGCCCTCTTAACGATGAAGAAAAATTTTGTGCTGAAAGAGAGAGTGTGACTTCTTTTTAAATCAGCTTAGCTTCTGGTGCCAACTGTAATAAGCTTGAAGAATCGCAAGTCAGTAGTAAGATTTCCTCATCAATTGGGGTATTCAATATGGGCTTAGTTGCTTGTGATCGCTGGCAGTTTTATTGTAGGGGTGGGTCAATGCTTCCACATTACCGAGGAGATGATTATTTTAAAACCACCTCTCATGATACATTTCGATGTATTGTACTTACATAGTATAAAGCATTAATCTTAATTGTTTATGCTAACCTTATCCATGTTATCTGGTGGTGTACACTCTGCAGAACTGTTATTATAAACAAAATGCTTGCAACTAGTCTCTCAGAGTTTCCACATTTATTTCTAGTCTTGCTGCATATTTTGAAACAGTTTTTCACAGTTTTTTATTTTATCTGGCAAATCCCAAAAGAACCAAGCAATTATTATTTGTACTGACAGGATATTGTGACAGCCGAAACCATGGGGAGACAAAAAGGTTGACCAATATCAGATGCACTGACTTCTCCAAAACGCTAAAAATTCAAGGCGGGAGATATTAGTTAATAGTGTTGTTGTAAAATTCAGTCTATACATGTGTTATGTTGACTGGGCAAACTGTTAGGAAATAAGAACCAAGTTATGAAAGGATAAGTTGTAATTCCAAAGAAGAAAGTGGCAAGGAAAACATTTAGGCACAATATAGACAGACAAGCAGTAGCTTGGAGAAGATTTGGGAGATATGATGTAAACAGGTAACCTTCAGTACTGTCCTGCTAAGTTTAGTCATCAAAACATGGTTGTTTCCTTCATATATACCAGGATTTATAGAGTGATATGTTAACAGTATAATGTAAATGGATAAAGTAAGGTCATATAGAGAGGAAAGAAATGGAATTTGTCACAAGGTGATGATACATCACAAATCCTTCACTGACAATCCTGGTGAACTAGCCTTCGAGTTTGCTATCCTCCATGACCTAGAGCAACTGCTACAACACCCTATTCGTGTTCCTGACCATCTTGGAGATACACCCAACATTTTTTATCTTTTCCTTACCTCTAATCCTTCTTATGCTGTTGTCTTCTCAGTTGGGCTCTTCTGATCACAATCTCATTTCTTTATCCTGTCTTATTTCTCCAATTCCTCCTCAGGATCTCCCAAAATGGAGGTGCCTCCAGTGTTTTGCCTCTGCCAGTTGGGGGGACCTAACGAGGTATGCTGATTTTCCATGGAATGATTACTATTTCCGTTTCAGAGACCCAACTCTGTGTGCTGAATGCATAACAGAGGTGATAGTGTTTGGTATGGAGGCATACATTCCTCATTCTTTTTCTCAACCTAAACCTTCTAAACCTTTGTTTAACACAGCCTATTCTCTTGGTATACATGATAGAGAGGTTGCCCACAAAAGGTACTTGAGCCTACCATCTCCTGAATCTCACGCATTTTATATTTCTGCCTGGAAACATGCCAAGTCTGTTCTTCAACTTGCCAAACAATCTTTCATACATAGAAAATGTCAGAAACTTTCAAACTCCAACTCCCCCTCGTGACTTCTGGCATCTGGCCAAAAACATCTCCAACAACTTTACTTCATCTTTCCCTCCTTTATTTCATCCTGATGGCACCACTGCCATCTCATCTGTCTCTACAGGTGAACTCTTCTCAACTCCACCTTGGATGATTCTGGTCTTGTTCCTCCCTCTCCTCCTCCCTCTGACTATTTCGTACCTACAGTTAAAGTTCTTCATGATGATGTTTTCCATGCCCTCGCTGGCCTAAACCCACAGAAGGCTTATGGACATGATGGGGCCTCTCTATTATTCTCAAAAACTGTGCTTCCGTGCTTGTACCTTGCCTGGCCAAACTCTCAACTATGTCTATTGACTTCTACGTTTCCTTCTTGCTGGAAGTTTGCCTACATTAAGCCGGTTCCTAAAAAGGATGACCGTTCTAATCCCTCTAACTACTGTCCTATAGCTTTAATATCTTGCTTGTCTAAAGTTTCTCAATCAGTCCTCAATAGGAAGATTCTTAAACATCTGTCACTTCACAATCTTCTATCGGATTGCCAGTATGGCTTCTGTCAAGGCCACTCTACTGATGATCTTCTGGCTTTCCTTACTGAGTCTTGACAATCCTCTTTTAGAGATTTCGGTGAAACTTTTGCTGTCGCGTTAGACATATCAAAAGCTTTTGATAGAGTCTGGCACAAAGCTTTGATTTCAAAACTGTCGTCCTATGGTTTCTATCCTTCTCTCTGCAACTTTGCCCCAAGTTTCCTTTCCAACCGTTCTATTGCTGCTGTGGTAGACAGCCACTGTTCTTCCCCTAAGTCTATTTAAAGTGGTTTTCCTCAGGATTCTGTCCTATCACCCACTCTTTCTTTTATTCATTAATGACCTTCTTAACCAAACTTCTTGCCCTATCCACTCCTACACTGCTGGTACCACCCTACATCTTTCCACGTCCTTTCAGGGATGACCAACCTTCAGGAAGTCAACAAATCATGCAGGGACGCCACAGAACACCTGATTTCGGATCTTTCTAAGATTTCTGATTGAGGCAGAGAAAACTTAGTAGTTTTCAGTTCCTCAAAAAACTCATTTCCTCCATCTATCAACTCAACACAACCTTCCAGACAACTATCCCCTCTTCTTCAATGACACTCAACTGTCTCCCTCTTCCACACTGAATATCCTCAGTTTGTCCTTTTCTCATAATCTTAATTGGAAACTTCACATCTCATCTCTTGCTAAAACAGCTTCTATGAAAGTAGGTATTCTGTGGTGTCTCAGCCATTTTTTTTTTTTTTTCGCCCCTCTAACTGCTAACTCTGTACAAGGGCCTTATCCGTCTTTGTATGGAGTACTCTTCGCATGTTTAGAGGCTCCACTCATACAGCTTTATTATATTAGTTAGAGTGCAATCAAAAGCTTTTCATCTTATTAACTTCCCTCCTCTGAATGACTATCCTCAGCCTCTTTCTCATCACCGAAATGTTGCATCTCTTTCTATCTTTTACTGCTATTTTCATGCTAACTGCTCTACTGATCTTGCTAACTGCATGCTTCCCCTCCTCCTGCAGCCTCGCTGCACAAGGCTTTATTTTTCCTCTCATCTCTATGCTGTCCATCCATCTAATACGAGAGTTAACCAGTACTCTCAATCAATCATGCCTTTCATTGGTAAACTCTGGAATTCCCTACCTGTTTCTGTATTTCCATTTTCCTATGGCTTGACTTCTTTAAAGAGAGAGAGGTGTCAAGACATTTGTCCCTGGATTTTGGATGACTTTCTTATCTTTTAGGGAACCTGCAGTTCCAGTTGGCCTTTTTTTTCTAGATTATTTTTGCCCTTGGCAATCTTCCCTCTTCCATTAGAAAAAAAAAAAAAAAATTTCAGGTGATGTGCACAGTATTTAGCTCATTTCATCATATTTTATGCTCTCTGCTTCATGATTATAGCAAAAAATTTTCTTAATGTTTTGCTATAGTAAAACTAAATCGTACTGACCCATACACTGCTGGTCAGAGCGGAAGGCATGGTACCTGTGACATCCTGTGAAGGAGATTAATGACACAGAAAATATGTTTCAATGAGGGTATTCACCTAAACTATAGTAATTGATAGGGTGCCCTCATGCCTTCTTGACCTTTTCGAGTCTCTTGGGAAGTGAATCACCCAGGTGGTGGAGATACTGAGCGTCAATATTGTCCCATATGTCCTGAATAGTGGCATGGAGGTGTGGGAGGGAGGAGGTATCTCTCTCCTTTAGCTTCAGTTTTATGTACACCCAGAGATTTTCTATAGGGTTAAGGTCTGGCGAATTTGCAGGCCAAAGTTTTAAAAGACTGATATTGCAGAAATCAAACCAGTCAACAATTAACTTTGCCATATGGCATGGTGCACCATTTTGCATGAAGATATCAGCATTGCACTGTTCCATACACTAATCTAACTCATCTAAAATTAGCTCAAAGTAGTTATTTTGGTTTATACGAACATTCTTAGGCAAAAACACTAATTTTCCAAGGCCATAGTAAGAAAAATAACCCCACACCATCAAAGAATCTGGGTTTTAATGTGTGTGTTGTGTAGCGTGGATTGTAACAGTTGCTACCGGGTCTGCGGTAAACACGGTTTCTCTGGTTGTCTGTAACCTGAAAGCTTGCCTCATATGACCAAAGTACCCTACACCACTTACCTAAGTCCCAATCTTTGTGCTGAGACACTAAATGCAAGCCTACTGTTACGGTGACCATATGTGAAGCAAGGATTTGAAACTCAATGGCAACTCCGGTATCACGTGTTGCCTGTCACATATCTCCGCACACTCCTTTCACTCACCCACGCCAGCAAAGAGGGTTCCTGGCCCTAAGTTCCTTGCTGTGTATGTGAGGGTTGGCCTCAAGCTGTCTTCGAATAATGTTCAGAGTTACCTAGCTCACACTGCGCTTATGCCCTTCAAGCTTGTTAGCTGGTGGCGAAGCGTCTCTTCCTCCCTCACAATAAATTTTGGTCCAACGTTGAATAGTTCTGAGAGCTATGCCAGTGTTCACGGCAATTTCTTGATATGATTTATTCTTCCTCACTAAGGCACAAATGACTGAGATTTGGGCCTTACTAATTAGTTTCCTAGGTCCCATAGTAGGTAGTAACAGGGCACAATGGTAAGCTTATGCATCCACAAAAAGGGGCCATGAGGGGGCGTGAAAGAAAATTAAAATTCAAGCACACATGCCACAGGCGAACGTTGACTAAGGAAACATATCATCTACTTTGAATTCTAAAGCTGCAGAGTTGTCAGACAGCTACATACAGCAAATCCTGCCATATGTTTAAGAGTTAAGAAGGGATGAATGAAATTTGGTCTGAGTGGAAGTCATGGTCCCTTTCACGCCTTCCTCTCTGACCAGCAGCTTAGGGCAAAGTTGATAATCCGTGCAATGTTGCCATATCTCTCATTACTGCAGAGAAAATGGAATAATGGTTCTTTATTCAGTTTACCAGGTAATCCATGACTTTGCTAAAAAAAAAAAAAAAGGGGGCCAAACAAGATATATATTTTTTCTTTTACGTAGGGAAGAAGGCCAGCCAAGGGCAAAAAAAAAGAAAGATTAAAAGAAAAGACCCACTTGAGTGCTGGCTCTCTAAAAAGTGTAAAAGCATCAGCCAAAGTTGGGGAGCAAATGCCTCGATACCTCCCTCTTAAAAGAAGACAAGTCGTAGGAATTTGGAAATTCAGATGCAGGGAGGGAGTTCCAGAGCTTACCAGTGAAAGGGATGAATGATTGAGAGTACTGGTTAACTCTTGCATTGTAGCGAGCAGCTACTAGCCAAGACAGTGAGGGCAGTGAAAAGTGTGGTGGCAGGTCAGGAACTGATTTATTTGAGTACAACAGTTATATATATACTTCACAGCCGGATCACAGGTAGCCAATCACGTGACCGATCAGAGCTGGACATGCTGGCCAATCAGGAAACAGATCGGAGGAGAAGGAGTGCTGGATACGCTGGCCAATCCCGAACCAGATCACCGCAGGCCTGGCTGGGCCGCGATTCGCCAATGGCGAGCGTCCCTTGCTTGCCCTGCGCTCCTGTGATCCCGGCTGTCAGTTGTGGGTGCGAGGTGCAGCCACAATACTCCCCCCGCTCAGTAAAGATGCCTAGGGGCATGAGAGAGCGGACGGCCAGCCCTGGAGAGCTGAACAGGAGTTGGGTCATCATCCTGCAGATAAGCCGGCTTGAGGCGATCTATGGAGATCCAATCGTTGGCGCCCTTAATCCGCAGCAGGAAAGCCTTCTCCTTCCGTGCAACAACTTCATAGGGGCCAGTGTAGGTAGGAGTTAGGGGAGGCCTGCTGGCATCCGTGCGGAGAAAAACATACTTCGTAGTATGGAGATCTCAGGGGACGTAGCGGTGGCCGGACGCTCTGTACATTTGCTTCCATGGAGCGAACTTCCTGACAATATGACGCAGCCAAGCCAAGTTGTCACAGGAGGAAGCATCGGGGAAGAACTCGCCTGGGACTACAAGGGAGTCGCCGTAAACCATTTCCACAGAGGAGACACCAAGTCCTTACTTCGGGGCAGTGCGAAGGCCGAGGAGCACCCACAGAAGCTGCAAAGACCACGTCGTGGAACCGCACCGGGACATCAGGGCAGCCTTCAGGGTCCTGTGAAAACGTTCCACCATCCCATTAGCTTATGGGTTATAAGCCGTGGTGTGATGAATGTCAACTCCTAGCAGCTCACCCAGGGACGTCCACAGCTGTGAAGTAAAAGAGGGGCCATGGTCAGATGTGATATGATCGGGAACGCTGAAACGTGAGACCCACCCAGAGAGCAGGGCAGCGGAGCAGGATGCAGCAGTGACGTCGACCATCCGGACAGCTTCCGGCCACCTAGTCGAATGGTCCATGATGGTGAAGAGGTAGCGATACCCCCCGGAAGGGCGAAGGGGACCCACCACATCGACATGGATGTGGCCGAAACGTCGCCGTGGCTGGGGAAAGGACGCAGGGCCCATCTCGGTGTGCCTCTGAATCTTCGTGGTCTGACAAGCAGTGCAGGCGCGAACCCAGTCATTAGCGTCTCTGGAAATACCATGCCACACAAAGTTCTGCTTCAGGAGGCGAGCTGTCGCACGCCGAGAGGGATGGGCCAACCCATGGATGAGGTCAAAGACATGGCGGCGGAGGGAGACCGGTATCCATGGGCGAGGGCGGCCAGTGCTGATGTCGCAGAGGACCGTGGTGCCGTCACTGCTCATGGGGACGTCCTGCCATGAAAGGGAGGTAACGGAGGTCCAACAGGCCGCCGTCTCTGGGTCCGCCCTCTGAAACTTGGCGAGGCGGGTGTAGTCGAGGCCTAACTGCACAGCGTCGATGGGGACCCAAGAGAGGGCATCGGCAACAGGGTTCTGCTTACCCGGCAGGTGGCGAAGGGAACAGCCAAACTCGGCAATGGGGGAGAGATGACGGCGCTGGCGAGGGGACCAAGCATCAGCCTGGCGGGTGAAGGCGTGCACCAGAGGCATGTGGTCAGTCTGAATCATAAAGGTGGCACCCTCGAGGATATGGCGGAAGTGCCAGACAGCGTGATGCACGGCGAGGAGCTCCCAATCAAAGGTCGAGTACTGTCGTTCGGCCCGTAATAGCTTACGGCTGAAGAATCCCAGGGGGCGGGGAAGCCCTTTGACCACTTGCTCAAGGACAGCACCGATGGCAACGTCACTGGCATCCGTAGTTAAGAGGAGGGGCGCCCCCAGGATCGGGAAGGTAAGGAGAGTAGCAGAGGCAAGGGCATCCTTGGCCTTCTGAAAAGCTACGGCATGTGGGTCACTCCATGACAACTCCTTGGGCTTCCCAGCCAGTGCACCATACAACAGGGCCATGACGGAGGCGATGCCAGGCAGGAAACGGTGGTAGTAGTTCACCAGGCCAACAAATTCTTGCAGGGCCTTGACCGTGGTAGGTGTGGGGAAGTTCTTGATAGCAGCCACCTTGTCAGGGAGAGGCGAAACACTGGCTGGGAAGAGGCGGTGTCCCAGGAAGTCCACTTCAGCGAAGCCAAACACACACTTGTCGTAGCGCACGACCAGGCCGTTCCTCTGTCATCAATCCCCCAGAATGCCGTCCATCATCCTCTGGAATGTCGCTCCAGCGTTACGGAGGCCAAAACAGCTGTAATTAAACGTGAAATTACCAAAGGGAGTGGTGACAGCTGTTTTTGGGATGTCAGGCATGTGCACTGGTAATACCCTTTCAACAGGTCCAGCTTAGAAAAGATGTTGGCCCCGTGAAGGAAAGAAGTGATGTCTGCCATGTTGGGAAGAGGGTAGTGGTCCGGCTCTGTCTGCATGTTGAGGCGCCTATAGTCGCCACAAGGCCGGAGGGAGCCATCCTTCTTCTTCACAATGTGAAGAGGGAACGCCCAAGGACTCGGCGCCCTCTGGCAGATGCCCAGGCGCTCCAATTTGGCGAAAGTCTTCTTCGCTGCGGCGAGTTTGTCGAGGGCCAACCAGCGAAACTTGGAGAACACCGGAGGACCAGACGTCTTGATGTGGTGGTAGACGCCGTGCTTGGCCAGAACCCGCGGGCATTGACGAAGCTCAGGCTTGAACACGTCCGGGTAGGAGTCACGGAGGTGAGTGAAGGCATCTGCGGCATCAATCACATAAACGGTGGGGGCGTCCTGGGCAGCGGTGATGGGAATAGTGGTAAAGGAAGCTGTATCGAGCAACCTAGCACCAGAGACGTCCACGAGGAGCTGGTAGTTGGCCAGGAAATCCGCACCCAGGAGAGGGAGGGTAACGTTGGCCACCATGAAGCTCCAGCCATATGTGCGTTCGTCAATCCGGATGGCGAGGTGCTGGCGGCAGTATGTCGGAATCGGTGTACCATTGGCCGCCGTAAGTCTGACATAGGGCTGCGGTAGGTGGTGCTTCCTCCACCGAGAGGCTGGGAGAAGAGACCAGCCAGCGCCAGTATCCACGAGAAAACGGACGCCATTCAAAGGGTCGTGGAGGCACAGCCACTCTGAGATGCGGGGAAAGAGATTGTCAGGGAGGGAGGCGAGGACGTTGTCAGCCTGGATCGTCGAACTAGTAAGTCTCTTCAGCCGGAATTGCACCTCTGCTCGCCAGAACCACGTGGGAGCGTCGAGCACGGAGAAGGTGGGGAGCTTGACCTGTGCGACGGCGGCTGCAGGAACAGCCCTTGCGGCGGAAGGAGAAGAGGGTGGTGTGACGCCGTCAGCCATGCTGAAGAGTGCGTGGAGAATGAGGAGGTCACTCCAGGGTCACCACTGTAGCGAGCAGCTACAAGCCAAGGCAGCGAGGGCAGTGAAAAGCGTGGTGGCAGATCAGAAACTGATTTATTTGAGTACAGCGGTTATATATATACTTTACAGCCGGATAACAGGTAGCCAATCACGTGACCGATCAGAGCTGGACATGCTGGCCAATCAGGAAACAGATCGGAGGAGAAGGAGTGCTGGACACGCTGGCCAATCCCAAACCAGATCACCGGAGGCCTGGCTGGGCCGCGATCCACCAATGGCGAGCGTCCCTTGCTCGCCCTGCACTCCCGTCCTCCTGGCTGTCAGTTGTGGGTGCAGAATAGGGATAAAAGGAAGAAGAAATCCTTGTTCAGCATCCACAGCGTTAGAGAGTTGGACAGAATAGGGATTCCGGTGGTGAGAAAGAGGAAGAAGAAATGAGACCTTGTATCAGCGACTGGAACCCTCCAAACGCAGGAGGATGGATAAGGAGGTATGCAGTTAGGGCAAGATCAGTAGAACAGTTAGTTTCCATGAAAATAGCGACAGACCAACGATATAGAAAGATAGTTGATGCAACAGGTTGTGTCGATTTGTTAGATGGAGGAATTGAGTTTTTGAGGCATTGAAAACTACTAGATTTTCTCTGCCCCAATCGGAAATATTAGAAAGATCGGAAGTCAGGCGTTCTGTGGCGTCCCTGCATAATCTGTTGACTTCCTGAAGGGTTGGTCGTCTCTGAAAGGACGTGGAAAGATGTAGGGTGGTATCATCAGCGTAGGAGTGGATAGGGCAAGAAGTTTGGTTAAGGTCATTAACCCTTAACTTCCGGCAGTCGTATATAAACGTTTGCGTCAGAACGTCCGGTGACGGATTCGTCCCAGTAATCAAGATTTTTCCGGCGTAATTTTAAGTCTCTCGCGCCTCTTGAGGCGGATGGTGAGTAGAAGTATCTGGCATCTTTTACCACACAAGTGTTTCCACAAGAGCTCCTAATTTTAGAGGTAACTGAACTGTTTTCCCGTTTTATGGGCGACACTTGGCAACCCCCAACGCTGGGTAGAAAGGTCAGTGATAACAGCGAAGGATCGGGTCAGATTGTAAATCACCATGGAGCAAGGCAGAACCCTTTTACTTAGCAGTGGTTCTGAGCTAGAAGAAAGTGACAGTGAATATATAGAAGAAGAAACTGGGGAAAGTGAAGAGACTAGTAGTGAGGACACGGATGTAGAGCATCATTCACCTGCTTTCTCAGGAGAACAGACAAAGAGACAGAGACTCTTACACAGTATAAGTGACAGTGAAGGCAATAATGATGAAGAACAGACTCAGATAATGTGTCAAGGACACAGAGTGTTTCTAGGAGACGAGGCATGCGCGTGCTCCTCGCGTTCTGGGGAGACGATCAAGGGGCGTGGCAGAGGTACGCGAGACCCCGACCTGTCTTTCAATCGGAATTCAATGATGATTTTTTCCCAGTTATGCCTGATTTATCTGTGTCTCCTGGCATAACAGCTGAATTCCTCCTGTGCAACACAATTGTGACTATTTCATGGCGTTTGTAGTGATGCTTTCTTGGACCATATAGTGAGTGAGAGCAACACTTTTCATGATGAAGAAACAGCAGTGATTGAATGAATAATACGAGAAAGAGTGGAAAACATCACAGGAAATGAACTCCTGACGGAACACCACTATGAGTCATTCGAGAAAAGCTTTGAGGTAACTCATCTGAGTCACACACGGGCCTACACACATCAACACTTGTCAGAGAGAGAGAGAGAGAGAGAGAGAGAGAGAGAGAGAGAGAGAGAGTAATGCTTACACACACACACACACACACACACACACACACACACACACACACACACACACACACACGTGTCTCAGAAATCAGACACACACACACTACACACAGAGAGAGAGAGAGAGAGAGAGCGCGCGTCGCTCTCCGGGCTGTTTCCTCTTGACTGGTCACACCGTGCCCGGAGGAGGAAACTTTGATAAGGCAATAACTAAACTCTCAGACGTCATATCGAGCTGGAAAGTACATCATTGTATTCAGAATAAGGAAATAATTGAGTATTCAAACTGTGTTCTGACAATTTTAGTACCATTTTTCCCGTCATTAGACAGGAAAAATATTTTAATCCCCGGAAGTTAAGGGATAGAAAAGTGGGTGACAGGACAGAACCCTGAGGAACACCACTATTAATAGAGAGGTGGCCGTCTATTACAGCAGCAATTGGTCGGAAAGGAAACATGAGATAAAGTTGCAGAAGGATAGAAGCCGTAGGAGGGCAGTTTGAAATCAAAGCCAGACTCTATCAAAAGCTTTTGATATGTCTAACGCTACAGCAAAAGTTTCACCGAAATCTCTAAAAGAGGATGACCAAGACTCAGTAAGGAAAGCCAGAAGATCACCAGTAGAGCGACCTTGACGGAAGCCATACTGGCGATCAGACAGAAGATTGTGAAGTGACAGATGTTTGAGAATCTTCCTATTCAGGATAGATTAAAAAACTTTAGACAAGCAAGAGATTAAAGCTATAGGACGGTAGTTTGAGGGTTAGAACGGTCACCCTTTTAGGAACAGGCTGAATGTAGGCGAACTTCCAGCAGGAAGGAAAGGTAGAAGTCGATAGACAAAGTTGGAAGAGTTTGGCCAGGCAAGGTGCAAGCACAGAAGCACAGTTTTTGAGAACAATAGGAGGGACCCCATCAGGTCCATAAGCCTTCCGAGGGTTTAGGCCAGCAAGGGCATGGAAAACATCATTACGAAGAATTTTAATTGTAGACATGAAATAGTCAGAGGGAGGAGGAGAGGGAGGCCCAGAATCGTCCAAGGTGGAGTTGTGAGCAAAGGTTTGAGAGAAGAGTTCAGCTTTAGAGACAGAAGAGATGGCAGTGGTGCCATCAGGATGAAATAAAGGAGGAAAGATGAAGAAGTGAAGTTATTTGAGATGTTTTGGCTAGATGCCAGAAGTCTCGAGGGAGTTTGAGTTTGAAAGATTTTGACATTTTCTATTTATGAAAGAGTGTTTGGCAAGTTGAAGAACAGACTTGGCATGATTCCGGCAGAGATATAAAGTGCATGAGATTCAGGAGATGGAAGGCTCAAGTACCTTTTGTGGGCAACCTCTATCATGTATAGCACGAGAACAGGCTGAGTTAAACCAAGGTTTAGAAGGTTTAGGTTGAGAAAAGAATGAGGAATGTACGCCTCCATGCCAGACACTATCACCTCTGTTATGCGTTCAGCACAAAGAGATGGGTCTCTGACACGGAAGCAGTAATCATTCCAGGAAAATCAGCATAATACCTCCTCAGGTCCCCCAACTGGCAGAGGCAAAACGCCAGAGGCACCTTCGCTTTGAGGGATCCTGTGGAGGGATTAGAGAAAAAGGACAAGATATAGAAATGAGATTGTGATCGGAGGAGCCCAACGGAGATGAAAGGGTGACAGCATAAGCAAAAGGATTAGAGATGAGGAAGAGATCAAGAATGTTGGGCGTGTCTCCAAGACGGTCAGGAATACGAGTAGGGTGTTGCACCAGTTGCTCTAGGTCATGGAGGATAGCAAAGTTGAAGGCTAGTTCACTAGGATGGTCAGTGAAGGGAGAGAGAAGCTAAAGCTGGTGGTGAACATTGAAATCTCCAAGAATGGAAATCTCAGCGAAAGGGTAGAGGGACAGAATGTGCTCCACTTTAGAAGTGAAGTAGTCGAAGAATTTACTGTAGTCAGAAGAGTTAGGGGAGAGATAAACAGCACAGATTAGTTTAGTTTGAGAGTGACTGTTAAGTCGAAGCCAGATGATGGAAAACTCAGAAGACTCAAGAGCGTGGGCACGAGAGCAAGTTAAGTCGTTGCGCACATAGACGCAACATCCAGCTTTGGAATGAAAATGAGAGAAAGTAGGAGGGAACAGAGAAGGGGCTACTGTCAGTTGCCTCAGACAGCTGTGTTTCGGTGAGGAAAAGAAGATGAGGTTTAGCAGAGGAGAGGTGGTGTTCTACAAATTGAAAATTAGATCTAAGACTGCAAATGTTGCAGAAGTTAATGTAGAAAAAGTTGAGGGAGGTGTCAAGGCATTTGGGGTCGTTATCAAATAAGGCGTCTGACCTGGGGACATTTTTGGTCCCCTCGCCAGAAGGGGACTCCGAGGCGTTATAATCAGTTCCCATTTTTCTTTTACATTTTAATTTTCAAGTGAAGAGTGTATGTGTGGTAAGTGCATGTAGTTTTGTGTGAAGAAGGAGATTTGTCTTTAGAGGGTAGGCTGTGACTGCCCCCTTGAGTTGTGAGAGACAAAGGGAAACATTCAGCGAGATCACAACTAGCCTTAATGGAAGGTTCACAGCACCCCTGAATTAGTGCTATTAAATCTCACTGGGAGTAAGTTGATAAGATGCCATAGGTAAATTAAATACAGTAAAAATGAGGCTGATAATTTACCAAATATTTACTGTTATGTCCTCTCAAGACACCCAGTCTAATGTAATGAGTGGGGATAGAGAAACATAAGATGAGACTATTTTATTTCAGTTATTACCCCAAGCTGACTTCTCAAAGTCATCAAAGTTCATTATCGTTGCAGAGTGGTTCTTTTTCAGAGAACTTAACACAGGCTGAAAAGGTTGCGGTGCTGTGGTGCATATCTTGTTTATGCTGGAACAAATTCTCTTCACTGTGGCTTCAGATATACCAGCTGCATCTGCTGTCCTTTTCCTTGCTTGATTTTTAGGTAAAAGTGGTCCTTGATTTGCATTTTCTTTTAAGAAGTACCTATTAATCCTGTAGACAAATTCCTTGGTTTGGCTGTACAATACACAGTAAGCGTCAGTGTATCCTTCTATCGTGGCAACCAGATGAGAAGCAAGTCGATTTGCACCTGTGTGGTGACCTGACTCTCCTCCTCCTTTTCTCAGGCAAAATCCCGCCTTGATCAGGTCAAGTGGCAACGTCACCTGACCTGATATACCACATCGTCATACATGTACATGAAATACCTTCATTTGATTTGGTATATTGAGTAGAGGCGGCAGTTTGTGCTACGCTAAACAGACAATATCAGCTACGAAACCTCCAGACTGGAATACAACCACAAAAGTTTCACCAATAGTATAAAATTGTATCTGCTATGATGGTGGGTATTGTGCTACCTTCTATCACTGCAGTTTCTCTGCTTGGAGTACTGTAAGTGATGGAAGGTTACGATGGCTCAGTGTGCCTACTGGCAGATTTATACGCTAGAGGATGTTGGGTTATCGCGCTAAGTACTTTTAAGTTCTTTATTTTTATCCACAAGCTATCAAAATCATTGTCGTTAAGTTTAATTGCTCTTGCCTGTTAAAGCATTAAAAAAAGAAAAAGGAAAGATTGCAACCTAGCTTTATTTTTTACTTATTTATTTATTTATTTATTTATTTATTATTATTTTTTCTTTTTTTCTTTATTTCTTTCTTTATTTTTATTTTTTTTCTCTCTCTCCTTGGGGAAGGGGGGGTGTCAGGTCACCGCAGGCATGCATGTGTAAATCGGGGTCGCAACAATGGAAGTACACACTGAAGCTTCTCCATCTTACTGTGTGTCGTACAGCCAAAAAAAGTCTCTGCATCCAATCATGTTCAATAAATAAGTCGAACTTGGGGCAATAACAGAAATAAAATGGTGTCTCATCTTATGTTTCTTCTAACCACTCATTATGTTAGTCTGGGTATCTCAAGAGGACATAACAGTAAATATTATGTAAATTACCAGTCTCATTTTCGCTTTTATAACTAACACCTTTACTGTATTCAATTTACTTATGAAATAATCACCTGCAAAGATCTTCGTGTCTTTTGTCTCCCTACCCCCTTTTTTTTTTTATTCTGCGAAATCATGCATTAATTGAATAGAGAACTGCTATTCCGTTTTTCTTGAAGTCATGAGAGATATGGCAACATCACACGGATCATTGGCACCATACAATTACAGTAACAGTACAATTGAGTTTTACTCAAGCCTAGTAATGCCCTGCTCTGTTGGCACGCTATCCTCTAAGGGCTTTTTATGGAGGGTTTATGTGCTATCAAACACAATTCCTTATTTGTTGAGACTAGACATATTTATCTTCAACCATTTGACAGCCAGGCATAATAACGATGAATTCATTGACGTTATGTTAGTTTTGTATGAATGATTGATTGATTGATTGATTAATAACTTTATTGTTGTAGAAGTGTATACAACAAGGGAAGGAGTCGGGTCATGCTGACCACCCCCTAATTATGGGACAAAAAGGATTTAACCCCTTCAATATGGTGACGCCTATGTAGGTGTCATGAAGCCCCAGTAGCATATACGGTGACGCCTACGTAGGCGTCATATTTTTTTTCTGAGCTTTCTTCAGTTCAGTTGTCCCGTATAGTGTGTTGGATATCAACTACACACGCCGTATGCTGTCCTTGAAATCCTAGTGCTCCTCCCACCATCCTTGTTTCCACCAATCACTAAAGATAAGCTACATGCATCCCACCTTGTGTCTAAAATTACCCAATGGCATAGACTTCCCATCTCTCTCTCTCTCTCTCTCTCTCTCTCTCTCTCTCTCTCTCTCTCTCTCTCTCTCTCTCTCTCTCTCTCTCTCTCTCTCTCTCTCTCTCTCTCTCTCCTTTCCTCTTTATCTCTCTCCCTCCCTCTTCCTTTCGAAGATAAGTTACATGCGTCCCGCCTTGTAACATTTGTACACACACACACACACACACACACACACACACACACACACACACACACACTTGGCTTGGAAAAGATGGAAAAAGAGCAGGAATATACTAAATAAGGAGAATTATAGAGTGGCAAGAAATGAGTATGTGAGGGTAAGGAGGGAGGAAGAAAGAAAATTTGAAAAAGATATTGTAGACAAAATTGTTTTACAGGTTCATAAATGGTAAACTTAAAAAGAGAGAGTCCATTGAAAGATTAAAAGGAGAGCAAGGGATAGTAGATGACCCTAAGAATATAGCGGAATTGCTAAATAATAGGTTTCAGCAAGTATTTACTAAAGAAACAATGTTTGTAAAGCCACAGAATGTACAAGGAAATGTGCACATGGAGGACATTAAGATACCTAAAAAGGAGTTATATAAAATGTTGGAGGAACTTAAAGATGATAAAGCGATGGGACCAGATGAAGTTTCAGGAAAATTATTGAAGGAGTGTAGAGAAGAATTGATTGATCCATTATATGATATTATAAGGTGCTCATTAGAAACAGGGGAAGTACCAGTAGAGTGGAAAAGAGCTGAAGTGGTGCCCATTTATAAGGGAGGCAGTAAGGAAGAGCCTCTTAACTATAGACCTGTGTCTCTAACAAGTGTGGTCGGTAAGATTTGTGAGAGGGTGATAAAGAAATATTGGATACGGTTCCTGGAGGATCATAAGTTATTATCGGATCATCAATTTGGCTTCAGGAAAGGGAGGTCATGTGTAACAAATCTACTGAGCTTTTATTCAAGAGTGGTTGACAAAATACAGGAGAGAGAGGATGGATGGACTGTGTATATTTGGATTTAAAGAAAGCTTTTGACAAGGTACCTCACGAGAGACTGTTATGGAAAGTAGAGATTTATGGAGGACTGAAAGGAAAAGTGTTAAAGTGGATGGAAAACTACTTGAGATGGAGGAGATGAGAACGGTAATAAGGGATGCAAAGTCGGACTGGTTGGTGGTGGAGAGTGGAGTCCCACAAGGCTCAGTGCTGGCACCAATACTTTTCCTGGTATATATAAATGACATGCCAGAGGGAGTAAACAGTTATATTAATTTGTTTTGGATGATGCGAAGTTGTGTAGGTGTGTGAAGAGTGAAGAAGATTGTGAAATTTTACAGGCAGACCTGGATAAGATTTGGGAGTGGAGCAAGAGGTGGCAAATGGAATTTAATCTGAGCAAAAGTCATGTGATGGAGATGGGAAAGAGTGGAAGACGGCCAAGAGGGTCATATAAGATGGGTGAAGTAGTGTTGAAAAAGGTGGAAAAGGAAAAGGATTTGGGAGTGATAATACAAGACCATGGGCAGTTTGAGGCTCATATTGATAAGATGTTTGGAGAAACGTATAATTTGATAAAAATATTGGAAAGATCTTCGTGTCTTTTGTCTCCCTACCCCTTTTTTTTATTTCTGCGAAATCATGCATTAATTGAATAGAGAACTGCTATTCCGTTTTCTTGAAGTCATGAGAGATATGGCAACATCACACGGATCATTGGCACCATACAATTACAGTAACAGTACAATTGAGTTTTACTCAAGGCTAGTAATGCCCTGCTCTGTTGGCACGCTATCCTCTAAAGAGCTTTTATGGAGGGTTTATGTGCTATCAAACACAATTCCTTCATTTGTTGAGACTAGACATATTTATCTTCAACCATTTGACAGCCAGGCATAATAACGATGAATTCATTGACGTTATGTTAGTTTTGTATGAATGATTGATTGATTGATTGATTAATAACTTTATTGTTGTAGAAGTGTATACAACAGGGAGGAGTCGGTCATGCCGACCACCCCTAATTATGGGACAAAAAGTTTAACCCTTCAATATGGTGACGCCTATGTAGGTGTCATGAAGCCCCAGTAGAAAGATCTGGTGACGCTATCGTGGCGTCATATTTTCTGAGCTTTCTTCAGTTCAGTTGTCCCGTATAGTGTGTTGGATATCAACTACACACTGTATGCTGTCCTTGAAATCCTAGTGCTCCTCCCACCATCCTTGTTTCCACCAATCACTAAAGATAAGCTACATGCATCCCACCTTGTGTCTAAAATTACCCAATGGCATAGACTTCCCATCTCTCTCTCTCTCTCTCTCTCTCTCTCTCTCTCTCTCTCTCTCTCTCTCTCTCTCTCTCTCTCTCTCTCTCTCTCTCTCTCTCTCTATCTCTCTCTCTCCATCTCCCTTCCCTCATCTCCTTCCCTCCTCCTCTCCTTTGAAGATAAGTTACATGTCCGCCTTGTAACATTGTGGCACACACACACACACACACACACACACACACACACACACACACACACACTTGGAAAGATGGAAAAGAACACTAAATAGTGGAGAATTATATGTGGAAGAAATGAGTATGTGAGGGTAAGGAGGAGGAAGAAAGAAAATTTGAAAAAGATATTGTAGACAAAATTGTTTTACAGGTTCATAAATGGTAAACTTAAAAAGAGAGAGTCCATTGAAAGATTAAAAGGAGAGCAAGGGATAGTAGATGACCCTAAGAATATAGCGGAATTGCTAAATAATAGGTTTCAACAAGTATTTACTAAAGAAACAATGTTTGTAAAGCCACAGAATGTACAAGGAAATGTGCACATGGAGGACATTAAGATACCTAAAAAGGAGTTATATAAAATGTTGGAGGAACTTAAAGATGATAAAGCGATGGGACCAGATGAAGTTTCAGGAAAATTATTGAAGGAGTGTAGAGAAGAATTGATTGATCCATTATATGATATTATAAGGTGCTCATTAGAAACAGGGGAAGTACCAGTAGAGTGGAAAGAGCTGAAGTGGTGCCCATTTATAAGGGAGGCAGTAAGGAAGAGCCTCTTAACTATAGACCTGTGTCTCTAACAAGTGTGGTCGGTAAGATTTGTGAGAGGGTGATAAAGAAATATTGGATACGGTTCCTGGAGGATCATAAGTTATTATCGGATCATCAATTTGGCTTCAGGAAAGGGAGGTCATGTGTAACAAATCTACTGAGCTTTTATTCAAGAGTGGTTGACAAAATACAGGAGAGAGGGATGGATGGACTGTGTATATTTGGATTTAAAGAAAGCTTTTGACAAGGTACCTCACAGAGACTGTTATGGAAAGTAGAGATTTATGGAGGACTGAAAGGAAAAGTGTTAAAGTGGATGGAAAACTACTTGAGATGGAGGAGATGAGAACGGTAATAAGGGATGCAAAGTCGGACTGGTTGGTGGTGGAGAGTGGAGTCCCACAAGGCTCAGTGCTGGCACCAATACTTTTCCTTGTATATATAAATGACATGCCAGAGGAGTAAACAGTTATATTAATTTGTTTGCGGATGATGCGAAGTTGTGTAGGTGTGTGAAGAGTGAAGAAGATTGTGAAATTTTGAGAAGGAAAAGACGGATTAAGCAGTGGGAAAGTTACAAAGAGCAAGAAATGAATATGTGTTGATTAGAAGAGAAGAAAGAAAGAAACAAGAAAAGGATATAATTGATAAATGTAAAGACCAACCAAGGCTTTTTACAGACATGTGAACAACAACATCAAAAATAGAAAGTATTGAAAGTTTAGAAGTAAATGGGTATGCAGTGAAGATCCCAGGAAATGGCAGAGGCTATGAATGGATGCTTTCGGAAGGTATTCACAAAGGAGACTGCTTTTGACAAACCACTGGTAATGGAACAGAAAGGGATTATGAAGGAGTTTCAAGTAACTGTGGAGGAGATCAAGAATATGATGGGGAGTTTAGAAGTGAGAAAAGCTGTGGGACCTGATGGGGTATCAGGATGGATTTTAAGAGAATGCAGGGAGCAACTGGCAGAAAAAGTTTGTGAAGTAATTGATGCCTCATTAAGGGAAGGTGTAGTGCCCCAAGACTGGAAAAGAGCTAACATTGTCCCAATCTATAAATCAGGTAACAAGAGACCCATTGAACTATAGACCAGTGTCACTTACAAGTGTGGTAGCTAAGATGTGTGAGAGGGTGGTGAAGAATAGATGGACAGACTTCTTGGAGAAAAATGACATACTTTGTGAGTGTCAATTTGGTTTTAGAAAAGGCGTTCATGCACGACAAACCTGATATGTTACTATTCGAGGGTGATAGATGTAATACAGGAAAGAGATGGTTGGGCTGATGGAATATATCTGGATTTAAAAAGGCCTTTGATAAGGTACCACACGGAGACTGATCTGGAAACTTGAAATGGTAGGAGGAGTGCATGGCAGTTTACTAAAATGGATGGAAGACTTTTGGTAGGAAGAGAAATGAGAACAATAATTAAGGACAGACCATCAGAATGGGGCTTGGTGGAGAGTGGAGTTCCACAGGGATCAGTGTTGGCACCAGTAATGTTCGCGGTCTACATAAATGACATGGTGGATGGGGTGTCCAGTTATGTGAGCCTATTTGCAGGCGATGCAAAATTGTTAAGAAAAGTGAGATGTGACAAAGATTGCGAACTACTCCAGGAAGACTTGGACAGAATATGGAAATGGAGCTGTACATGGCAAATGGAGTTCAACACGACAAAATGCAAGAAAATAGAGTTTGGCAAGAGTGAAAGAAGAATCAGGAGTATGTACAAGATAGGAAATGAAGACATAAAACCAGTCATGAAGAAAAAGACCTTGGGGTGACAATTACCAATGACCTATCGCCAGAGAGACATATAAACAAAATAATTGGAGAAGTATTGAACTTATTGAGGAACATAAGAGTGGCGTTCGTATATTTAGATGAAGAAATGATGAAGAAAATAATTACTGCAATGATAAGACCGAGGCTTGAATATGCAACAATACAGTGGGCTCGAACTTAAAGAAACACATAAGGAAACTAGAGAAAGTACAGAGGGCTGCAACAAAATGGTGCCTGACTTAAGAGATTTGACTTATGAAGACAGACTGAAAAGAATGCAACTTCCGACCCTGGAAAACAGAAGAAAGGGAGACCTGATAGCAATATACAGAGTGATGATTGGCATGGAAAAAATGGATAGGGAAGATCTGTGTATGTGGAATGAAAGAATGTCGAGAGGGCATGGGAAAAAACTAAAATGGCCACTTATAGGAGAGATGTGAAAAATATAGCTTCCCTCATAGAAGGGTGGAAGCATGGAATAGTTTAGGCGTGGAAGTGGTCAGCAAGGAATATTCATGATTTTAAGAAAAAGCTGGACATTAATAGATATGGAGCGGGACAACACGAGCATAGCTCTTTTCCGTATGTTACAATTAGGTAAATACAATTAGGTAAACACACACACACACACACACACACACAGCGGACGTGCCTCCTGCTCAGGCGGCATCTAACTAACACTCCACACGCTAAGCAATGTGCTTGAGTGAGAATAGTTATTGCTATTGAGGGGACCAGAGCGAGTGAACAGTGTACAGAGTGACGTAGCCTGGTGGCGTGTACATGGGAGTGATCGGAGGTGTGAGAACCTCCACACTCCAAGCGACAGGCGGGAACCACACAAAGGCCAGCCATAGCAGCCGCATCGCATCCCACACACGTAGCTACCAGGCCTGGCCCCAGTGACCACACACCCACATGCTCCCAGGAAGAGTAAAAAAAATGGATAGACCGGTGAAATAAATTACCAAATTCAAAATATGTTGATGAGGCCCAGGAGCAAAGCCGAAAGTGGCCAGTCAAAGCATGAGTCCATCTTCAACAGGGCAACATTGCAAGGTAGATTGGTAATGTTGGAGAAGAGATTTGAGGAGTTGGTGAAGGAATTAAAAGTTCAGAGGAGTGAGGAGGAGCAGGATAGAGAATTCCAAGGCTTTGAAGGAAAGAGTTAAGAGACTGGAGGAAAATGAAAAACGATTGGTGGATGAGAATGCACACTTGAGAGTGGAGGTTGAAAAATACAAGAGACGGTTGGAGGAGAAAATGGAGAGAGTAGTAAAGGAGAAAGATGACTTTAAGGAAATGATTAGTGAGCAGAATGAAAGGTTTGAAAGGAATGGGAACTGAAGAAAACACAATGGACTGAGTCGAGGAAGCAGAGATGGTTGGATTACAAGAAATAATTAAAGATCAGTTGAAGGAAGACAAAAAGAAAGGTCCAAGGAACTGGTTAATGTAATGAAGAATAAGGAAACATTGATAAGGAAATAGCAGAAAAGAAGAAGAGTGTGTTAATATTTGGGATGAAAGAACAAAATATAACATATAAGCCTAAGAGAATTAAGGAAGAATTAAAACGGTAAGAGATCTGTTCAAAAATCTAAATGATGATGAAAAAAGACCTACAAGAAGAAGTGGAAGAGATCCATAGACTGGGTCCGTATAAGGAGGAGTGAGCAGACCGATTAAAGTAGTACTGAAGTCACAACAATCTGCGGAGGATATCCTATATAGAACATCAAAGTTAAGAGATAGAAGGTTGTAAAGAGGTGTTTGTGAGAAAGAATAGAAATGAGGAGAGAGGAGAAGATATAAGGAATTGGTGGAAGAGGCGAGAAGGAAAAATGATGAGCGGTCTGAGGAGGAAAGAAAAGTTTTTGGAGAGTTATAGAGAGAGAGTCAGAAAGTGGTATGTGGAAAGAAGGAATACGGAGGAACCCCTAGAGGAGCAGTGGGTGGACCGTAATGTATACTAATATAGATGGGATACTGTCAAGTAGATTGGAATTGCAAGACTATATGATGGTGGAGAAGCCTGATATAGTGTGTTTGACTGAGACAAAATTGCATGAAAAACAAAGATAAATTTGGATAATAAATATAATATATGGAGAAAGGATAGAGAGTAAAGGTGGAGGAGGAGTTATGATTATGACGAAGAAATAAATAAATGTGGATAAGGTTTGGTATGGGAAGAACAACGCAGAAGTGATAAGCATAAGGATAAAAAGTGATGGAAAAGAATTAATAATCATGGTGACCTATGTACCTCCTAAAACAAATTCTTGGACATTAAGGAATACGACAATATGATCAAGGATACTTTACAGAGTTTGGAAAGTGTATTATCTGGAAAAAGAAAGGTGATACTAGTAGGAGATTTTAATTGTAAGGAGGTGGATTGGGAAAATCTAGTAAGTGGTGTTGGAGAGGAAGCATGGGGAGAGATTTCTTAATCTAATGATGGAAAATATGATGGAACAGAGGGTGAAGGAAAATACTAGATATAGAGGAGATGATGAACCGGCTAGACTGGATTTGGTGTTAACAAGAGAAGTGTACCTATGTGGAGATATACAATACAAGTGTCCTTTGGGAAAGAGTGATCATGTGGTTATGGAAATGCAGATAGCAACAACACAGCGAAGGAAGGACGAGACATACAGGAGTGGTAGATTGAATTATAGAAAGATGGACACAGAAAGTTTGAAAAATTATTTCAGAAAATTAGATTGGGAGGAGATGTTACAAATCAGAGAAGTGCAAAAGAAATATGAGATTTTTATGAAATATTATAAAGAAGGAGTTATGAAATTTGTACCAAAGTATAAACCGAGAGAGGAAGGAAGAAAGGATTGGTTTAATGCAACTTGTGTTAAGGCTAAGGAAAAGAGATGTGGCTTGGAAAAGATGGAAAAAGAGCAGGAATATACTAAATAAGGAGAATTATAGAGTGGCGAGAAATGAGTATGTGAGGGTAAGGAGGAGGAAGAAAGAAAATTTGAAAAAGATATTGTAGACAAGAGTAAGGAACATCCAAAATTGTTTTACAGGTTCATAAATGGTAAACTTAAAAAGAGAGTCCATTGAAAGATTAAAAGGAGAGCAAGGGATAGTAGATGACCCTAAGAATATAGCGGAATTGCTAAATAATAGGTTTCAGCAAGTATTTACTGAAGAAACAATGTTTGTAAAGCCTCAGAATGTACAAGGAAATGTGCACATGGATGACATTAAGATACCTAAAAGGAGTTATATAAAATGTTGGAGGAACTTAAAGATGATAAAGCGATGGGACCAGATGAAGTTTCAGGAAAATTATTGAAGGAGTGTAGAGAAGAATTGATTGATCCATTATATGATATTATAAGGTGTTCATTAGAAACAGGGAAGTACCAGTAGAGTGGAAGAGAGCTGAAGTGGTGCCCATTTATAAGGGAGGCAGTAAGGAAGAGCCTCTTAACTATAGACCTGTGTCTCTAACAAGTGTGGTCGGTAAGATTTGTGAGAGGGTGATAAAGAAATATTGGATACGGTTCCTGGAGGATCATAAGTTATTATCGGATCATCAATTTGGCTTCAGGAAAGGGAGGTCATGTGTAACAAATCTACTGAGCTTTTATTCAAGAGTGGTTGACAAAATACAGAGAGAGAGGATGGATGGACTGTGTATATTTGGATTTAAAGAAAGCTTTTGACAAGGTACCTCACATGAGACTGTTATGGAAATTAGAGATTTATGGAGGACTGAAAGGAAAAGTGTTAAAGTGGATGGAAAACTACTTGAGATGGAGGAGATGAGAACGGTAATAAGGGATGCAAAGTCGGACTGGTTGGTGGTGGAGAGTGGAGTCCCACAAGGCTCAGTGCTGGCACCAATACTTTTCCTTGTATATATTAATGACATGCCAGAGGAGTAAACAGTTATATTAATTTGTTTGCGGATGATGCGAAGTTGTGTAGGTGTGTGAAGAGTGAAGAAGATTGTGAAATTTTACAGGCAGACCTGGATAAGATTTGGGAGTGGAGCAAGAGGTGGCAAATGGAATTTAATCTGAGCAAAAGTCATGTGATGGAGATGGGAAGAGTGGAAGACGGCCAAGAGGGTCATATAAGATGGGTGAAGAAGTAGTGTTGAAAAAGGTGGAAAAGGAAAAGGATTTGGGAGTGATAATACAAGACCATGGGCAGTTTGAGGCTCATATTGATAAGATGTTTGGAGAAACGTATAATTTGATAAAAATATTGGATTAGCCTTCCATTATATGGATAAAGATATGATGAAGAAATTAATTAGTATGGTAATTAGACCAAGATTGGAATATGCTGGAGTGGTTTGGTCCCCTTATAAAAAGAAGCATATAAGGAAGTTGGAGAGATTGCAGAGAATGGCAACAAAAATGGTTCCGGAATTGGCAGAAATGACCTATGAGGAGAGATTAAAAGAAATGAATTTGCTTACCTTGGAACAAAGAAAGAAAGAGGAGATTTAATACAGGTTTATAAACTGTTGAATGGACTGGATGAAGTGGATAATGAGCAAATGATGTTGAGAGAGGAAAACTTAAATAGAACTACAAGATCGCATAGTAAAAAGATAGCCAAGGAATATGCTTGAAGGATGTGAAGAAATATAGTTTCCCACAAAGATGTGTGGAGGTGTGGAATGGTTTGAGTGAGGAGGTGGTGTCAGCAAGGAGTGTGCATAGTTTTAAAGGAAAGTTGGATGTGTGTAGATATGGAGACGGGGCCACACAGTATGATACCCAGGCCCTGTAAAATTACAACTAGGTGAATACAACTAGGTGAATACACACACACACACACACACACACACACACACACACACACAACTGGTTGGGGCCGGGGGCTGGCCAGCACACTCTGGGACTTGTTATCTGGGGCAGGCTGGACAGTAGCAGACACTGGTTGGGGCCGGGCCCTGGCCAGCACACTCTGGGGCTGGTTCTTGTGGGCAGGTTGGGGCGCTGGCTGGACAGGGTCAGGCACTGGCTGGGGTGGAGGGCTTGCTGCGTCCTGCTGTCGCTCCAAAGCAGTGACCCTCACACGCAAGTTCCTGACCTCGGCCTGGATTCCCAGCAGGAGCTGCACCACGTCCTGGATGGTCGCAGGCACGTCAACCTGCGATACGGGAGCTGCATCCTCAGCCCCTACCACAGCAGCATAGTAAGGGGCAGTCCTGCGTGGCACAGGGACAGGTGGCCGTGTGGCAGGGATGGGAGGGTGAGCTGCCACAGACTCGGCTGGGGCAGCTGTGCCAAGCAGGGGCAGAAATGCTGATGGCTGGGCGGCTGGCAGAGGCAGAGCAGGGAAGTCAGACCAGGACGGGGCGCCATTTGCCCAAGCATTGTGTTGAGGAGCTGGGACGGGACGAAAAACCACCCTAGAGGGGCCAACAGTGGTGCCAGGGGTCTGTGGCTCCCTGATGGGCCTGGGCCAAGCAGGGCAGCGGTGCGAAGAGGCGTTGTGGTCGCCCCTACAGTTGCAACACAGTGGGATGACTCTGGTGCCAGCACGTATCTTCTCCAGGCAGCGGAAGGAAGAATGACTCCCAGAACAGTACCTGCAGCGCGGCGTCGACTTGCACTTCTAGCTCTGATGCCCGAACCGACAGCAGTGGCCGCACAGGTCAGGCTCAGGGGTGTACAGTCCCACGTGGAAGCGGCCCAGGCCGTGGAGGTGCACCGAGCTGGGCATGGCCCCTTCAACAAGGCCCAGGAGCTGAGGGCGGGGCTCACCTGCGACGATGCGCCTCTTGAGCCAAAGGAAAGCCTCTGGCATGGAGAGAAGGTCAACATTGATGGTGGTAGACACGCCATGAACGATGACCATCTGCTGCCGGGCGTCAGGGTCCGCTGGGGTCATGGTGAGGCCGAGGAAGCCCACCTTCACCAACATGTCGTATGCCGCCGACTGAGGGTTGACCATCAAGTACGGCCTGCGCCTACCTTCCTTCATGAGTGGCTCCAAGGACGAATGCTGTTTGAGCAGCGTCAGGAACTATTCGTAGAGTTTGGCTAGAGTCTTGCCGTGCCCCTCGGGAAACCTCATACGGCGATGGGAAGCGCCCAGCTGAGGCGGGAAAGCACGAGAGGCGGCGTCAGTATCCATGACGTCCTGCAGGCCTGGAGACAAGGGTGGCGAGTCCATAGAGGCGGAGGCAACAGCGGGGGTGCGGGGATTGACCCTTTGTCTGGTCAGGTCAGGGGAGGCCATGCAGTCAGCAGCGGTGGGGAGACAAAGCTTCTCCGCTCCACCAACAGGAAGTTTTACCCTTTTAACATGAATAATGGTCTCCCTTGGCTGGCCTGCCAGAAGACAGGCATCCTGGCTATCCACATGGGAGGCTGTGAAGGTGTGCTCCTCAAAGAGGACCTCAGCACTTCTCTTCTTTGTAGGGGCTTTGTTCATACAGAACAGAGCAAGGAAAATAGACACCTGCCAGCCACGGGCCGTGGGTGCTAACTGAGTTTTGTATGAACAGCCAGGCATAATAATGTTGAATTCATTGACAAGTTATGTTAGTTTTGTATAAAAATAGGTGGCACAGTGACTAACGCTGACATTCATGTGTACTATCGAAACTGTTAGTGGACCACAATGTACCTCACTTATGGTGGAAAACACACTGCCTGGTTCTCTCTGGCACACACACAACAGTGGAAAGGTACTGTTGGAAAAATTTGAACTTTGCCTCGTCATTTCCACTCTCTGTTTGTGTTACGTGACTTAACATAGGATATAGTGCACAGACCCTTCAGTACTCTAACACTTATTTATATCACCTGTTATTTAATAATGTAGTCAGAATATTTTTAGAACACCGTTTGTTGATAATACTATGATTAAAGAACCATGAGTACTATAGGATGAATGTTTTGATTGGATTGAAATATGGTAGAATGGCGAACAACACCCAATGGGCCAGTACAATTTAGTTTTACTGTACAGTAAAACCTCAGCTCACGACCATAATTCGTTCCTAAATCCTGTTCGTCACCCAATTTGTTCGTCCCCTGAATAAATTTTTCCCATAAGAATGTATTGAAATACCATTAATCCGTTCCAGACCAAAAAAAAAATCATACTTTTGTCCATAAAACCTATTCAAAATAAGCCTTTAATGTATGCATGACATGAACGAAATAATGGTAGAAAGCCTAAATTGTTTTACTTACCTAAATGCTATCAAAATTATAATAAAATGAATAAAAAAGAAAAGGTTATTTACTTGAGAGACTGGACGTTGATGGCATGATGGAATGGAAGAGAGGAGGATGGGGAGGAAGACAGACAAGATCCGAGAAGACAGTCATGAGAGAGGACTTTGGATGTGCGCAGCGTGCCAGAGCTACACAACAGCTGTGTAGCGTCACAAGTCAGTGCCGCTATGTGGGGCCCCGTTATAGTGAACATTGGCTTGGGAAACATGGAAAGATTGCCAGTCTTCATCTCTGCCTTTGGAAGACCCTTGCCTGCTGGGGATTGACTTCCTCACGCGTGTGGGAGCAAGTTTGGACTTCCAAGAAGAGAAGTTAAAGGTTTGTGGCCAGGAAGTTCCTTTGATCCTCGGAGGTGATGCTCAGTGTGAGAGGAGCGGGCAGTAGGGCGGTGTTCCTTGCCAGGTGAGCGAGGAAACAGCTGTGATGGATGTGCCACAATCTGCAGTACTCGGACATGGCCAGGATGATGATGACAGCAACGCTGAGAGCCACCAGAGCACCGAAGATAACGCTGAGGAAGCTACAGTAGAGCGCGCCGGTAACATCACCATGCTCAGGAAAAATAGGAGAAAATCGTGGTGGCACGGAGATAATGTTATGTAATATTTTTCGTATGTTCCTGTTTCTATTTTCTTTTGTGCTTATGTTTTGTTTTGTTGTGTGATAGCCGGGTTGGCTATCACACATACGGCTTACCGGCAGGCGAGCCGTTTAACCACGTTCGTCCCCCGAAATATCATTGTCCCCTGGGTCGATATATTGACAAATTTTTTGGTCGTCTCCCGAATTGTTCATCCCTAGAGACGTTCGTCAAGCGAGGTTATACTGTAGTTGGTTCGATACCACCTAAATAGCAGAAAGATTTTTTTCAGACTGACTGCCTTTTCATAAAATTCAGGTAGTTGGTGAATCTAGCAGTTTTTCCACACCATAGCAAATGCTACGAAAATCTAGAGAGTGCTTTACTTTATTTTGAGCATTACATTCTATGGTGCAACTTACTATAAAATCAACACATCATATCAAATCCATTCCAGCATCGGTGCAATCAAAGGTAATCTTGTAGCATACAATATTTTGAAGTGTCATTCTGTGTTTCATCTCAATACATATAGACTTTCAATGAAGTAGTTTAATTTTTCTGTGTCATTATCTGACCAACATACACATCAAGCTTCATATCGTTATTTATATCAACAGGAACTCCAAAGAAGGTTGGACCAGACTTTAGGTAAACCAGGGAGCTACTTGAGTGGTATGGATAAAGCTGGAAATGTGAAGCCAATGACCATTGGTGCAAGACTCTACCGTGTAGAACAACAGGTGAGCAAATTCTATTACTTCATTATTGATTTTTTCTTTCTTTTTTTGATGTGTTTGTCTTTTTGTGTTACTTCTCTCTCCACTCATAAGTGAAATTTAGTACTTATTGTTTTCAGAAAAGTTTGATGAAGCATTATAAATAAAAAAGCTTAAACAAGAATGAGGAATTAAAAAGCAAGGATGATTATGTGTGTGTGTGTATATATATATATATATATATATATATATATATATATATATATATATATATATATATATATATATATATATATATATATATATATATATATATATATATATATATATATATATATATATATATATATACATCGACCCTTGAAACAACAGACCTCCATCAACGGATTTGGAAACTAAGGACAAATTCTGGAGTCGGTTTAATCTACGGACGAGTATTAAAATGCGCGCGATTGTCCGTT